>NC_056743.1:1666054402-1666369402 GCF_019279795.1 Protopterus annectens | reverse complement strand
AGATGTTAACTTAATTTAAAGTAGGTGAGCCACAAGTCACATGTTTTATCAATGGCAAGTGTCAAAAATATTCACAATGAGAATCAATGAAGAGGGTCTCGAAAGTCATGGATGTTAGACTTTGAAATGGTATGGCTGTCTTTTCAACAACCAAATGAGAAATGGAGAAAAATGTCGAAGCAGCTATACATCTGTGTACCTAAAGGCTACAAGTCAGTTTTATAAGGCAGTTTGTAAGTTCAGCAAGGTGTCAGCATGCTTATGTAGTAGTTTCACAGACAAAAGACCATAGAAGATAATGACACTATACAAATATAAATTACTTTTATTTGAATGCTTTCTGTTGAAATTGGCTTTGTGGCTCGGTCACTCTGTCCCTCTGTGGTTCTGTCTCACTAAGCCAATTTCAATAAAAATCATTGTAATAATGACAGAGGGACAATAATTTGCTCTTTAAGAAAAATATTGTTCCTCTGTCATTACTGACACAAAACACACACACACACACACACACACACACACACACACACACACACACACACACACTCCATCCTTTCACAGTAACATAGACATATATAGATATGCGCACATGCACACACACACACACACACACACACACACACACACACACACACACACACACACACACACACACACACCATCCATTCACAGTAACATAGACATATATAGACATGCTCACGCACAAACACACACACATACACACACATACACACACACACACACACACACACACACACACACACACACACACACACACATGCCATCCTTTCACAATAACATAGACCTATATAGACATGTGCACATGCACACACACACATACACACACATACACACACACACACACACACACACACACACACACACACACACATGCCATCCTTTCACAATAACATAGACCTATATAGACATGCGCACATGCACACACACACACATACACACACATACACACACACACACACACACACACACACACACACACACACACACACACACACACACACACACACACACACACACACACACACACACACACACACACACACACACACACACACACACACACACACACACACAGACACACACACGCACACACAGACACACACACACACACACACAGACTCCCAAAATCCACATCAGTGTCATGTCAATCTCTTAAAAGGTGTGCGCATTTTACAGTGAAGTAATCCTTTCTGTTATACCAATGTTAAAATACATATCTGCTAATTAAGCACTGGGTTTGAATATACATGCCTGTCAAAAAGAAATGCCTAAAAGTATTAAGCACTGCATCAACCAGCAACAAGCTTCTTGTGTTTTCTGCATGTTTGACTTTCTGGTTATAAAGCACCATACCTTCACTCTCAGAAAATGCGGGCTAATAAAAATAAATGAAGGTAAGTGATACCAGTTTCAGAAATAAACTTGACACCCTGCAGCTCTAGATAGACTTAGACTGCCTTCCTCCTACTCCAGGACAGTAAAGGCAAAAGCACTTACACTATGAGCCACTCAGACTCTCAAACCACAGCAGGTGATTCTCTTATTACAAGGCAATCCCACAAATGCACCTCTGCAAAAAGCTCAGTGAAGGCGGTATCCACACCTCCTATGTCTTTTAACTGTACCCCCTATATCTCTTGGGTACTTCAACCCATCAGTCCGAAAAGTTTTCATCTTTGATTGGTTTGCTGTTTACAATGTTTGTGTGGATTCTTGCACACCCAGGGGGAGATGTTGTTGATTTTTGGTACTCTTGCAATATCTGCATTGCACTGTTATCCTCATATGGCTTATGGAGACAGAATTTACTGGATTCAAGAGCAGTTTTATAAATCTGAAAACCCTGCTAACATTTGGCTTGCATGTGGATCACATCAAGATCTGGTGATCCACACTGGGTTTAATTTGTACAGTCTGCCTGAGTGCTTGTGTTCAGCAGGGCTCTTGGAAAATGAGTCCACTGGTGGGCATTTTAAGCCTTTTCTTGCCATGGTCATCCATGTCTATTTTGACCATTCTGGCAGACTTCACCAGTTCAATCAGGTAGCAGTGCATCATGACAAAGTGGATACAATTACAAGGGGAGATAATTTTGACACTGTCACAGCGACATTGTCTGATCTCCCACCTCTCAATGGAGAGCCACTGATTTTCAACTACAGGCTGTGTAGCCTACCCACATTTTGCAAGAACATAATACAGAAAAGGAATATAAAGCCCATAATATCTTCAATAGCATATTGTTTGCTGTTTCTCCTTAACATGCTTTTAAAGCTGGGTTCAAGGTGCACCTGTGGATTGTCCCTCTCCCTTCCCATCTATGTCGCCATTAGTGTTAACAATTGTCAAACCCTTTTGTATTGGGTCTTTTTAAACTCTATCATAAATATGATTCTTGTGGATGATAGGCCCAGTTGAATTTCATTGCTGACTTCATCTCAGATAAACCATTGTGGATCTGTACACGTTTAATGTACATGCGTTTAATGTACACATAGTGTGCAGGGCAAACCTGGTTATATCCCTGTGCCTCCTACCCAGTGCACTGTAGTGTCACTTACACAGTAGAAAAATCTGTTCCCATGTTTAGAATATGTATCTGGGCTTGGTGCAGTGATGACATGCTTTTTATTGAGCAACATTGTTTGGTACTGCTAAGCAGTTTAATGTGATTTCTTTGGGAAATGTGATTTATTAAATATTTGTCCTTGCATGGCTTTTAGTAATGTATAACCCCATACCTTAACCTCACGTCATACTATATGACACAAAGAATAGCGCTTCTTTTTTCGTAGGTTCATAGATACTAGGCTATCAGCCCTGGGGCCTATATAAGCCTAGCCAAAAAGGTTCCCTGGCTTTTGCCACCCAAGAAAATAATTTTCCTATGCCCATGTTGAGCAGTGCCGCAGAAGTGATCACTGGGGTGAATTTTCTATTTTCCATCTAGTCGTCAAGATTTTTCTTAAAGAGGGCCAATGAGATGCTTTGCTTGACATGAATGGGTAGTTTGTTCCCGAGTGTGGGAAGTCTCTGGGACAGGAATCTATCCCTCCAGCATCTTCTGTTTATTGTGGTTACAAGGTTTAGGTCCCTGGAGCATATGGTACAGAGAGACTGGGATTTCTTTAAGTGTGGCATGTCCAACAGCTCTGGGTTTGACATAGCTTTGTATGTTAGGAAGAGATCACCTCTGAGTAGGTGATAT
Source organism: Protopterus annectens (assembly GCF_019279795.1). NCBI lineage: Eukaryota > Metazoa > Chordata > Ceratodontiformes > Protopteridae > Protopterus > Protopterus annectens. The sequence continues at coordinate 1,666,366,173 of NC_056743.1, read as the reverse complement.
GTGACAGAGTAGAGCTGGAGTTTCTTGAGACGGTCTGCGTATTGCATTGTGAGATACATGCCAAATGGAGCATTGTACTCTATAATGGGTCTGATGGATGAGTAGAGAGAAACTATGACCTCCTTTTTTCTAGAGGAGAGCACTTTTGTGATGAGGTGTGCCATGTAGAAGGATTTTCTGACTACTGTGGTGATGTGGTTATCAAAGGAGAGACTATTGTCCACCTGTGTCCTGAGGCCTCTTATCACACTTTCAGTGTTTAGTGAGCTACCGTCTATGTGGTAGTTCATGGGTACCGAGTTTTTCCCAAAGGATATGACAATGCACTTTTCATGAAATTGAGCTTGAGGCAATGACTTTGACAGCAAGCATCTGTCTCTGTGAGGCCCATTTGTAGAATGTCTACATCATTAGGTGATTCTGTTATGGCTCCCAGTTTTCAGTCATCTGCAAACTTTGTTAGCTAAAGATCTTCTGTGTTGGCCTGCACTTCAGAGAAGTTGATGCCAAACAGAGAGGACCCCGGACCAAATCCTGTGGTACTGCACTCATCACTGGTCTGAAGTGGAACTTGGCATTGACTTCTTTTACTGTGTGGGTTCTGTCAGTGAGCCAGTTGGCCACCCATCTTGTGACATAGGGATTTATGCCCAGTTTAGTGAGTTTATCTATAACTCCAGAGTGGGGGATGGTATCGAAAGCCTTGGCAAGGTCAAGATAGGTTGTGTGCACTACATTGCCCTTGTCTACAGCTCTGGTGACTGCTTCAAAGAAGTCAATTTGGTTTAGTAGGCATGATATACCTTTTACAAACCCTGGAGGTTACCTATGTCTTTGTCTATAAGCTCCAAGATGACATTTTCCATGGCATTGCAGACCAGGCTCATCAGGCTAATGGGGTGGTAGTTTCTGGGGTCCATGGTGGCACCCCTTTGTGGAGTGAGATAACTGTCACCATGCACCATTCAGTAGGCACATAGCCTGAGATGATGCTATGACTGAACAAGGTACTTAGGTGTGGTGCCAGTTCATTTTGTATTTCTTGCAGTACTCTGCCTGGGATGTTGTGTGATTCCCATGGATGCTGTGTTCTTGGCTTTGGAGAGTGCAGTCTTTACTTGTTCATCCATGATTACAGGGGCTTTGCATTTTTCTGGTTTTAAGATGGGCTCTTTGGAGGGTGTGTGGGGGGGGGGTAAAGTTAGCACTGAACCTATCTGACAGGATGTTGGCAATATCGGTTGGTTCTATATATTTAGTGCCATTGTGCTACAGCTCAGAGCAGATCTGAGTGTTGCCACTGAGATTTTTGACATAGCTGTAGAATGCTTTGTGGTTGTCTTTGGAATCAGTGGTGATTTTATTTTCATAACTGGCTTTGGAAGATTTTATGAGGCATCTCAGCTTTTTGCTGAGGCTGACAAGGGAGTTCCTCCAATCTTGGGATTTTACTCTTTTTTGCAACAGCTTCTTCCTTCTGTTGTAGAGTTTGTTTATGGCAGGGGACCACTAGATTGGCTTCCTTTTTTTGGAAGATAGCATCTTGGTCCTGTTGAGGATGGCACAATCGATGCACTCATGTATGTGCTTATACAGTACATTTGTGTAAGATCCAGCAGTCACACCTCTATTTTCCATCTGCATGGGTGTTGTGAAGTTTGCCACTTCTGTCTTAAGAAGCATGAAGTTGGCTTTGGAGTAGTTTTTTGAAGGTGGTTTCCTTAATGGGTGGTGGGGGTGGGATATGGATGTCTAGGGTGATTAGCTTGTGGTCAGATCTGACCAGCGAAGAGTTGACCTCTGGCATGGAACATTGGTTACCTATATTGGTAATGACCAGTTCCAGGATATTGCTGCTCCTGGTGGGGGTGTGGACAAGCTGATCCAAGGCATTGGAATTTATGAATTCCAGAAAACACTGAGCGAATGAATTGGTACATGAGTAGTTTTCCCAGATGATGAAGGGGTAGTTGAAATCACCACTAATTAAGGTATTGGGCTGTACCTTAATATTTTCCAGTATCTTAAAAAATGAAGAGTGGGAATCCTGGGGCATGGTGGGGTATCTGTAACAAGCTACAACCTGGACTGCAGTCTTGCCCAGTGTTAGTTGCACTTGGATAATTTTGGATGCATTATGTTGAGCAACTAGCCTGGAGGTGTGGATATCCTTAATGAATATGGACACGCCTCTGCCTTTAGTGTTTCGGTACAGGTTAGGTGGCTGAAAGGTGTGGAATGAAGTATAGCCTGTTAATGCAGGGGTGCTCTCTGGTGCCTTGAACCAGGTCTCTCTCACTGCACAGATGTCGATGTTCTCCATTTTAAGGAGTGCCTCGAGTGAGTGCATTTTGAGGTTTAGACTTCTAGCACTGGGTAGCATTACCCTCAGAGTTTGCTTGCTTGTACCTGTTATAGTGCTGAATTTGTCATTTAAACCTTGCCTAAAAAAGGCACTATAGGGGTGGCAAAAGCCTTAGCCAGTATCTGGAATCCCAAGTGCGACAGGTGCAGGCCATCTATGGCAAAGCATTGTGGTCTGTCGACCATGTTGTCCCAGGCAGATACAGCATCCCTTTAGAATAACACCAGAAGCTTAGCCAATTGTTGAAGTCAATCATTTTGCCCTTGTATTGTGGTATAATTCTGGGTGATGGCAGGATGCTACTCAGGGCTAGGGTCACCTGCCTGGGCTACAAGATCCGAGAGCTCATCCATGTCATTCAGAATGCTTTTTATTGAAACTGGCTATGTGGCTCTGTTCTGCTGTGGTTCTTTCACGCTCTAGCAAGACAGTGGAAAAAAGGCCATGTTTCTTATCTGTGAGGGACACACCCACAGACCCTCAAGTGTTGCACAGTCATACACACACACGCACACACACACACACACACACACACACACACACACACACACACACACACACACACACACACACACACACACACACACACACACACACACACACACACACACACACACACACACACACACACACACACACACACACACACACACTCAGTCCTAAAAACATAATGTCCACATTAAAAAGGTGCCCCCCCCACAAACAATAGCTATAGCAAACATGTTAAGTATTTTACGTAATGACAGATGGAAGAATGCTTTGAACTGATTCACTAAAAACTAAAATATAAGGAAAAAGAGTAAAAACTTTGCAAAAGAAACACAGAGAAGCTGATTTCAGGAAAGCATTTAAGGTGGGTTTTGTTGATTCCTGCTACATCTTGTGGTATCTCATATCACAATCAGTAAAACCAACCTTGAATGTTTTTTTTTCTGAAATTAACTTGTGTGTGTGTGTTATTTTTTTTTTTTTTTACTTTTTAGACCAATTCAATAAAAAGCATTCTTTTCTAAAAAATCTATTGTTTTATATTTTTTATTAATATCTCATTAATACTACTGTGTCTATCTTTAGAACTACAGTTCACAAAAACACAAAAATCCCTCAAACAAACCAGTATAAAACCAATGAGTTTTTTCACAAAGTGGAGGATAACCAAAAACTTATTCAGAAATACAGAGAAAGTTGCTAAAAGTATATGAAGACAGACTGAAATGCTTTGCTTCATATTCATCAACTATTCAAAGATAAAGATCATAAAGGTATTAAAAACATATAATGAAATTAGATGGAGATAAAAAAATAGAAACAATATATATGTGAGTCCTTGTAGAGGGGAATGGAAGGTTAAGTAGTTTCCAAAGTGACTGAAACAGTAAAACATATGAGTTATTTTGCTTGACTGAGAATGTTATATCAAACTGCACAAAAAACAAATTACAAGAAAAAATGTTTCATTTGTAGTGCTTTCACATGAAACAAAGTGAAAAAAATGATTTCAACTGATTTCAGATGAAAGCACTAAACTATAGTGAGCAGTTGCAAAATAGTGTACCATTGTTCTGTTGGAGTTTTTTCTTCTTTTTTATGTGAATGACTTCATCCGTTGTCACTATTTTTTTCTGTTTTTTGTAAATGACAGTTATAGTTTCCATTCTTTCATACTTACATGTATGCTAGGTCTGCATTTTATGGATGTTCGTCCTGTTAGACCAGAGATTTCAAAAGATAACTCCTTCCTACATTATCTTTTATATTGTGACTATAGCCTCTTTAACAATGTTATCAAAAAAGGAAGTTTCACAAAAACATTTTAATAGTGGCGTTCTATTATATACATGATATAATTTATTTCCACATTCCTTGAAACTGCACTCATTTAATATGAAACCTTAATACAAAATTAAAGCTTCAATCCTACATGATTTATCTTATCAATACAGTGCATGGCATTACAATAATTTATTTGTAACTCATTTTGGTTTCTGTTACTTTTAAATCTTCCATTATACAACAACACAACAAACTCACAAGATGAAATTGTGGCCTCAGGTTTATCTGCTTCATTCTTTTGTGAACCAGAATTGCTGTGCAGTCGATGGTTCTTCATGGCCTGTAATGTCACTTCTCTATTTCCAAACTGTGTAACCATCATTACAAGAAGTGCATTCACCAAAAAAAATTTCAAAACAGTAAGAACCGAAACATCCAGCACATGAAATAATCTCCATCAGGAATCTTATGTATATACATATATATATATATATATATATATATATATATATATATATATATATATATAGATATATATGTATATATATATATATATATATATATATATATATATATATACATATATATATATATATATATATATATATATATATATATAATATGCATGAATGTGTGAACATTTCTGGATCTCTCCATTGCATGTACTGTTTACTGGTTTTCTAAATCCTCTGGTCGATCCATATTTTTATCTTACGAGTAACTGACAATTATTATCATATACCTATTTTAATATATCTTATTGCATCACTGAAATGTAACATGTGTTATCACTTTTTCCATGATCGGAAGAAGCAAAACTCATCACAGCAAACAAAATGTGGAAATTATTTATTAAGAATAAAAAGTCACATACTGCATAAAATTTAGGATATGGATGAGATTTGAGAAATTCTTTAAATCTAGATGGTGATTTCAAACACAATGAACTCAATGGAGTTTATCAAGTTTGACTTCCTGAGAGTGATAATATGGATTAATAATTATGACGCTAAAGGGTTTGTTTGACAAGGTTTGCAACTACATTTCCTTTTATACCTTTTTTCTCTGCAGTCAGAAGAACTACTTACATTGCCACAATGGAATACAGATATATGAAAAGTATGTGAAAAATTATTCTAAAACATTAATTTGTATATAGCAAAATATGTTCAAGCAAGAATGAAATGAATTTCTCATCTGTTCTATTTAACAAAGTACTTTCTTTTTATATCTGAATGGAAGGCCAACATTTGTGAATCATATAACAAAAAGAGGGTAAAATAATAGAATGCAGACAATGGTTCATTACACAAAAATAAAACCTATTTATTCTATTAAAAAGCATTTACTCAGCACACTCAGTGTAGTCTATTTTAGTGTATATCTGTAGAAATACGCATGGGTTTCAGATGTCAAGAAGTAAGGATTTGATTTAAGCAAGTAGGTTTTGTTTTATATTTGCATTATATAAACAGGAGACATGAAATCCATTACCAATCACAGAAGTATATGGACAACTGAATGGAATTTACATGTCAAGTTTTCTTAATCGATTTTTTTGAACTGGCAAAACCAGTTGGAAAAGAAAAGATCTGCTCATGGGAAAGAAACAGTATATGGTGTTTTGAAGGTATACTGTATTCTATAAATATAATAGCATGTGACAAATTAAATTTCAATTACATTTCAGAAGTCTTGGTGTGCGTGCATGTGTGTGCATATGTTTGAGTGTGCATGTGTGTATGTGTGTGCATGTGTGTGTGTGTGTGTGAGTGTGCATGTATTTCCTGTGGAATTTTATAACTCATTGGGACTTGAATTTAGCGTGATACTCAGTGACGTCTGCAGTGATAGATTAGATACAGAGAGAGCCCCATATCTATAACTGAGTTTGTAATGGTAGTGCTTCCAAAAGAGAGACATTTCTCTGTGCAGATGCAAGTTATTTGTAAACAACTTAAGTCTGAGCCTGGCAGAGTATTTCCCCAAGATTGTGGAAGGACTCCAGGCAGGTCTTGTTAAAGGAAAGTCTTTAACTGATCATTGGAGTCTATTGCTTAAAGCTTAATTTGTCTCTTTCTGATTGTTATGGAAAAGATGGTGTAGAGTAAGAGTCTCTTAAGATGAGCAGTGGAAGAAAGGAAATAAAGGTTAAGTGTATGTTTATCACTGACTATGTGGTCTAAACTGGTGGATGTGGCGAATATGCTTCTACTGCTAGCTTGAGCTACATGGAGAGTCTTATAGAGGAATTCAGAGTACAATTGCACCCCAAGAAATCTATGGTAACTTGACTATGACCAGATGTGGGAGACATTTAGAATTACCTAGCTAAAAATAGACAATGTTTACCCTTCAGGTATTCTGGATTGGCAAAATTGATACTGCTGGAAAAGATTTGTTGTGGTCAAGCTTACCCTCATTACTTTATCAGAGAGATGTTGGGAGAAACCCTAAGGAACAAACTGTTTCATAGAATCATTCAATGTATGATTAATTCATTTAAAGAGGAAAAATGGGCTATATTATAGGATGAAGAAGTGGTTGTATAGGATTTTGAGAAATTGGGTACATTTGTTATTATTTATTTGAAAAATAGGAAACATGACACAGACATTTTGACGGTAAGACAATGTGAAATGTGTTAGCAGGAGTTGGAAGACATGAGAATCTGCAGTGATTAGCAAGATGAACTTATGAATAAGGAGGTGAACAAATATTTAGGAGGGAGAGTGATGTCTGAGTCATGATTCATGAGAAATGTAATGGGTACATGTTGCAAGCCTTTGAGGAAAGAAGATGTAATTGGTCAGAGTCAGGACATTGCAGTGTTGAGTGATGAACATGATTAGTTAATATATGTAGACTTGCTATAGAAAGATGAGTAGAAAGCAGTCTAAAAAGAAGGAGGGTGGATGTATAACCTGGTAGGTTTGAAACCAAATAATGAATGTTATTATAGCAATAATCTATAAAACATTGGAGGAATTAGAGGAAAAACAGGAAATGAAGATGTTACAGGGCACTTGAAATCCTTAAACAGAGACGATAAAGACTTGAGAAGCATGTTGTTGGGTAATCAAAACGTTGAAAAGGTATGTCTGATTTGTGATTTGCACATGTGGACTATTGCATTAATAGCACAGAATACCACCCCAGATAAAGGCAGAGGGATGGTGGTAAGGGGCAAAATTCTGGTGATATGGGGATGTGCATGCTTTCATTTTGCAAATGTGGCAGCTTTGTGGCAGGGATGAAAGAGCTACAGAGTCTAACAAGATAGTGATGGGAGGAGGTGTATAGTAAAGAGGTGAAATAAGGCTGGGTAATTTGCAGAGCAGAAAGGACAACCTCATTGTGGTATATAAAAGCAAAGTAGCTGTATCTTACATCTAGAGGAATCAAAAGACTAACTGTCAAAGGCTAGAAGACACTTGACTTAGATGTGATAAGAAGAGAAGGCATACTGAAAGGGATGTGAAAGGAAACAAGGGGGACAGGGCAGAAAAAGTAGCAAAAAAGACTGGAACAAGCATGGAGTGTAAACGTGAGGAATGGTGACTCTGGACATCAAGGTGATAAGGGTGAGCCATGTGGAATGACTTTGATTCTGCTTTAATTCAAGAAGTTTGTGAAAGTATGAAAGATATGAAAGGATGGGTATATGGACACATCTGCTACAAGAACGTGGGCCACTTATCTGTTATGCAGGCTGGTTTGGGAAGGATGGAGGAACTGGGATATGGAATATTCAAGATAAACAATTCTTAAGAATATTCTTGATGGTGTGGAATATATATGCTCTTTATACAAAGACAATCTCAGTCTGCTACAGCACATTAATTAAAATTGAAAGAAACTAAGAGTACATCATTTTATTCCTTTCTCCTTTTTTTATGTGTTGTCTGACTTTGGTTAAGTCAATTGACTAGCTCCTGGGTTACCCTTCAAAAGGGATACTAGTGTTCAGTGAGCTTAGCCAGTCAACAAATATGTAAAAAATTTATTTTAGTAGACTCAGCATTATTTTCTTCTTAGTCTTCTGCAACATTTGCATATGCTATTTATTTCAGGTAGAAGAGGTCATTTCACATATTGTATTATTGTTTTTCAGATGCCTATATATTAACAAGTTGTTATTTTTGTATATAGAATATGAGTGAATTTTTTCTGCTAATTTATTTCATTTATTATACTTTATGGAGTTGTTACCTATCATACTTTCCATCATGTGCACTTATATTTAGCAATACTAAAACATTCCCTGGGATTCATTAACAATCATGTAGGTTTTACACAAGGCCTACACGATTACAATACGTTAGCACCATGAGCAGCAGAGCCCATTGCATATGCATGCTGCTCATGACACTCACATACTTTCAAATACTGTTTTATGGCCACCAGCAGTGCTGGCAGCCTTGACGTAGTGCAGAGAATTACATCCACATAATGTAAACAAAACTTCTTGCCTGTAGGGAAAAGTATTTTGCGAGCAAGTGCAAACAACTTATATGAAGTAAGGGCAAGTGGATTATAAGAAGTTAGATGCAGGGGACATGAAACTGGGAAAATGTACACAGAATACAATCTGATAGTGCAGAGATACATACAAGGGGATGGTAAACATGCATTTAAATGAGATGATTTCACAAAGAAACCTTTTCAACAGAAATATGTTCTTATTGGTGGTAGTAATAAAAAATCTTATTTCCAATAGTTTACCCATGCACATAACTCAAAACAGAATGCTAAAAACAGATATGAGTGAGATACACTGCAACACTGTATGACAGTGGAATAAATGTGATAGTAACATGACAAACTGAGATAACATTAAGCAAGGACAGTAGATACATTAAGGGTTAGTTGCATACAATGCAGTTATTGAATATGACGTATATACAAGGAATGTATGTGTGATAATTAACTGTAGTGCTGTATTCTCCACTTTAACCTGTATAAACAAAGCATAAGCTGCTCAGCTGCAGTGTCATGCACAGCAGAAAGGGACATGTGGTACCATTGGTTGTCATCAGACTGCCATAGATGGAGGGTATATCACTTTAACACATTTATTAGACAATCATGTTTCATATTCATGTACATCATAAACAGTAAGATAATAGCACTCCAAATACACAAGCTTCAAAAAACAACACAGACCTGATGATATTGCAGTAGTTCAATGTCTCTGTTTGTAAATAAAGTGTATCTACTACATGATTACTCTGGGCATGCTCACAAGACATTACAGTGAACACTGTTATAGTAGCATATAAACAACACAAACACACAAGAAAGTGTCCAAGCACAATTCCAATAAAACTTTATAATAACTTGGGATCATGCCATGCAGGAAGAGGTTATGTAAGTATTCATATCCTATAAAGCTGTACAGAGTGAAAAAAAAAACAATTGTTGTAATACATACATGCTTGGAGGAAGACATCCAATACTATGAATGCTTATTTGCAAATTATGTAATGCCTGTGAAGAATTAATGACAGACTCAACATTTGCATCATGCCTGACTGGAGCACATGCCAGGACAGGTATTATAAAGATGTGTATCAACCTGTGATGCCACAGAAATAGGTGTATTGTGTGTGCCATGGCAAACAAATTAGAAGGGTTTACAGCACTTCCCTATTGTAGTAGGTATGGATCACCTTCTGCGGAGGGTGATGCCTTAAAAATGTTGTCATCTGACTATGCCATATATACTTCCTTTACCTAGGCCATACTGTCTGACATAGTTATGTGACAGATATATGTTACCAGATTCAAACTCCTGCCTATCATGCTACACACACTACAGTGCTGTGTATTGACCACGTCTGCCAAACAACATAGTGATGGACCTTGTCAAAAATAAATGAAAACAATGTGTGAAATACTAAAGGGCATTTGAGGATAATTTGTACAATATGCTTTTGTCAGAATAACAACAAGGAGGTAACTATGTTGATGTTCACACAACTATGACCAGTGCAATGTCAATGTTTCTCGGCAAAAGAAGTTGCTCCTGTTGTTTTGTACAACAGCTTTGTCCCAGAACTGAAACAAACTGTATCTGTGTAGATTTGTTATACAAATCATTACTTAATGCATGTGATGCAGGAGGCACAACATGACATTCACAAAACAAATGTTTCACATACAGGATATTGCAAAATGACATTATGTTTCTTTCTTCAGTTTACATCTTGAGAGTAATAACTTCATGCAGTGTTATTTGTGTAATGTCAGTACTTTCATAGAATGTTGCCCTTTGCTAGAATTAAACAACAAGTTATGTAATTCCAGAAACTAACAACATATGTATGAATCAAATGCACAAAGTGAAAGTCCTAATAAAGTTGTGACACACTACATATGATTGTGCTGCAACTTGCATGAGATAAAAGGGCTGGAGGAGGTTTCTTCCTCTGTACTTGTACACATTATAACACTTGTGCATGTCATACATGCATACCAGCATTAGGACACATGGTGCTTACTGTCAGTCAATGGAGGTTTTGAAAACCTGACTATGTCACGAGACAAGCTAAATAGTATTATGAAGAATGAACACACTCATGCCACAGTTGTGAGATAGTTGGGTGTTTGAAGCTGTGACATCATGTTGTTGCTGCAAGGGATATGTGTGCTTGTAATTTCTTTAAAAGACTGTTACTATATGGGTCTTTCTCACACAGCATTACATGTTGATAGTTTTACCCAAACACACGTAATGCCTAATGCAGTCATTGCTTCTTCTGGCTTTTTCCTGGTTAGGGGTCGCCACAGTGTCTCACCTGTCTGCTCATGACTGACAGTGGAGTTTTACGGTGTTAAATTGCCAGCCCGGCACCCAACCTTCCACAGAAGGCACACACTCACACCTAGGGCCAATTTAGAGTGTCCAGTCCACCTATAGCATGCCTTTGGGATGTGGGAGGAAACCGGAGCACCTGGAGGAAACCCACATGACCACAGGGAGGACATGCAGACTCTGCACAGAAGGCACCCCAGCCGAGGATTGAACTGGAGAACTCTTGCTGTGAGGTGGCAATGCTAACCGCTGCACCACCATGGCCACCCCTAATGCAGTCATTGCTGTGAAGTGATAATGAAAGCCAATCAGGCACAATGTGTATAATCACAGAATCAAGCACATGCCTTAATAAGGTAACAGCTTACAGAACATTACCTCATGTCTGTCCTCACACCAGACAAAAAGCCTTAGTATTTCCCATGGAAAAGCTAAATGTCATCCCATAACATCATCATTACCCAATAAAGCATTTCTGTGTGAAAAATGACCAGAAATCATTGTAATAGAAATTCCCAGCCATACATGTAGACAGCAGATAGCTGGCTGACAACATTGTGATCTACCTGCACATTCACAGACATAATGACACAAGTGAGTTTAAGGAGTAATGGCTGGATTTGAGCAGACTACCTAAGATAACATTGTACAGAACACTGCCTGAATTGCATGTATCACATGAGATCCTTTGCAATTCAACATAAAATACAAACTGCAACACATTCAAGTCTTTAGCTTATTCAAACAGAAGAATAGCCTGACTATACATAGAAGTGAGGATTATCTCATTGTATCACAGAGGTATCTACTTCACATACTATAAATCACGCAGGTGAAGGACAGTGGCAACTTACTGAAGCCTAAGGTGTGAATAGACAGGGATGGAGAGAGAAAAAGAGAGAGACAGAGAGAGAGAGAGAGAGAGAGAGAGAGATGCAGAGAGGAATAGCAGCAGTATTTTTTCTGCGACATGTAGGACTATCTGTAGAGTACATTACTCTTACTTAATTCCTCATTATAAATCTCTCATGCTCTATACAGTAAAGTGCTTGCTGTAGTGAGCAAGAAGTTGCAGAGGAATACATTCAACTTTAAATCATAAGCAGGATTAGGGGGTCTTACTAAGTTTCTCTATTTGGGGATGGAATGTTTTTGCAAAGGCTTTCTTGCTTTATGATTCAAATGGTATATTAATGAAATGTTGTAAATGGAGTGAAATACAGATGTTTACATTTAAGCATATGATAGTAATATAAAATGCCATGAAATAATAATTTGATCTACAGCTGCAATGGGATCCATAACAATATACGAAAACATTAGTCTACAGACTGGAGAATTATATCAGTATACCACATAGGAGCTTCTAGTTTATTGCATCCAGCATCCTAAGAACTGCTACAGTAACTGTTTCACAGTACTGCTTGTAGTCTGCATTTATTCTGTATTCTCATAGACCACTGGATTTAAGAACGTTTGTATGAAAGCAACAGGACTATTGCAGTTGAAATTAAAATCTTCAGATTTTGGCATAGAAAGTGAAATAGCATTCACCATCAATCTGCAGTGGGGTGCAATGCCAACCTCTTTGCAAATTCTGAGCCACAAGTGTCGTATGTGATTTTGGTTTTGACCAGATTAAATACTGAGAGGACATTGGTGAAAATGGGCATCTATATCACATTATCATAATCTTACTACATCGAATCACTAAAGGTCAACCTCTAATGATCGATGTAGTAAAACATTGAATAACATTTAAAAAAAGAAAACAAACAAAAATATAAACTAACTAGTGTAGGCAGGGGGGCAAGCCTCCCTGCATCCCCCACACCCCCTTACTTAAATATTCCAACTCCGAGTCTGCACTACATTGAGGTAAACGGAAATCTCCCCCTATGGAGATTTCCATTTACCTGTACGATGTTCTGCGCTTTTGATGTTGTGGTGCCGACAATATCAGCTTCAATATTGTCGGCTTTCAACATCGTGAAGTAGACCTGAAAATGGCAACCAGAGAGTAGAACAAAGGGAAAGAATACAGGAATTAACAGATATGCTATCTTTTGTGTTGTAGCCTTGCATTTAGAAACCGGTGTAACATTCTGGAAGCTGACGTCTGTGATATATATCCCCTGTAGAACTCTAGAAAGTACCTCTAGCTAGTATACATAATGCTACACATACCTTTGTTTCTACTGGGATGGTTCCACCCATGATTTCTCTGGGGTCTCATTTGAGGGCAGCAGAGGTTGCATTTTTCCTGTAGTGTTTCCCTGTCCATGGGGTATTTCTGTGTCATGCAGTCCATGATAAGCCAAATGGGGTCTAAATACCCTTCTTCTTGTTCTTGGCCAGAGTCTGGCAGCAGCAGCAGCTTGAATTAAAACCTGTTGCACACTGGTTTATAATGGAAGCATCAACTGTTAACAGATTTTTTTTTTCTAAGTGTAACCATAGCTGTAATCCAAAAAAATGTTGGATTTAAGGGGAAATGGCTACAATGAGTACACATGGTTGCTTTGTAGCTTCTTGAATAGCTTCACCATGAAGCATATTCTGAGGTTGCACCTCTATACTAAGTGTAGAGCTGTTTAATGAATGCAAAACAGCTCTACACGTAGTGTAGCCATTCATGAATCTGGACCATTGTTTTTGCATATATTACCTTTGCAATGAAATCAACATATATGATTGATAGGAAAAAATTATTTGAATCCATATATAACTACTAACATCTGTCACTTGTATTCTCTATCACTAAGAGATAGTCACTTTAATTTTATTGATCTGAGAACTCCCCTCTAAAATAGACTTTGAGCATTTCACTCAGAAAATATGATTATCTCTATACTAAAATGCTCTTTCTTTTTTTCCATTACTATATTTTATCTCCCGTGATTGCGACTATATCACACTTAAAGCTATAATTTACAGTTTGCTAGTACATGGACAGCCAAGATTCAGCTCCAATAAATATGAAAAAGATAAACTTATCAACAATTTCCATAGCATGAAAGCCAATCATAACAGCACTCAGGTGAGTGTATAACATTTGTTAAACACCTTACCAAGTGCTGTTATGATCAGGTCTCATGCTGCAGCCAAACTGTGAACACTGCTGGTCAGCAAAGAACTGTGGCATTTCTGTCTGCTTCTCAACTTTCCCTGAGTTTGTCTCATAATTTTGCACTGTTTTAAATAAGTTTTAAATTTTCTGGGAACTCACTGAGTGTTACATTCAGTCAATTTTGCCAACCATTCGGGTTTCATACTTCTTATTGTTCAGTAGATGAATAATGATATCAATATCTTACTACATCGAATCACTAAAGGTCGACCTCTAGTGATCGATGTAGTAAAACATCGAATAACATTTTAAAAAAAAACAAACAAAAAAAATAAAAGCTAACTAGTGTAGGCAGGGGGGCAAGCCCCCCTGCACCCCCTTACTTAAATATTCCAACTCCGAGTCCGCACTAAATTGAGGTAAACGGAAATCTCCACCTACGGAGATTTCTGTTTACCTGCACAATGTTCTGCACTTTTGATGTTGTGATGCCGACAATATCAGCTTCGATATTGTCGGCTTTCAGCATCGTGAAGTAGACCCTAAAATGGCAACCAGAGAGTAGAAGAAAGGGAAAGAATACAGGAATTAACAGATATGCTATCTTTTGCATTGTAGCCTTGCATTTAGAAACCGGTGTAACATTCTGGAAGCTGACGTCTGTGATATATGTCCCCTGTAGAACTCTAGAAAGTACCTCTAGCTAGTATACATAATGTTACACATACCTTTGTTTTTACTGGGATGGTTCCACCCATGATTTCTCTGGGGTCTCATTTGAGGGCAGCAGAGGTTGCATTTTTCATGTAGTGTTTCCCTGTCCATGGGGTATTTCTGTGTCATGCAGTCCATGATAAGCCAAATGGGGTCTAAATACCCTTCTTCTTGTTCTTGGCCAGAGTCTGGCAGCAGCAGCAGCTTGAATTAAAACCTGTTGCACACTGGTTTATAATGGAAGCATCAACTGTTAACAGATTTTTTTTTCTAAGTGTAACCATAGCTGTAATCCAAAAAAATGTTGGATTTAAGGGAAAATGGCTACAATGAGTATACACGGCTGCTTTGTAGCTTCTTGAATAGCTTCACCATGAAGTATTGGATAATTAGTATGTAGGTTGGCTGCTTATGCTGTCATTAGCATATTCTGAAATTGCACCTCTATACTAAGTGTAGAGCTGTTTAATGAATGCAAAATAGCTCTGCACATAGTGTAGCCATTCATGAATCTGGACCATTGTTTTTGCATGTATTATCTTTGCAATGAAATCAACATATATGATTGATAGGAAAAAATGATTTGAATCCATGTATAACTACTAACATCTGTCACTTGTATTCTCTATCATTAAGAGATAGTCACTTTAATTTTATTGATCTGAGAACTCCCCTGTAAAATAGACTTTGAGCATTTCACTCAGAAAATATGATTATCTCTATACTAAAATGCTCTTTCCTTCTTTCCATTACTTTATTTTATCTCCCGTGATTGTGACTATATCACACTTAAACCTATAATTTACAGTTTGCTAGTACATGGACAGCCAAAATTCAGCTCCAATAAATATGAAAATATAAACTTATCAACAATTTCCATAGCATGAAAGCCAATCATAACAGCACTAAGGTGAGTGTATAACATTTGTTAAACACCTCACCAAGTGCTGTTATGATCAGGTCTCATGCTACAGCCAAACAGTGGACACTGCTGGTCAGCAAAGAACTGTGGCATTTCTGTCTGCTTCTCAAGTTTCCCTGAGTTTGTCTCATAATTTTGCACTGTTCCAAATAAGTTTTAGATTTTCTGGAAACTCACTGAGTGTTACATTCAGTCAATTATGCCAATCATTCGGGTTTCATACCTCTTATTCTTCAGCAGACGAATAATGATATAAAGCCTTTTTAAAAACTGACCCTAATTTTGATCCTTTGACCCATGTTATCTTTGGGTTTATCCAGAATTATTAAGCAATGAAGCTGACAGGAGTGCTGCTGTCTGTTTGAGAATGCAAAGTGCTTTACTGTTTTTTAAAGCCAGTAGCACACTTTAGGGGAAATACAATAAAGCCTACATGGACTAATTTTCCATGTTGTCATCGTGGCACAAAGCTAACATGAAAGTAAGCAGCAGTGCGATCCAGTAAATGGAGTTGAGGGGCGTGCATGAGTGTGCAAACACGGAAGTGTCTATGGCATGCAAATCACATCATAAGCAGTTGAATTACATGCAAATGAGGGTGCTGGAGTGATCAAGCAAACAGGTAGATAGTCCTGCAGACCCTGTGTTGCTGTCCAAAGTGTACAAGGAACATTTCTGTATGCATGAAATTAAATAGTAAACAGGGGCTGTAAAAGACAGTTTAGAATGGCAGAAATAGCATAGCAGACACAGATATGTGCAAAACTATGCCCTGTGTGTCCAAAATGTAATGGAAAATAATTTAAAATAATTATTTTTTTAAAGCCCATATTATGTTTGCATGGCACACAGCAGTGTGCAAATATGACATTATGCAAAATAATATATATTTAAAAGTGTATAACTGAGAATAATACATTATAGGGCCTTGCATGGAGTATGTACAATGGTAGATGTCTGTGGTTGCTCAGGAGGCAGGTTCTGGAATAGTGTAGTTTCCAGTTTGTGTGCATGGATCTGTATGCGAATGAGCTGGGGTTACTGAATAGCAAAAATGGGTATCCGTGCCTGCAGATTCTGGAATAGTGTAGTTTCCAGGTTGTGTGCATGGATCTGTATACAAATGAGCTGGGGTTACTGAATAGCGAAAATGGGTATCCGTGCCTGCAGATCGCATCCCAAAACCCCAGAACCATGTTGGTGTCTACAGAAGAGGTACCTGACATCAAAAGGGGGTGTGTTTCTATTTCTTTAAGCACATTGGAGCACAGTGACGCTTGTTTGTGTGCCATGTCACTGAGCTGAGCAGGAGGGGTGTGTCCAGTGCTGCTAAGCTTTGTTTAGCTTCGGGGCACGTGTTTAAGCTGGTTTGAGTATGTTTGCATGACGAGCTGCTGTGCTGAGATGCCTCTTCATAGAGTTGTGTCGATCGACTGCTGAGCATTGTTTATACCTGCAGCATGGGTTTGTACGACGTGCCGCAGTGCTTAGCAAGAAAGGCTGTCAAACAAAGGAAAAAAAAAATTGGCAGAGAAAGCCAATCATATATAAATTACCGATGACCTCTGTTCCACCTAAACTGGGCCATTCCAACCCCTCAGTGATGTACTTTGCAGGTTGAATGCATCATAGTTAGCCAATCACACAGGCTGGATCTACAGCAGAGCCCTATAAAGTATGCACACACCATACAATCTGATTTTCTCCTATACTCTGCACTATTGGAGTACAGACTTGTAAATTTTAAGTGAGAGAATGCTGAGGGCTGCTGCAGCTCTGCTACATCTGTATGTGCTAGATGCTGAGGTCAGTGCTGCTGCTGCTCCTGACAATAGGCCTAGACTGAGAAGGAGAAGAGTGTTCAGGCACAGGGTAACCTTACAGGAGCTACATGAGCTGGAGATTGTGGAGGACTACAGGGTGAACAGGGACATACTAAAAGAACTCACTGAGCTCTGCCACCCTCAACTCAGACCTAGAGCAAACAGAGGGGAAACCATCCCAGTGGAAACAAAGGTATCTGTAGTCCTTAGTATAATAGCTACAGGTACTTTTCAAAGACCAAATAGGGACATGATGGGGGTCTCACAGACATTAGCATCTAGGGTACTCCACCAGTTTCTGGATGCCATGCAAACACATGCCAGTGTGCAAATTTATTTACACCGCACCCCTGAGGAGGGGGCCAGCAGTATGCATCTCTTCTACCATATAGCACACTATCCTGAGGTACTGGGTGCCATAGACTGCACTCATGTCAACATCAAAGCACTGCACAGTGAAGAGAATAAGTCTACGCCAACAGCAAGGGATATCACTCCATCAACTGCCAGGTTGTGTGTAATGTCCAGGGCATTATCATGAATGTGTGTGCTGACAGCCCTGGTGGTTATCACAACTCCCATATCTGGCACATATCACCGCTGTACCAGATGTTTGCCAGGGTGGCATCCCATATGGACATCTACTAGGGGATGCTGGCTATGCACTGGAACTGTGGATGATGACACCCATCATAAATGCACACACCTACAGACGAATGCCATAATGAGACACACACACAAACTAGGAACATCATAGAGTATGTGTTTGGACTGCTCAAGTCAAGATTCTGGTGCCTCGATATATCTGGTGGAGCACTTCAGTACTCTCCATCCACATGTGCATAGCTATTCACAGTATATGCCATGCTACACAATATGATCCTGTGGAAACAGCTCCAGCAGGATCATCACAGGGAAGGGACACACAGAACCCACCAGTGCCTAGGTCCCCACAGCTGCACCCACAGGGGGATTCAGAAAAGGAACCCCCTAAGGCTGTCCCTGTAGGCAGATGTAGGTGTATCCAGTATGCCTGCCCTTGGCCCACAGTCAATGCATAGCACATGCACTGACAACCTAGGGTCCTAGGGACTGACACCTTACTCTGACTCGAATACATAGTAAAAAATATGCCAGCCAGATCACACAACCTGTATCTCATCATGTATTGACTGTGTACTGTATGCATCATGCAGAGTCAGCCCTGAAACACAGATCTCTCAACTGCTGTGTTCACAAGGTAAGTAACTTTCTTATACAACAAATGTATGGGGTAGTAGACTATGGTAGCATATGTGTGGACCTGCTGCATGTATTCAAGGGAATAGAGTGGGCTATTGGTTTTATTGCAGAGAACTAACTGCTTATTGGGACAACAGGTATTCTGTCCAATAATGAGTGCCTCATAGTATGCATTACACCACATGGCTAGAAACCCCATTGCATGATGCAAGGGAAATGCCAAACAGTGGGGTCATAGGACAGATGCACAACTGTCAGTGCCAGAGTCCCCTACCACCAACACATCAATGTTCACATACATCTGCAGTAACAGTATGTTTTCAAGGATATAGCTGCAGACCACACAATTCCAGGGCTGTCACAAAGAACCTGGCCACATGTTCTATTTTCCTCAAAATGCAGGGGTCACAGCAGCAGTCACAGTGTATTTCTGTATGTTGTTGATAGTGTGAGGAATTAATCCTTGCTTTCTGAAAGCTGGTGTGGCTCACTGGGCTAAGGACATTAGCATGGTTCATGGTGGTGATGGTTTGAAAGTGGCTGCATCTACAACTTTTGCATGTGAGTTGCTTTTATGGTAAGAGTCCCACAGACAGTTAAAACACTGCAATTTGGACAAAGCCAGAGAAAATGGGGGAATAAAGGGCGAAACCTCCAAACATTATACATGCTCTGAGTAACCTAGAAAGTGGCTAGTATAACAGCAGGTTTCAACATGTCAGATCAGCAGCAGGATGTAAAGGCCATCACTTAACTATCTCAGTACTTACAATAATTCAATGGACTGCATCTAGTGATACATTACTAGATTAACATAACTGTGTGAGGAGCAGAGCAGACATATGGGGTGGAATGCTGGACATTCTGAAAAAAATGTACAGTGAGAGGTGTGAAGACTGTCACCCTGTGTGTGGTGTTACATCAAGTACCCCAGTTACATCATACCTCTCAACTACGTAGAGCAGGAAATCTGGATAAAGCCATGAACAATAATGGGACAAAGGCCCAAATATAAGGAGAAGGATTAACTATTGGCCAGAGAAATGTGGAAAATTCAGAAAATAACAGGTTGTGCATTAGCATGATATGTCTGGAGTCAGTAACTCAAATGTCTGACATCATTTGCTAATGTTTAATATATAATGATGTGCCTCTAATGTACATGAAAATCACAATGCTATGTAAAACGTACAAAAATATGACACAAAACTCTGTACATTCTATTACAATCTGTACAGTTGATAGGTATGTGTCATATATTACGGTCAGCAAATAGCCACGGAATGTCTTGGATAAAATATCAGGGATGTGCTGGATTGTTGAATCAGGTACAGCAGCCAATTGGCTGCAGCACACAAAATCTCAGACTGGAGTACAGGTAGGTCTAGCAAGACGTTACCTTCTAAGCACTGACAGTCACACTGGGCATGCTCCTACACTTAGCTGACATTAGCCTGTGTCTAATGCCTCATCTGCCCAAAGAATTGCTATTAGGAAATATGTCTGTGCATACAGACAGCTATGTATACGTATCTGTCTTTCCGTATCCCCCTCACATATGATTACCCTATCAGTATGTGTTTTATATATATATATATATATATATATATATATATATATATATATATATATATATGGAATAGATTGCCCATACATGTCAAGCAGAGTGCCTCTTTGGACCTCTTCAAGAGGAACCTTGAAGATTGGATGGGAGAAAGGAAATTCACCCCAGGGATCACGTCAGTCACCCTGCTAGACAGGGGTCCAGGAAAGTAAATAATGTGGGAAGAAATAGCCAGGGAATTGTTATGGCTAGGCTGTATAGGCCCTAGGGCTGATAGCCTAGTACCAACCTATGAACCTATGAACCTATGAAGTGTGTGTGTGTGTGTGTGTATTATATATATAATATATATAGCTAAATAAATGTGTAGACTGATTTAGACTCTTCACATATATCTGCCTAACACAGTTACATAATGCACACACACAGCTACAGTTAGGTTGACATCCATGTTTTATACATATATATATATATATATATATATATATATATATATATATATATATATATATATATATATATATATATATATATGTGTGTGTGCGTGTGTGCGTGTGTGTGTGTGTGTGTGTGTGTGTGTGTGTGTGTGTGTGTGTGTGTGTGTGTGTGTGTGTGTGTGTGGATAAGGATGTACAAATGTCCCCACTTACACACAGAATGCTGGAGTTATCTGCACCTACACACTCAACAGTTGTCTGATGGTAACAGACCAAGGCCTCATAATGACAGAATACACTCACCCACAGAGCCCTGTGCCTGTGAAATGTCACCCTGTAGACAGATAACAGTGAGCAGGTGGTGTATTGTGCAATGTTTGCAATGAAAGACTTAAACACTTCATATTGTCACTGGCCAATTTTCCACCTACCAGACTGCAACCTGCCAGACATGGTAATACTGGTAACTGTACACACATAGAAGGGGTATTAACAGTACCCTAGATACAATAATGGCATCAAGCACGATCACTCAGCAGGCCATACATGCTGAGTACTACAAGGCCAGTTTCAGTAGTCCACATGTACTGTGACTGCATCCACATGTACAATAGATCTAATCTGTGGAGCATGCACTAAATACTGTGAGCTATTGTGTGTAATAGTAGGTAGCGGTTCTAATCTCACATCAGCCACCTTGTGTATGTGTTTATGTGTACATATATCCCCTACAGCAGTACAAACATACTCATTTGGCTTATGCCTGTGTGATGGTTATTCATTTTATGACCCTGTGCCTCCCTACCAGCCTCTACATTGTCCTCCTTTACAAGGCCTACTGATGTCATCCACCTTAACAGCACTGGCTAACAGTTTAATAGTAGATAAGCTCTGTAGCACATGCAATAGGTACATTGTGCTGTAGTATGTGCTACTAGATAGGTAGGGGTTCTAATCTCACATACGCCAAGTGCATGTGTGTGCGCGTGTGTGTATATTTGTGTGTGTGTGTGTGTGTGTGTGTGTGTGTGTGTGTGTGTGTGTGTGTGTGTGTGTGTGTGTGTGCAGTGGTACACATAGAACCATATGGGCTATTTATGTGCAATGGTCATGCATTTTACTGCCCAATGACTAGCTGCTGGCCCTACGTAGCCCCCATCTACCTAGGCATAAATACTATTCTACACCACCTACATTTGCATGTATGGAACACTGAGGTAACACATATCAAGGGTAGCAGATCTTGTCTTATGGTATGCATGCACGATTATGCTGACTGCCCCCATTGTTCCTGACACACTGCTCGACATACATGCAGCTAGGTAACCATGCATGTATACAGTGATTCCTTGCCAATGTCATATTTCTGATGTGCTGCCATGCCATCCTGTGAAACTGTATTGACATCAAGTCTCCATAGGTTAGCCACTCAGACCCCTGGAACAGAAAAATACACAGGTCTGTGAGACACCTGTCATTCTGTAACACTACCACCAGTCTAACATCATGCAACAAGGATACACACAGTTTGATATGTAGTAATGACACATGGCAGCATACAGTACCTGGCATGGCCCAAAACACCTGCCATGGTGTAAAAATACTGCAATACACAATTACAAGTAAAGTAATATAGTCACCCTGTGCATCAGACACATATTTGCATGTCCCTTCATTGATGGCATGAATGGCAAGGATGTGGCACATGTATCTTCACATGCACATGGTGTGGTGTGGGGGTGCCAGAGGCCTAGCCTGTGCCAAACAGTTGACAGCATGTGTATGAGTTAGGAAGGGGTGCTGGTTATATGGGCTATGCAGAGATGGCATGTGTGTCTGTTGGTGACCTGCATGTGACAGTGATGTTTGAGAGTGTCCTTGTACACAGTCAAGCCCAGTGTTAGCCCTACATGTGTGTATGTTGGACAGCTGTGGACTATACATGGCAGAGTTGACAGTTCACCGTTTCTGGCCATGAACATGGGAACTGGCTCTGCCAGGAGTGGCACTGCCATCACCACCATGCCCAGGGTCAGATGTAGTGCTAGTAGCTAATGATGACTGCTGTCTATTGAGTCCCGGTACCCCATGGGCCCACCCAGGATGACATTCCCATGGCCTGTAATATCATGGACTAGACAGCACACTTCCTTTTGTAGTGCTGGAAGTACTGCCACTACAGGAGCGTGAGTGTGCATGGCCATGTGGAGTCTCAGCAGATGTTGTTGCTGGCCTACATTCATGTGTCCGATGCCCTACTCCAACCAGATATTCCAGCACAGACAATGTCTGGTGAAAGACTGACATTGTCTCAACCCACAGTATGTCTACTACATCAGTGAAATGATCCATGGCATCACCAATGCAGTGGAGGCAGTCATGGAAGTCAGACTGCACTGCATCCATAATCCTGAGCATCTGTCTGGTGTTGCATATGGAACATGCCTGTGCCTCCATGAAGGACCAAAACATGTGGAGAGTGACCCATGATGTGACACCTGTGAAAGGTGGTGGATGGGCAGCAGTCCTTCTTCGAGCACCCCTGTCAATCTGCCTGTGCGGGACCTCACCAGATCTCTGGCTATGGTCAGTATCTATACTCACTGATGCCATAGTTGACACACTGTCCTGTTCAATGTTTCCACCATCTGATTGTCTGATATCTGTGGCCACAGGGGACTGGGTATGTACGGGCATACCAACTGTGTGTGAAGACAATGGGGGAGGAAGTGGGATGTCAAGCCGTGTGACAGATTCAGCCCCCAACAACCCCACCTGTGCCTCACTATGGCCACCATCATCATCAGAGTCTGATGGGACACTGACATCAAGTTGTGAGGGAGACAGATGCCAACCCCCACATTCACCTGTCAAGAGGAAGACAAAATCAGTGCATTACTATCTGCAATATTATGTATGGTAATCCACACAGACACATACAGTTGAGGAGTCACAGCTGCATTACACCTCCCACATCTTATTTCTGATCCCATGCACAGCACACAAATACACAACAACATACACAGACAAGACAGGCCCTTTATAACATGCACTGCAACTACACCCGGTTAATGTTCCCAGTACAATGCACCTGTGAAGTAAGCAATATGACAAGCTCCTCGTGGGTCTGCAGAGTGGTCCTAGCAGCAGGAAACTCAGAAAAGTGACTACTTTTTGGATTTAAGTATCTTTGCTTTTTTTCACTTGGAATAGCTTCTGTAGCTTACCCTGAACTAGCTTGAACTGTTTTTTAACTGTTTGCTGCATTATTTTCAAATTTGCACTTAAAGTTACATTTTAGTCGAATTTGATTGAAAGTTTGTTGTTTGTTCATTTAATTTAACTGTGGAGGCTGCCCACTAGAGTGTGCTAGCCTGTGTAACTAAGTTATCACTGTTTCTGCATTTTCTGTGTGTTTCTACCAAAAAAACAAAAAAACAAAAAAATAATCCTTATTTTCCCACCTTCCTCGACTAGTTTAGACCAGTTTACAAGCATTGCTCTATTCTGGGCTGTGGTGTAGTTCCTGTGTTGTCCATTACCTTACTTGGATAGAGGGAAGTTTCTTTGCTCACCAGTGGGAGTGGGGAGCCTTGAGCAGCCTACCTGTCCCTGTAGGAAGTGACCTCAGCACAAGAAGCTGTAGTAATTGATTGTTTTGGAACATTTCTAGCTCTTTGTAGTTCACTGTTTAAAATCCGCCTCTGGGAATTTTTATCTGGCTATACTACTCAGACAAGCTCCTCGTGGGTCTGCAGAGTTGTCCTAGCAGCAGGGAACTCAGAAAAGAGACTACTTTCTGGATTTAAGTATCTTTGCTTTTTTTCACTTGGAATAGCTTCTGTAGCTTACCCTGAACTAGCTTGAATTGTTTTTTAACTGTTTGCTGCATTATTTTAAAATCTGCACTTAAAGTTACATTTTAGTTGAATTTGATCGAAAGTTTGTTTGTTCGTTTAATTTAACTGTGGAGGCTGCCCACTAAAGTGTGCTAGCCTGTGTTACTAATTTATCACTGTTTCTGCATTTTCTGTGTGTTTCTACCAAAAAAACAAAAAAAACAAAAAAATAATCCATGTTTTCCCGCCTTCCTCGACTAGTTTAGACCAGTTTACAGGCATTGCTGTATTCTGGGCTGTGGTGCAGTTCCTGTGTTGTCCATTACCTTACTTGGATAGAGGGAAGTTTCTTTGCTCACCAGTAGGAGTGGGGAGCCTTGAGCAGCCTACCTGTCCCTGTAGGAAGTGACCTCAGCACAAGAAGCTGTAGTAATTGGTTGTTTTGGACCATTTCTAGCTCTTTTGTAGTTCACTGTTTAAAGTCCGCCTCTGGGCGTTTTTTTTTCTGGCTATTCTACTCAGACAAGCTCCTCGTGGGTCTGCAGAGTTGTCCTAGCAGCAGGGAACTCAGAAAAGCAACTACTTTCTGGATTTAAGTATCTTTGCTTTTTTTTTCACTTGGAGTAGCTTCTGTAGCTTACCCTGAACTAGCTTGAACTGTTTTCTAACTGTTTGCTGCATTATTTTAAATTCTGCACTTAAAGTTACATTTTAGTCGAATTTGATCGAAAGTTTGTTGTTTGTTCGTTTAATTTAACTGTGGAGGCTGCCCACTAAAGTGTGCTAGCCTGTGTAACTAATTTATCACTGTTTCTGCATTTTCTGTGTGTTTCTACCAAAAAAACAAAAAAAAAAACAAAAAAATCCTTGTTTTCCTGCCTTCCTCGACTAGTTTAGACCAGTTTACAGGCATTGCTGTATTCTGGGCTGTGGTGTAGTTCCTGTGTTGTCCATTACCTTACTTGGATAGAGGAAAGTTTCTTTGCTCACCAGTAGGAGTGGGGAGCCTTGAGCAGCCTACCTGTCCCTGTAGGAAGTGACCTCAGCACAAGAAGCTGTAGTAATTGGTTGTTTTGGACCATTTCTAGCTCTTTTGTAGTTCACTGTTTAAAGTCCGCCTCTGGGTGTTTTTTTTCTAGCTATACTACTCAGACAAGCTCCTTGTGGGTCTGCAGAGTTGTCCTAGCAGCAGGGAACTCAGAAAAGCAACTACTTTCTGGATTTAAGTATCTTTGCTTTTTTTCACTTGGAATAGCTTCTGTAGCTTACCCTGAACTAGCTTGAACTGTTTTTTAATGGTTTGCTGCATTATTTTAAAATCTGCACTTAAAGTTACATTTTAGTCAAATTTGATCGAAAGTTTGTTGTTTGTTCGTTTAATTTAACTTTGGAGGCTGCCCACTAAAGTGTCCTAGCCTGTGTAACTAATTTATCACTGTTTCTGCATTTTCTGTGTGTTTCTACCAAAAAAGCAAAAAAACAAAAAAAATCCTTGTTTTCCTGCCTTCCTCGACTAGTTTAGACCAGTTTACAGGCATTGCTGTATTCTGGGCTGTGGTGTAGTTCCTGTGTTGTCCATTACCTTACTTGGATAGAGGGAAGTTTCTTTGCTCACCAGTAGGAGTGGGGAGCCTTGAGCAGCCTACCTGTCCCTGTAGGAAGTGACCTCAGCACAAGAAGCTGTAGTAATTGGTTGGTTTGGACCATTTCTAGCTCTTTTGTAGTTCACTGTTTAAAGTCCGCCTCTGGGCATTTTTTTTCTGGCTATACTACTCAGACAAGTTCCTCGTGGGTCTGCAGAGTTGTCCTAGCAGCAGGGAACTCAGAAAAGCAACTACTTTCTGGATTTAAGTATCTTTGCTTTTTTTCACCTGCAATAGCTTCTGTAGCTTACCCTGAGCTAGCTTGAACTGTTTTTTAACTTTTTGCTCCATTATTTTAAAATCTGCACTTAAAGTTACATTTTAGTCGAATTTGATCGAAAGTTTGTTGTTTGTTCATCTAATTTAACTGTGGAGGCTGCCCACTAAAGTGTGCTAGCCTGTGTTACTAATTTATCACTGTTCCTGCATTTTTTATGTGTTTCTACCAAAAATCAAAAAAATAATCCATGTTTTCCTGCCTTCCTCGACTAGGTTAGACCAGTTTACAGGCATTGCTGTATTCTGGGCTGTGGTGTAGTTCCTGTGTTGTCCATTACCTTACTTGGATAGAGGGAAGTTTCTTTGCTCTCCAGTGGGAGTGGGAGCCTTGAGCAGCCTACCTGTCCCTGTAGGAAGTGACCTCAGCACAAGAAGCTGTAGTAATTGGTTGTTTTGGACCATTTCTAGCTCTTTTGTAGTTCACTGTCTAAAGTCCGCCTCTGGGTGTTTTTTTCTAGCTATACTACTCAGACAAGCTCCTTGTGGGTCTGCAGAGTGGTCCTAGCAGCAGGGAACTCAGAAAAGCAACTACTTTCTGGATTTAAGTATCTTTGCTTTTTTTTCACTTGGAATAGCTTCTGTAGCTTACCCTGAACTAGCTTGAACTGTTTTTTAACTGTTTGCTGCATTATTTTAAAATCTGCACTTAAAGTTACATTTTAGTCGAATTTGATCGAAAGTTTGTTGTTTGTTCGTTTAATTTATCTGTGGAGGCTGCCTACTAAAGTGTGCTAGCCTGTGTAACTAATTTATCACTGTAGCTACACTTTCTGTGTGTTTCTACCAAAAAAACAAAAAAAAAAATCCTTGTTTTCCTGCCTTCCTCGACTAGTTTAGACCAGTTTACAGGCATTGCTGTATTCTGGGCTGTGGTGTAGTTCCTGTGTTGTCCATTACCTTACTTGGATAGAGGGAAGTTTCTTTGCTCACCAGTAGGAGTGGGGAGCCTTGAGCAGCCTACCTGTCCCTGTAGGAAGTGACCTCAGCACAAGAAGCTGTAGTAATTGGTTGGTTTGGACCATTTCTAGCTCTTTTGTAGTTCACTGTTTAAAGTCCGCCTCTGGGCGTTTTTTTTCTGGCTATACTACTCAGACAAGTTCCTCGTGGGTCTGCAGAGTTGTCCTAGTAGCAGGGAACTCAGAAAAGCAACTACTTTCTGGATTTAAGTATCTTTGCTTTTTTTCACCTGCAATAGCTTCTGTAGCTTACCCTGAACTAGCTTGAACTGTTTTTTAACTGTTTGCTGCATTATTTTAAAATCTGCACTTAAAGTTACATTTTAGTCGAATTTGATCGAAAGTTTGTTGTTTGTTCATCTAATTTAACTGTGGAGGCTGCCCACTAAAGTGTGCTAGCCTGTGTAACTAATTTATCACTGTTTCTGCATTTCCTGTGTGTTTCTACCAAAAAAAACAAAAAAACAAAAAAAAATCCTTGTTTTCCTGCCTTCCTTGACTAGTTTAGAACAGTTTACAGGCATTGCTGTATTCTGGGCTGTGGTGTAGTTCCTGTGTTGTCCATTACCTTACTTGGATAGAGGGAAGTTTCTTTGCTCACCAGTGGGAGTGGGGAGCCTTGAGCAGCCTACCTGTCCCTGTAGGAAGTGACCTCAGCACAAGAAGCTGTAGTAATTGGTTGTTTTGGACCATTTCTAGCTCTTTTGTAGTTCACTGTTTAAAATCCACATTTGCAGCACGGCTTTGTGCAGTTGTGCGCATAGCGTAGCGCCGGTTAAACAAGGTTAAACTTTTTCTGGCTCCGCCAAGTCTGCTCTTCAAATTTTCCCTTAAGGAAGCTCTACTCTTAGTATAACCAGACTACTTGCTATATTATAAGCCTAGCACTTGTTCTCAATACTTCTCTACTAAGTAAGCACTCTCGTACTAAGTAAAGCACTACATCTACTTACCACCCCTGTGAATATCCGCTTCCCTTAAAGGTACAGCACTCCCTTATACAGTTCTAGCATGTCGAGTGGTAGATTACTGGCGTTGTCTCCAGTTCAGCTGGTCAATCTGGATATCTTGAGACAATGCTACAATTGTCTCATGTACACAGACAACCCTCTCCTCTTCCCAACAAACACAAATACATGTGAGAGATGCAACTATATAGCCAAACTGGAGGCTGAACTCTCTCAACATAGGGCTGGCATGACCAGACAGGAGGAGATGGCAACCACACACACAACAATCCCAGTCCCACATAGACCTACCACAACTGCAAACCAAACACATAAAAACACAAAGACATACACGGAGGCTCTAACTAAAAACTTACCAAAACAACAGAGGCTCCCAAAGCAGACACCCAAAAATCCACCACCTCAAAACAAAACACATGCAACACATACTTCAATAAATCAGTGTGTCAACCAATCACAGCCCTTAAGGCCAAACACCTTGCCTGATACACTAGTAATAGGTGACTCTATAGTCAGACACACTGATGTCCTGCTGACCAGGCTGAACAAGGAGAAGGTGACTGTGAGCTGTCTATCAGGAGCTAGGATCCGCCACATAACACACGCACTCAAGTCACTCCAAAGCAAGTACAAATATGACTCCGTCATTGTCCATGCTGGTGTAAATGATCTGAGACGTACCTCCCTGGACTACATGAAAAGAGACATAGAGGAGCTCTCAGATTATGTAGCCCAGGCTGGTATGACCCTGACCCTGAGCAGCATCTTGCCCTCACCAAGAATGATACCACAATACAAAGACAAGATGATCAGCTTTAACAATTGGCTCAAGTACTGGTGTCATTCTAAGGGGATCCAATGTCTGTCTGCCTGGGATGACATGTTGGACAAGCCACACTGCTTCGCAAGGGATGGCTTACACCTGTCACCACTGGGCTTCCAGATATTGGCTAAGGCTCTTGCCACACCCATAGTGCCTTTTTTAGGCAAGGCTCAAAAGACAAACCCACCTCCTTAGAAAACAATAATGGAAAAAAACTAAGGGTAATGCTGCTCAACACCAGAAGTCTAGATCTCAAGATGCAGGCACTTGATGCACTCCTCAGCATGGAGAACATTGACGTCTGTGCAGTAACTGAAACCTGGTTCAAGGCTCCTGAGAGCACCCCAGCGCTACCAGGCTATACCTCGTATCATGCTTTTCAGCCCCAAAACCTGGGCCGAACCACAAAGGGAGGGGGAGTGTCCATATTCATCAAGGACACCCACACCTCCAGGTTAGTAGCAACACATGAAGCATCAGCGACCATACAGGTGCAACTAACCATAGGCAAAACTGCTATACAACTGGTAGCATGTTACAGACCACCCTCCCAATCTCAAGAACTCCACTCAGCCTTCCTGAAGACATTGGAGGATACGAATGTATCACAAAATACCATCATACTGGGAGACTTCAACTACCCAAACATAGATTGGGTACATTATTCTAGCCCTAATACCCTAGCCCAAAGGTTCCTGGAATTCATAAATTCAAATGCACTGGAACAATTAGTCACCTCTCCCACTAGGGGAGATAATATACTAGACCTGATCATCACAAACATGGGGACAAAATGCTCCCCACCGGAAGTATACCCCTCACTAGTGAGATCTGAAAACAAACTAATTACCCTGGATATACCTATCCCACCTCCACCCACAGCACAAAAGACCACAGTGAAAACTTCTCAAAAGCAGACTTCACTCTTCTTAAGACTGAGATGGTATCCTTTAAGCCCACTGTGCCAGTGGATACCACATCCCACGATGCCTAATCCTTCACAGATGCTTTCTATGGACATCTCCAAGAATGCATGGATCATGTAATCCCAAACAAATCCAAGTCCCTCTCCACCAAAGGTAAGCGTCCTGTCTGGTGGACCTCAGCCATAAACAAATTGTATAACAAAAGAAGGAAGCTACTGCACGTCAGAGCAAAATCCCACGAAGGGAAGACATCTCTGATCAACATTAGCAGAAAACTACGCTCTCTCATAAAAACATCCAAGGCCAACTTTGAGAGAAAAATCGCTAAGGACACTAAAGAAAACCACAAAGCCTTCTTCAGCTATGTTAGAAACCTGGGCGGAAACCCTCAGATATGCTCAGAGTTGGTTCACAACAATAAAAAATACACTGAACCCACAGATATTGCCAACATTCTGGCTGACAGGTTCAGTGCAAATTTCTCCCCTCCTTCATCCCCAAAAGAAGAAATACTTATCCCAGCTGAATGTAATCTCCCTGTCATCTCAGATGTCCAAATGAGAACCGCCCTAAACAAAGCAAAAAACACAGCATCAATGGGACGTGACG
Organism: Protopterus annectens; assembly: GCF_019279795.1. Taxonomy (NCBI): domain Eukaryota; kingdom Metazoa; phylum Chordata; order Ceratodontiformes; family Protopteridae; genus Protopterus; species Protopterus annectens. Next base: position 1,666,335,403 of record NC_056743.1, on the reverse strand, counting down.
GTATCCCGGGTTGCGTGTTACGTGAACTCCAAGAGGAGCTAAACCCACACATAAAAATGCTATTAAACCTTAGCCTTACTTCGGGATATGTACCTGAACACTGGCGTACAGCAACAGTGGTCCCACTCCACAAGGGGGGTGCCTCTACAGACCTTGGAAACTACCGCCCCATAAGCTTAACTAGCCTGGTCTGCAAAGCTATGGAAGGAATCATTATGGAACTCATAAACAGAGACATAGGGGACCTACAGACACTTGACCCCACCCAGTTCGACTTTGTAAAGGGCAGATCCTGCCTTTTAAACCTGGTCGACTTTTTTGAAACGGTCACTAGAGCCATTGACGAGGGCAAAGCAGTCCATACAGCATACCTGGACTTGGTTAAGGCCTTCGACACAATACCCCACACAGACATCATAGATAAGCACAACAGCTTAAATGTAAACCCTTATGTCACTAGATGGGTTGCAAACTGGCTAAAGGACAGAACCCATAAAGTTAAAATCGCTGGAGCAATGTCAGACTCAAAGCCAGTTACAAGTGGTGTCCCACAGGGATCTGTCCTGGGACCCCTCTTGTTCGGCATTTATTTCTCAGATGTTAAAGCAAACACGGGAGGGCTGTGGCTGACAAAGTTCGCAGATGACTGCAAACTAGGCGCCATAGTCGATACACCAGCAGACACACACATCCTACAAAAAGGCCTCACAGAAATGGACAACTGGTGCCGGAGTCACGGCCTTAAACTAAATGCCAAAAAATGTATAGTCATCCCCTTTGGGAAAAACAAATTACTCACAAATTATCACATAGACAGCAACCCACTGAGTACTGAAAAAGTAATCAGAGCCCTAGGGATGCAAGTTGACAGTGACCTCTCATTTGATACCCACGTTTCCAAAGTGGTTAGAAAAACATTCTACCTTGCACACCTCATCATGAAGGGATTCACATCCAGATCCAAGGATGTCATCGAACCCCTATATTCCTCCCTCATCAGACACATGATTGAGTACAATGCCCCATTTGGTATGTACCTCACCCGGCATTTGCAACAGCTGGAGAGACCACAAAAGTACCTCACCAAGAGGATCAAGGGTCTCCAACATATGTCTTATTCTGCCAGACTAAAGAAACTTCAGCTCTATTCAGTATCATACCGCCTGCTCAGAGGTGATCTCTGCCTGATGTACAAGGCCATGTCCAATCAGGATCTGATGGACATGCTCCACCTCAAAAAATCCATGTCCATCAGGACCACGAGAGCTAAAGACTTAAACCTCGGCACAAGTATGAATAGGACATGCTGGAGGGATAGATTCATAACCCAGAGTCTTCCCATGCTTTGGAACAAGATCCCAGTTTGTATTAGGCAGAGCCCCTCACTGACTCTCTTCAAGAGGAATCTTGATGAGTGGACCCCAGGGGTCACATCTGTGTCACTGCTAGACAGGGGCACAGTAAACTTATTATATTATATAAGGGGACCTTCATTGTGTCACTACTAGACACAGTATTCTAAATTTATTCTGTACATTTTTGTACCATTTCATAGGGTGGCAAATGCCACATCACTATGGCTAGGCTTACAAATGCCCCAGGGCAGATAGCCTAGTACTATACTATGAAACCATGAAACTATGTATCTGATAGACCTCCACCTAAAACTCAGTGCACCTTTCTTGTGCATAATATGCCAGGTGTAGTATCTGTGCCTCAGGTATGTATCATCTCCCTATTGTGGGTGAACACACATCTTGATCTGATTGCATCCTGTATATCAGGCTGCATAGTCCTTCTTAACAATAATTGCAAATGTGTTAATGTTCTGCAAATACACAGCTGTGATTGCCCATTCTTATGCACTTCTGCTGCTCTGAAATGGAACATACAACTATTCTACTCCGGCTAAGCATAACAGTTGTGCCTAGGGCAACATGACAGCCCTTAACATTCTTAGGGTATATATGATCTGTCAAATAACATTATCACACTTAGCAAGTACAGGACCTCTGACTCCAGCCACACCTGACATACCTATGAAAATGTGAGGGAGAGGTATTGTCAGAAATACCACATGTTGCATTGTTACAAGATATGTACACATTCGAGGCTCTCTTTAAGAAGGAGGACATTAACATCTGTGTAGTGACAGAGACCTGATTTAAGGCTCCAGAGAGCACCCCTGAATTACCAGGCTACAATTCCTACCACACCATTCTGCCACCCAACCCAGACCTAAATACTAAAGGAGGAGATGTGTCCATATTCAAAAATGATATCCACACCTCCAGGCTAGTTGCTCAACATAATGCCTCCAAAATTATCCAAGTACAATTAACACTGGGCAAGACTGCAATTCAGGTTGTAAAGTGCTCCAGATCATCTGCCATGCCCCAGGATGCCCACTCCATGTTTCTCGATATATTGGATAATATTAAGTTACAGCCTAATACCCTAATTTTGGGAGATTTCAACTAGCCCTCCATCAACTGGGAAAACTGCTCATGTGCTAATGCATTTTCCCAATGTTTTCTGGAATTCATCAATTCCAGTGCCCTGGACCAGCTTGTCCATACCCCTACCAGGGGTAGCAACATCCTGGACCTAGTCATTACCAGTATGGATAATAGATGCTCCATGCCTGAGGTCAACTCCTTGCTGGTCAGGGCCAACCACAAGCTAATCACCCTAGACATCCATATCCTGCCCCCCCTCCCTATTATGGAAACCACCGTAAAAAACTTCTCCAAAGCCAACTTCATGTTTCTTAAGTCAGAAGTGGCAAACTTCATTACTCCCACACAGATGGAAAATAGTGGCATGACTGCTGAATCATATACAAATGCACTGTATAAGCACATAAATGAGTGCATGGACTGTGCCATCCCCAACAGAACCAAGATGCTATCTTCCAGAAAAAGGAAGCCAACCTGGTGGTCCCCTGCCATAAACAAGCTCTACAACAGAAGGAAGAAACTGTTGCAGAAAAGTAAAATCCCATGACTGCAGGAACTCCCTGGTCAGTCTCGGCAAAAAGCTGAGATCCCACATAAAATCTTTCAAATCTAGTTATGAAAATAAAATCGCCTTGGATTCCAAAGACAACCACAAAGCCTTCTACAGCTATGTCAAGAATCTCAATGGCAACACTCATATCTGCTCTGAACTACAGCACAATGGCACTATATTTACCGAACCAACTGATATTGCCAACATCCTGGCAGACAGGTTCAGTGTTAACTTCACCCCCTCACCCCCAAAGGGCCTATCCCCATACTGAATGATTGCAAACCCCCTGAAATCACGGCCGCAGAGATGAAGACCACACTCTCCAAAGCTAAGAACACAGAATCTATGGGACTGGATAACATCCTAGGCTGCGTTCTGCATGAACTACAGAATGAACTGGCACCCCACATAAGTACCATGTTCAACCATAGCCTCACTTCAGGCTTTGTGCCTAAGTTGTTGCACACAGTGACAGTTATCCCACTCCACAAAGGGGGCACCACCACAGACCCTGGGAACTACCACCCCATTAGCCTGATAAGCCTGGTCTGCAAGGCCATGCAACACATCATCCTAGAACTTATAAACAAAGACATAGGTAACCTCCAAACTGTTGACCCCACTCAGTTTGGGTTTGTAAAGAGTAGATCATGCCTCCTAAACCTGACTGACTTCTTTGAAGCAGTCACTAGAGCCGTAGTCATGGGTAAAGTAGTGCACACTGCCTATCTTGACCTCGCCAAGGCATTTAACACCATCCCCCACTCTGGCATTATAGATAAAATTACTGGACTAGGCATAAATCTCTATGTCACAAGATGAGTGGCCAACTGGCTCACTGACAGAACCCACACAGTGAAAGTAGCCAACTCCAAATCTGACTTCAGACCAGTGACAAGTGGAGTACCACAGGGTATGGTCCTAGGTCCTCTCCTGTTTGGTATCTACTTCTCTGAAGTTCAGGCAAATACAGCTGGTCTCTGGCTAACAAAATTTGCAGCCGACTGCAAACTCGGAGCCATAATCAATTCACCTAAGGATGTGGACATTCTACAAAGAGGCCTCAATGAGACTGATGGTTTGTGTCAAAGTCATGGCCTAAAGCTCAATGCCAAGAAGTGCATTATCATCCCCTTTGGGCAAAATACTGTACTCATGAACTACCACATAGGTGTGATAAGAGACCTTGGGACACAGGTGGATAGTAGTCTCTCTTTTGATAATCACGTCACCACAGTAGTCAGGAAATCCTTCTACATGGCACACCTCATCACAAAGGGGTTCTCTTCCAGACAAAGAGAGGTCATCATTCCTCTCTACTCATCCCTTATTAGACCCATCATAGAGTGCACCCCCCCCCCATTTGGCATGTACCTTGTAAGACATCTGCAACAGCTGGAAAGTCCACAGAAATACCTCACTAAGAGAATTACCAGCCTCAAAGAGATGCCATATGCCAACCATCTCAAAAATGCAGCTCTACTCTGTCATATCACCTACTCTGAGATGACCTCTGCCTAACGTACAAAGCCATGTATAACCCAGACTTGATGGACATGCTACACTAAAGAAATCCCAATCTCTCCAAGCCACATGCTCCAGGGACCTAAACCTTGTCACCACAATAAACAGAACATGTTGGAGGGATAGATTCCTGTCCTAGAGACTTCCCCAGCTCTGGAATAATTTGGCCATTCATGTCAAGCAAAGCTCCTCATTAGCCTTCTTTAAGAGAAACTTTACAATTGGATGGGTAATAGAAAATTCACTCTGGGAATCACTGCTGTGGCTCTGCTCGACAGGGGTACAGGAAAAAAAATATTTTGGGTGGCGAAATCCAGGGAACTTGTTTGGCTAGGCTTGTATAGCCCCTGGGGCTGATAGCCAAGTACTTACCTATGAACCTATGTGTGTATATCCACATGTAGTGTAGCTAATGTGTTACTGCCTACATTGCTGACATTCTGAGTGTGTGTGTGCAAACTGTGCTTTAAAACCAACCCCCCCCCAATGCAGATAGACCTGACACCCCTGTACTGGTATGCAGAGTGTGTCACAATGACTGATACAGTATTACACTGCTGAAAATAGTAAGCTTACCTGGATGCTCCTGTGATGTGAATGCTGTGGCACCCACCTCCAGGATGTATGGAATGATGGATGGCTGGGAGGTGGCGGCTAATCCCAGGCTTGCAAGGAATTCCTCTGTGGCTGAGAGTGGTTGTACTGTTGCAGGCCCTCCACCAGTGGCAGCACAGTCCCAAGCCACAGCAGCTGCCCTTTGCCATGCAGCATTGACCATATATATAGCCCGGTGTCAGACCTCCTCGTAGGTCCTGTCCTGCTGGGTGATTTTGTTCACTGTTGTGACAAGTTCAGCCCACAGTGCTGCATGTTGGTCACAATTTTAGCAGAATGTGGTGATGTAGTCTGAGGCCATTCAGGATAACATTATTTTCTATGGCTGTAAATGCTGGGTGCCTCAAGAGGGGAACACATCACAGGACCAAATATGTGGACATTGACTATGTGCAGACCCTGCACAACCAAAATGGGCTGCACTATCCATCGCTCCCTCACACATCATATCCCAAAGTCTATTAACACAATACATGTGTGGCTATCACCAAGATAGTAGCAAAAATGGGTATGTCCCTGTGTGCCATAACAGACTCTGGTGTATGTCTCTACACCCATCACTGCAGTCTACTGTGGTGTGCCCCTATGGGCAAATTCACACTACTATGTCATACAGCCACTGTCAGACAAATAGTTGTGTGCTATTACAACAACTATATGGAAGCACTCCAGCAACACCAGTGTGCCCCAATGACAGACAGCAATGCCAACCTGCTGTAGTATAGCTGTAGTATATCTTCCCTGTAGGCATCATACCTCTGCACAACACAAATGTTTGCAGAATGTGAACGTGTGCCTCATAGATATGGTCCTTTTGGCACAAACATGTGGATGTCTGACAAATGACTGGCCAATCATTGATAGCTGTTGTCATAATATAGAGAATCTAGCTGTCACATGCCATAGCCCTCAGAAAATACTTATACTACAGTAATCTCCATTATTATATTCATAGTCTTACTTTTTATGGCCAATATGTACACTCTGTCTCTGAGTTTGGGCCTGTGTCCCCCCAACTAATAATGGCTATGACCTGAATTCCTGCTGTAAGGCATGTTATGTATGTTAGCCATAGATTTCAAGCAATGAAGTGCGAATATCTACAAAACAATGACCTAGCCAGAGTACATCAGGGATGGTCAAGGACACCTTTACAATGTCTGAACTATTTCTGAGTGACATTGACAGACTGAGAGGAGATGAATTGCAGTACAGTGTGTGATATTACAGTTGTCTGCACCCTTACTTACTGTCAATATATCTAACTCATAATCCACTAGCTTTCCTACAGGAGCCGACCACTGTAGGAGGGAGTAAGAGGGGCATAGCTGTAATTTGCTTCAATGCAGGGCAGTTGAGAGCCATGCCTGTGGCTGCTGGACAGCAGAGCATTACCAACATGTCAATGACATAGATGTACTACAGGCCTACTCTTGTAATTTCTTTCCTCATACCTCCATCCTCCCATCTGCATCCCATTATATGGGCACATGTATTACATACCTGGTAGAGTGAAGTGATCCTTTTTTGACCCGATCCTGTGCAATCAGCTTGCTAAACCACAGAGTGTCTGAGCAAAGTAACATACATAACTGCTTCCCATAGGCAGTTGATTGTCTTTTGTAGGTGATTGCCTGTGCACCAATTTGTGGCTCAGGCTTGATAATTGCATTAAAAACAGCTGATTGCATTTTCATTAGCCAATGACATGGCACCACAGAGGATGGCACAGTGGTGCTGTGGTAGCATTGTCACCTCACAGCAAGAGGCTCTCCACTTCAATTCTCAGCTTTGGTTCCTTCTGTGTGGAGTCTGCATGTCCTCCCTGCATTCATGTGGGTTTCCTCTGGGTGCTCTGGTTTCCTCCCACATTACAAAGACATGCATCTAGAGTGTTTCTCCTTGGGCCTCCACTGAAAATTGGCTTTGTTCAAAGTTGGACTTTCCCAGTTAACAAATGTTAAATAAAATATTTAAGGCCTTCATGTAGACCTTGGTCTCTTTCTTAGTCTTTGAGATGGACATTAGTGAGGTTTGGAGACTACGGCCTCACAGATGGTAGGTACAAATACTGTCCACTGTTGAGATTTTTGAGGTATGTATGTCTACAGCTGTGTATGTTCCAGGCTGCAGCTGCTGCTGCAGTCTGGGACACATAGAGGGGAATGTGAACTCTTTGGAGGACAGCAAGCAGTATGTTTAACTGTGCCAGCTACGGGGTAGTAGGTGGTATATAGTTTGGCTATACAGATATGTGCAGTGTGGCCTTACCTACAGGCCTTTGACTTGCAAACATGGGTAGTGGTTAATTCAGTAGCAGCAACCTGTGTGGGTTAAAATTGAATGGCTCAGTCATTACTTGCTCTGCTCACAAGAAAGCAATGGATGTGCAAAACACTGGATTCGAATCCAGGACTGTGGGTTGCAAAATTGCAAAATATACTACATGCAAGGCATTTAACAGACTGAGCTACTGAGAAAGTACTGTAGCATGTGCATTTGCAAGATATATGTGTATACATGCAGTCTGTGACACATGTCTACATCCATCATTGTGTGCATGGCTTTCAAAGGCAGTTGTTGTGCAGCAGGATCCCAGTTGTACACATGTACTTTGCCTTTGCTGCCTTAGTAGGTGTGATTAAAGATGTTGCTGATAAAAGGAAACAATTACCTGCAATCATACCTCTCAACCTCTTATAGCAATAAATCTGGGCAAAGTCATTAATAAAAGTGGGACAAAGGCCCCACAATAGGGACAATCCATAACTATTGCTCTTACAAACTTAGAATGTTGATAGATTAACAGATTTTGCATTAGCATGTGTTTTCTTAAGGGTATGAAGTGTGAAACTGAAATATCTGTCATGATTTTCTAACCTCAATCTTTAATGACTTGCCAGTACTTTGCCAGAAACATATGATTTTATGAAAACAGGGCCAAAAATAGGGAGCAAAACTCTGGACATTCTGCAAAATCTGTACAGTTGACAAGTATGCCTGCTATCCCAAGCCTCACATACATCCAGTATTATTTATTTGGCTGTGTACTAGTATAGTGCTTGCATCACAGTTCCAGGTACACTACAGTTTTTCCCATTATATGTACTTGCAGTCTGTCAGTGGTAATCAGTATATTTTGCTGGAAACACCTGATTTAATTCAGAGTTGAGTGGCCTAGTGAGCTAATGCACTATGTTGTAGTTGACAAGGGCTCAGGTTTGAGCCATGGCAGGGGTGATTATTGTGCAGATTTAAGAAATACCTAAGCTAATTAAGGCACATTTAAGTGGGTTTGTGCAGTGTGCCACTTAGATCTGCGCAAACCTGTGCTAAAAACTAAAAAAGAAAGAGGAGGTGATAGGACAGTGGTGAAATGGGGGCAAGCAAGGGGAAAACATACTGAAAGGCAAGAAGGGTGTAGGAAAAGACCATAGCTTTCACTTTCTTGTACAGCAACAGCTGTGCAGTTTTTACAAACTTTGTACATGAATTTGGACCCTCAAACTTGAGAGAGAGAGAGGGGTGAGGACAACATAAATGTGGTATCAAGCCAATTGGAACTAATTAGTTGTGTCCAGTGGACATGTGTGAAATGGAGAGCTATGTATGGGGCGGTATTTTTTTTGTGGGACAGGTGCCCATTTTTTTTTAAGGAAAGATTGGAATGTTGGGGAAAGGGTGTAGATACATATGAGGAGGTAAGTTGGATAGGAGAGGTTGCATTTGAAGAAAGACAAGACAGACAAAACAACATACAGGGGCAAGGTGTGACACATGAGGGGGCAAACACCTTGGATGGGGAGGGTGTTGTGGAATCAGAGATGCATATGCCCCCAGATGGCAGCAGCAAGACTGAGCTCCCCACACATGGCCAGTCAATACAGCTCCTTCACTGCCCCAAAGGTGGCTGTGCTGGAGGCTGGGTGCCAGGGCTGCCAGGCCCCACCAGGTTGTTGAGTCTGTCCTCAATCTGGCACAAGCATTGTCCATAGCGCCAATGTACAATCGTGTACACCATGGCTGGTAGTTGATCTTGGGTAAATAGCCCCCTCCACCACCACTCCCAGGGGGGCAGGCCCCGTCCACTGAAGCAGTTCCACCTGAGGGTGGTGTAGGCCCAGTAGAGGGGCAGCACTGGTCTGGTTCCCAGACATGCTGGTACCCAGTGCCATGGCTGACTGAGGAAGGGTAAGCAGATCAGCAGGAACCAGCCTACTTTGCCAGGAACATTGTTAGTTATAACAACATGTCATAACATTGGAAATAACCCTTTAACATATCAATGCATATTATATGGAACACAACAATAAATAACATAGTCAGTATATTAACAGCATGCCAGTAACAGTTATGGCATACGGCCAACAACATAGGTAATTCAACAAGATATGTTAATATGCAGCTATTGTAATATATGACAATAATATAACACTGGCCGCAAAATAAAGTTTAGAGAACAACATATGTTAATAGTAAACCATGACCAATGTATAACAATAATAAATTTAGATGAAGATAAGGGTTGGCGAGAGAGAGAGAAATACAGTCCATTAATAATGGTGTATGCTATATAGTTTATAACAGTACTGCTATATACTCTACAGATCTGTCCTTCCTTTATGTATAACAGTGCCCTATAGCTGCTGTAGCACGTGCATACCTCACACACTATCTGCATGAGACAGTATGGGCCAAGCAGTAACACCTGCAAGTACACAACTACAGAGAACACTTACACATCAGGTGGACCTATATAACTACCAAGTTGTACTGTGGACTGATGTAGTATGATTGTGCTATTGATATAATCATGTCAATGATACAGCTGTGCAGAAGGATTATGCATCTGTAATTACAGTCCATGAGAGTGTGACATGTGAGAGACATCTATGTGTACAGTAAAGAGAATAAACAATTATCTTGCTGTCCTTGGCAGGCGTGGGGATAGACTTTCAGCAAACTTTCACAGACACTCCAGGCATACAGCCATACCAAGATTACACATTTTATTTATTTTATTTTATTTTATTACTATTGTACTTTTTGTCTTAACTTTATGAAATCTTATCACATTCCTGGCCAATGCTGTTAACAGTCTGTTACATCTGAGCACACAAATTATTTACTCATAACAAGGGCTATTTCACCCATTTACCTGCATTTCCTGTGGAGAGAGCATCTGTCAGCAATACATAATTGATTCAGTAATATTTATTTCAATTTGGCACTGGATTTGAACCCTGCTCTATGTGTGGAAAAATGCACTTCAGACAGAGCATTTAACAGACTGAGTTACTGAGCCACTGCTGACTGACTGATTCTGGAAACAAAATATGACCGGGTAATAGTACTATATTTATATACTAGACTGCAGTGACAGCTGAACACACATGCATGAGAGTGATACTACTACATAGAATGCAGGCGTGCACATTATACTGTTAGTGGATGGAAATATCTGTGAAGTCTACAAACCATATTGGATTATTGGGTTGGCTACCTCACCCATATACCATTGCATATAGTATATTTGCAGTCTACAGCTGTTACACTGTCATACTTGCTTACAGCATTGTACCTTGGAGCATGAATGCATATAGCTGAAATGCAATGATTAATACAGGACAACCCTGATATACACAATATACCTTGGGTGTTCATTCTATTGGTTCAGATGTTAGTGTAGAACAGGTGGCATAATGCATTTCTTGTACTGCAACTCTGAATCTACTGTTATTGCATAACACTCTTTATTAGCTATACCTTGAGGTAGCTAGTGCTATTCTTCTCTGATTTTATTTCAGAGCAGATGTCATAATCAATTTCATGCAAAATAGCCCTAATTACACACATATTGCACAACACAGCTTTATTAGGGGTATCATGCAGTTAATGGTATAGTTTCAAACCTTTATTACACAACGGTTCATATAATGCATGTGTTGCAATACAGCTGTAATTCCATAATTATTGCAGTAGAAACTTTATTTCATTTACATTATCAGAGTTAATGCTTTAGTCTTCTGTGTTTATTGCACTATATTTGGCAGCAGTCACTTATTGCAGTACAGACCTATATCCACTTTCATTGCAATACACACATATTTACTGTATGTACTTATTGGCAGTTAATGCTTTACACATTCTTGCTTATTTGACTATAGATTGCAAATAATCTGTACTCACCACACTCATGGCTCAACCTGACCAAGCACCATGCATGTGCCTCTAGGTTGTGAGCTCTCTCCTCTGCAGCTGTAGGGATAAAAACACTCCATTATGCATACCTGTCTATTAAACATTGAGATTAGGTATTGGTAAAACAATGCTAACAATACTTGCAAACATGTGGGGCATTTCCAGCACAAGCTTCCTGGGTCGTAGTGTCCAGAACATCCCCCTTGCAATACCTCAGGTCATAATAGTGGTGATGGACCTACTCACCTGTGCGGGGGATACCTGTAGCACTGGTGAGATTGCCTGCCAGCTTTTCCTAGACCTCTGCCTTGCACTCTGAGCCCAGGAACTGCCCTTATAGCAGCCGGTCTTCATGGTCTTTCACCAGGAGTCCAACCATTACTCTGGACTCCAGAATGTCCCACTGCTGTGCCTGGAAGTGCACACCTTATCCAACACTTGACATAGTTCCTGTACAGTTCAAACCCCAACTGTTTATAATGTATTCCTGCCTATTGCACTTAATATAGCCTGTTTTCCTGCCCTTACACACCATTGGGCAACTTTTAAAAATGTAGCATGTCTCTTGATGCCACACAAAATAGAGCAGCTGAGCAGTGCTTAAACTGGCAATGCTTAGCAATGCTTAGCAGTGTGTAAATCAGCTAAGCACAGCCAAGCAGTGCCAAGCAGTGCCTACTCAAAGGTTGTTTAAGCAGTGCTTATCATGGATTAGCAAGGCTTAACAGAGCTTAGCTGAGCACAGCAGATCATGATTTAAAAATAATTGGCAAAATTTATATTTTGAAAATAATTATTTAATTTCCCTACTATGTATTCAAACCCCACACCTATTTCACATAAGGCCATATCTCTATCCACTTTACTATGTGGATATGTGGAAAGCTGCTATAATTGTACATATACCTCTGAGCCAAGTTTAAGCACAGCTAAGCACCATGCCATGCTGTGCAAACCCTCTTAGCTATGCTTAAACTTGACCTTTGAATCAAAAATTAAATGCATTCAGTTTCTATTTTTATATGTCTGGATGTGTCAGTTGCTGTGCTCTGCACCATGCAAACTTTAAAAAAAAATAAATACATTGATATCATGCACTTGCACAGAGCAGGGGATGTGTTACTCATCTGCGGACACAGTGACACTCCCTACACTGATTCAATAACTGTGTTCCACAGCTCTCCCTCAGCAACACACCACCATTAATTTGCATGGCATGCTACTGAAAGGGAACCATGTACATGGACACGGTAACTTCTGTGTAGGCTCTACACTATACCTACATGGAATTTATTAAATCTAGATGTTTGTACTCCTATACTTTTTTTCTGTAACTGGCTGCAAATGGAGCAGGTAAAGTTCCATGGCCTAGCAGTAATTATGACAGGGTCACCAATCATAACACCTTGTATTATGAGTTTTCAGCATGGCTGCCTATATTCATGTACCACATTTTCTTTGCATCCATGTCTCAAACACATAATGAGCTGCTTATGGCTGAATACCCAATCATAATCCTCTATGTTTTGCATTTCATAGGTTCATAGGTTAATAGTACAAGACCCTTTACAAGCCTAGCCAATAATACCCAGGATATGATACTATTATGTCTTAATTCCACATATATGGGATGGGGTAGTATCAGGGTAGTAGGTTTTTGGGAGTGGGTGTTGGAGCCATGAGTCATTTTACAGACTGCCTCTGTCCATAAGGGATATTAACAGTACCCTCAGGTGTGAATTTATGGTTCCCCATCTATTTATACAAATTATTTTTGAAGGGAGTTAGGGATGAGCTTTGTTTTATGAAGATGGGAATTTTATTCCATAGACAAAGCAGCCTTTGGTATACAATTCTGTCTGCCCAGCAAGTTCTGTTAGAGTCCATGGAGTGTATAAACTTCATATAATTTTTCTTGTGAATATGTAACATTTTCATTATGGTTGGATCAGAAAATGCCTTGTAGGTCGGGCATAAGTCTCCTGACAATAAAGGATATGAGATAGAGTAAAGGGATAGGGCCTTTAGTCATTCTGCATAAGACATGTGCCTTACGCTTTGTATTTCTTTTAGTAAGAAACCTCTGGCACCACTCCAGTTGGTGTAAGTGCCTGAATAGTTCCATTCTGAAGGGAGCATTGTGCTTAATTAATGGCTTGTTGAAGGCCGAGTACAATGGTGCTATGACTTCCTTTGATCTTGATGCCATGCTTTTAGTTATAAGTTGAGCCACACAGAAGGATTTCCTCACTACCATAGGTACCTGGTAGTCAAAGTTCAGGTTACTGTCTATCTGTGTTCCCTGGTCTGTCACCACTGGATCTACTTTTAAGGGTATACTATCAATATTATTATTTGAAAGGATATCTGAGTTACCAAAGGGTATGAGTATGCAGTTTTTAGCATTTAGTCTCAGACCATGCTTTTGACACTAGTCATTTGTCATTTTTTAGGCCTGCTTGTAGGATGTCAGCATCACTGGAGATTCAATGATTCCTCCCAACTTACAGTCATCAACGAACTTGGTAAGCCAGAGGCCCCAAACATTGGCCTTCACTTCAGGGAAGTATATATCAAACAGGACAGGTCCCAACAATGACCTATGTGGGATACTCCTAGTAACAGGTTTCTTATTGTAAGGTGATTCACACATCCAAACATGTGTCCCGTCAGTGACCCAGTTGATTATCCATCTGATGATGTAGGGATTTATGCCTAACTCAATAAGTATATCTATAATATCCAAGTGGGGCATGTCAAAAGCTTTGGCCAGGTCTAGATAAATGGTGTGTTCCATTTTATCCCCATTCATGGTCCTGGTGACTTTCTCGAAGAAGTCCAGAAGACTAAGCAGGCAAGACCTCCTTTTGACAAAGCCAAATTGGTTCTGGTCCAGTGTTTGGAGAGTTCCTATGTTGCTACTTAGGTTCATAGTTCATAGTTCATAGTTTAATACTAAGCTAACTGCCCTTGCGAGCCATTTTAAGCCTAGCCAATTATCCCTTGTGAGACTCAAACCCTGCACCTTGTTTTTGTAAGGCAAACACCTTAGCCATTAAGCCACCTTCCCTACTTATCAAGTCTGTGATAATTCTCTCAATGACCTTGAAGATAAAACTGGTCAAGCTTATGGGTCTGTAGTTTTTGGGTTAGTTAATGGGCCCCCTTTGTGCAGAGGGAAAATTGTTGCAGTCCGCTATTCCTCAGGGACAAATCCTATCTGGAAGCTGTGGTTAAATAGGGTTTCTAATGGTGGTGATACATTCTGTTTTAAGCTATTTAAGTAACATTCTGGAATGTTGTCATGACTTATGGAGACTGTGTTTTGGGGTTTAGCAAGCTCAGTAAGGACCTGTTCCCTTGTAATAAACTGTAGGGATTTTCATTGAGTGTAGTAGGAGGTGATGAAGGGGGGAGTTTTGAAATGAACTTGTCAGCCAGCAGGTTTACTATAGTTTCAGGCTGGGTGTAAATGTTGCCATACCTGATTAACTTGTCACATTGCTGAGCATTTCTTCTGAGGTTATGGAGATAATTTAAAAAAGTATTATGGTTATCTTTCAACTCAGAGGCCATCTTTGCCTCATAGTTTGCTTTGGCAGATTTGACCAGCTCTCTAATTTATTTGTTTAGACAGGTGAGTGTCTTTTTACACTGTTTTGTCTGTTCCTTCTTGACTTTAGAGAGGATATTTTTTTTTTTACTTTTGTTGAATAGCCTATTTATGCTAGGGGTCCACTAGGGTGGTTTATTTTTGCAAATAATAATATGTTTGACTCAGACAAGTACTGCCTTCCCTATGCAGCTATGAATGTGGTTATACAGTGCTCTTCTGTAGAGCTCAGAGTAGGCCTCAGTGTCATCCAAGTCTGGAGGGGTTTGAAGTTAATAAGCTGTTACTTAGCTTGAGGTAATTGGCCCTAGCAAAGTTCTTAAAACGTTTGGAGTTTGATGGGGGTTATAGGTTAGTTTTAATACTAAAGGAAATAATTTTGTGGTCAGATCTTGTCAAGGAATAGTTAATGCATGAGAGGGAGCAACATCCCCTCATGTTCTTGAGTACTAGGTCTAGGCTATTTGTACCTGTAGATGGGAATCTAACTAGTTGGTCCATGGTGTTTGTATTGACAACGTTCAAAAACCTCTGAGCAAATGAATTATGGGTAATATAAGTCTCCCAGTTTATGGAGCAGTCATTAAAGTTACCCATAAGTATGGCGTTAGGCTGAATGTTAAGAGATTATAGTAGGTTTAGGTTGAAGTAGGATTTTACAGACTGGTGTTAGGGGATCTGTAGCTAGCAAGGATATGATGGAGGGGTTGCACCTATGGTTAGTTGGACATAGAGAAGATCAAGTGAGTCATGTTTTTGGACCAGTCTAGCAGTGTACTTGTCCTTTATGAATACTGAGACACTTCCCCCTTTGTTTTATCCTGAGCTGATGGGAACTGAAATTTATGAAAGGCATTGTAGCCTTTGATAGCTGAGGTGCTTTCCATACTTCTGAACCATGTTTCCATTACTGCACATATGTCTGTGTTCTTCAGGGTGAGGAGTGCTTTAAGGAAGGACAGTTTTTATTTAAATGCCAAGCACTGAGCAGCAGTACTGTAAGGTAGTTATGAATGTTGTTTTATTATGTTGTAGGGTTTAGCAACTTGGCACGGCCTAGAAAAGGCACTATGGGGATAGATAAAAGATTTTGCCAGTAATAAAAAGTACAGACCATCTCTTTCAAAACATCACAGTCTGTTGACCATGTCTCTCCAGGCTGGCAGATATTGGATCCTCTTGTTGTGACACCAGAAGCTAAACCAACTGTTGAAGTCAACCATTTTTTGCTTGTACTATAGCATTATCATTGGGGAAGGTAGGATGCTACTCAAGGTCATTTATGACTACAAGCACTATGACCATGTCATACTGGTACTTGTGGATTAAAGATCTAAGTACATCCATGATCTGGCCAATCCTGGCTCCAGACAAACAGCTCACTGTGATATTTTCCTTGTTTAGCCTGGTAAGGTGTGAATGAGTATGTCTTACAATGGAATCTCCAATAACTAGAATGTTTGGCTGTATGGTGCATTGCCTTATGAGTTTGGAAGTGGGGCTGCTATGATTTTTAGCTATTTATTGTGTGAGGTGCTGTCTTTTTTGAGTGTGCAGATGGCCACTTATAGATGCTTTTATAAGGTCTTGGAAGTTTGGGTAGATTACAAATGAGTACCTCTGAATGTGCCGGTCAGTGTGTTTGTTCCTTAGTGTTGGCAGTGTGTGTTTTGGGTATATAGATGACAACCTTGTTTGCATTTTTGTGTGTGCATGTGAGAGCTTTGCCTCCAATGACATTGTGTATCTACATCTCTCACACACTGTGTTTGCCTGTTCTAAAATTAAATGGTTGTCTGTGAACATGAGGAAGTTTTTACATGGCATCAGGGTGCCAATATCCACCAGGCCAGAAATGGAGATGACAGAGAAGTGCCTATCCATTATACCAGATCCTTAGTAGATGGGAAGGGAGAAGAGTCACTTAAAGGTCTAACTGAGAGTGTTAAGTAGTATAATCTTGGATGACCTGCAGTGGTGCTGACCTCTGCAAAAACTGACAGCTCTTCAAGCAGGTATGAACAGTGGGAGACTATGGATAGCATTTACTATACAGAATTTTAAACCAGAGATGTTTGCTTAGGCATGAGTAACCATGTTACATGGGGTACCGTGTAACCCCAGTTACAAATAAATGTATTTACATAGTCTGTGTCTATATTCCCCCAAGTAATAACATAAAAATTCTAGAAGACATACTATGCTGGCAGTCAAATAGCTCCCTGCAAGAAACCATTGTTCTTGGAAACTTTAACATAGACTGGTTCACGTGTTCCTCAGAACCCCCTACTCACCATATCAACCTTTATAGATTCATAGGTTCATAGGTTCATAGGTTCATACTAGGCTATCTGCCCGAGGGCATTTATAAGCCTAGCCCATAGTTTTGTGGCTTAGTTTGGAGAAACTATGCCCATTATTTTGCTGTGCCTCTGTCGAGCAGTGACACTGAGGTAACCCCTGGGGTGTATCTGCGATCTCCCATCCATTGGTCAAGATTCCTCTTGAACAAGGCCAGCGAGGTGCTCTGCCTCACATAAACCGGGATTTTGTTCCACAGCATAGGGAGTCTTTGGGTGATGAATCTATCCCTCCAGCACGTCCTATTAATAACCGTGTCGAGGTTTAAGTCTCCTGCCCTTGTGGCTCTGAGGGATCTAGATTTTTGAGATGAAGCATGTTCATCAAATCTGGGTTTGACATGGCCTTGTATGTCAGGCATAGGTCACCTCTGAGCAAGCGGTAAGCAACTGAATATAACTGGAGTTCTTTCAGTTGGGCAGCACAAGACAGATTTTGAGACCCTTTATCCTTTTGGTGAGGAACTTTGTGGCCTCTCCAGCTGCTGCAAGTGTCGGGTCAGATACATTCGAATGGGGCATTGTACTCGATCATTGGTCTGATGAGTGATGAGTATAGGGAGACTATGACTTCCCTTGATCTAGATGTGAATCCCTTCATGATAAGGTGGGCAATGTAGAAGGTCTTCCTAACTACTTTAGCAATATGAGTGTCGAATGAAAGGCTACTGTCAACCTGGGTTCCCAGGTCCCTAATAACTTCTTCTGTGTTCAGGGGATTGCCACCTATATGGTAGCTAGGGGTAACCTTATTTTTCCCGAAGGGTATGACTATGCATTTCTTGGCATTTAACTTTAGGCCATGGCTCTGGCACCAGTTATCTGACTCTGTGAGACCCCTCTGTAGGACATCTGTGTCAGATGTGTTTTCAACTACGGCGCCGAGTTTGCAGTCATCTGCAAACTTTGTCAGCCATAACCCTCCTGTGTTTGCTTGTACGTCAGAAAAGTAGATGCCAAACAAGAGTGGGCCCAGGACTGAGCCCTGTGGGACACCACTTGTGACAGGCTTTGAGTCTGACATGGCGCCAGCAACTCTGACCCTGTGGGTTCTGTCACTCAGCCAGTTTGCAACCCATCTTGTAATGTATGGGTTTACATTTAAGTTGATGAGTTTTCAATGATACCCGAGTGAGGTATTGTATCAAAAGCCTTCGCCAGGTCTAGGTAGGCTGTATGGACTGCCTTTCCTCGTCAATGGCCTTGGTGACTGTTTTGAAAAGTCAACCAAGTTTAGAAGGCATGATCTGCCTTTGACAAAGCCAAACTGGGTTGGATCCAAAGTCTGCAAGTTCCCTATGTCTTTATTTATGAGATCCATTATGATCCTCTCCATGGCTTTGCAGATAAGGCTTGTCAAGCTAATGGGACTGTAATTTCCAGGGTCGGTGGAGGCACCACCTTTGTGGAGTGGGACCACAGTCGCCACCCCTGGGTACGTATCCGGAGGTGAGACTAAGATTAAACAGCTGTCCTAACTGTGGGTTTAATTCCTCGTTGAGTTCATGGAGCACACAGCCGGGGACACCATCAGGTCCCATGGGTGCTGTGTTCTTTGCCTTGGAGAGAGCAATTCTCACCTGGGTGTTAGAGATGTTTGGGAGGCTACAATCATTTGGTATAGATATCTCTCCTTTAGGGGGGGGGAGAAGTTTGCACTGAACTTTTCAGCCAGTATGTTGGCAATGTCTGTAGGATCAGTAAACTTCACATCATTTTGAACTAATTCTGAGCATATCTGGGAGTTTCCTCCTAGGTTTCTGACATAGCTAAAGAATGCCTTATGGTTGTCTTTAGAGTCCTTAGCTATTTTTTTCTCAAAATTAGCTTTGGATGATTTTATGAGAGCTCTTAGCTTTTTACTTATAGTGATCAGCGGTGTCTTACCTTTTAAGGATTTTGCTCTATCTTGTAGTAGCTTTCTCCTTTTGTTGTAGAGTTTGTTTATGGCTGGGGTCCACCAGACTGGACGCTTGCCTTTGGTACAAAGAGTCTTTGTTTTGCTTGGGATTGCCTGAGTAATGTTAACCGCCGGCTCAGGGGCCTTAAAGGAGACCACACTAGTCTTTAGAAGTGTGAAGTCGGCTTTCGAGAAGTTCTTTACTGTGGTCTTTTTCATTTCGGGTGGGGGCGGGATGAGGACCTCCAGCGAGATTAGTTTGTAATCAGATCTCACCAGTGAGGGGTATACTTCCGACGTTGAACATTGTGCTCCCATGTTCGTGATGATGAGATCAAGTATGTTTTCTCCTCTTGTGGGGATGGTGACTAGTTGTTCCATGGCATTTGAGTTTATGAATTCCAGGAACTTTTGGGCTAGAGTGTTTGGGCTTGAGTAGTGTTCCCAGTCTATATTAGGGTAGTTGAAGTCACCTAGTATGATGGTGTTCGGAGATACATTTATCCACTCCAGTGTTTTCAGGAAGGCCATATGAGGTTCCTGAGTTTGCGAGGGTGGCCTGTAACATGCTACAAATTGCAGAGCAGTCTTGCCTATGGTTAATTGCACCTGGATGGTTTCTGATGCATCGTGCGATGCCACCAATCTTGAGGTGTGGGTGTCCTTGATGAATATGGATACCCCTCCTCCTTTCTTTGTATTGTCCAGGTTTTGGGGCCGGAACGCATGATATGAGGTAAAACCTGATAGTGCTGGGGTGCTCTCAGGAGCCTTGAACCAGGTTTCTGTCACAGCACAGACATCGATGTTCTCCATACTGAGAAGGGCCTCGAGTGCGTGCATCTTGAGGTTGAGACTTCTGGCATTGAGCAGCATTACCCTTAGTTTTTTCTTTGTTTTGTTCTAGGGTGGTAGGTTTAGAATTTGAGCCTTGCCTAAAAAGGCACTATGGGGTGGCAAGAGCCTTTGCCAAAATCTGGAATCCCAGGGTGACAAGTGCAAGCCGTCCCTAAGCAGCGTGGCTTGTCCAGCATGTCATCCCAGGCAGACAGACATTGGATCCCCTTTGAATGACACCAAAGTTTAAGCCAATTGTTAAAGCTGATCATCTTATCTCTGTATTGTGGCATCATTCTTGGTGAAGGTAGGATACTGCTCAAGGTCAGGGTCATACCTGCTTGGGCTACATAATCAGAGAGCTCCTCTATGTCTCTTTTCATGTAGTCCAAGGAGGTACATCTCAGGTCGTTAACACCAGCGTGGACAATGATTGAGTCCTTGTACCTGCTGTTGAGAGACCTGAGTGCATGCGTTATGTGGCGGATTCTAGCACCCGACAGACAGCTTACTGTGACCTTCTCCTTACTCAGTCTGGTGAGCGGGACGCCAGTGTGTCTGACTATGGAGTCACCAATGACTAGTGTGTCTGGCATTGTGTTTGGCCTTAAGGGCTGTGACTGCTTGACACTCTGACTGTGTGGTCTATGTGTTGCAGGTGTTGTGTTCTGAGGTGGTAGTTGTTTGGGTGTCTGCTTTGGTGGCCTCTGCTGTTTTGGTAGATTTTATCAGAGCCTGAGTATGTCTTTGTGTGTTTATGTGTATGATTTGAGGTTGTGATGGTATTATGTGAGACTGGGTCTATAGTGTGTGTGGTTACCTTCTCCTCCTGTCTGGTCATGCCAGTCCTATGTTGAGAGAGCTCAGCCTCCAGTTTGGCCGTATAGTTGCATCTCTCGCATGTATTTGTGTTTTGTGGGAGGAGGAGAGGGTTGTCTGTGTACATGAGGCAATTGTAACATTGCCTCAATATTCCCAGGTTCACCAGCTGAGCAGGAGAGGACATTAGCAACTGATCCCTCGACATGCTAGAAGGAATAGACAGAAAAACTTAAGAAAAGGTTCTGGGGATGTGGGTGACCGAGAAATGGGGTTTGCTTTTTGGGGTACTTTCTATAACAAGAGTGCTGTATCGAGGTGATAAGTACTGTAGGAGCAAGTGCTCGCTATACAGATAGAGAATAGTCTACTTGGGAGTCAAGTAGAGATAATTTATAGTTGTAGGATACACTAAATAGGACAGTAGTATACTTTGAGGAAGGTAGTTTTAAGGGAAAATTTGAAGAGTGGACTTTAGGTAGCCCTAATAGTTTAAATCTGATTAACCGCGCTGCCCTTGTGTGCTACGGTAGCAGCTCAGCTAAAGCGCTAACGGTGCTTTATAGCAGGGGCTGGAAAGAACAGGAAATGACCCAAAATGGCCGACGAATTACTAGTTGCTGCTTCTAACCACTCCTCTGAGGACAAACAAGCAGCTCAGTACTCCCCACTCCCACTGGTGAGTAAAGAAACTACCTCTGGCCACACAAGAAAATGGAGGAACACAGAAACCAAATACAAAGCCCAGGGATCAGCAAAATCTGATCACTGGAACAACTAGCTAGGAAAGATTAGGAAAGGAGAAATATTTTTTTTTTTTTTGTTTTTTTGCAAACAGACAGAAAAAAAATGCAGTAAATGCTTTGTTTTCGACTAAATTGCTATCAAAGGCTGGTACACTTGAGTGTATTAGCCTGTTTGTTACTTTTAAGCAATACTTTAGCCCACAAGTGCAATCAACAATATAAGCTCACAAAACAGGAAAATAAGGTAATAAAACAGTAATATAGGCACAAACAGTAGTCGAAAAGCTCAAAAGATCGAAAAATGCAAACTAAAAAGTTTAAAAAATACTTATGATCAAGAAAGTTGCTTTTGCTGCTCTCTGCTGGCTTAGGAACTCTGCAGGGGACCACGAGGAGCTATGCCTAGTTCTCTAATGCCAGAAAAGCCTGCCAAAGTGTGCTTTATAGCAGGGGGCTGGAAAAACAGGAAATGACCCAAAATGGCCGATGAATTACTAGTTGCTGCTTCTAACCACTCCTCTGAGGACAAACAAGCAGCTCAGTACTCCCCACTCCCACTGGTGAGTAAAGAAACTACCTCTGGCCACACAAGAAAATGGAGGAACACAGAAACCAATTGCAAAGCCCAGGGATCAGCAAAATCTGATCACTGGAACAACTAGCTAGGAAAGTTTAGGAAAGGAGAAATATTTTTTGTTTTTTGTTTTTTGCAAACAGACAGAAAAAATGCAGTAAATGCTTTGTTTTCGACTAAATTGCTATCAAAGGCTGGTACACTTGAGTGTATTAGCCTGTTTGTTACTTTTAAGCAATACTTTAGCCCACAAGTGCAATCAACAATATAAGCTCACAAAAACAGGAAAATAAGGTAATAAAACAGTAATATAGGCACAAACAGTAGTCGAAAAGCTCAAAAGATCGAAAAATGCAAACTAAAAAGTTTAAAAAATACTTATGATCAAGAAAGTTGCTTTTTCTGCTCTCTGCTGGCTTAGGAACTCTGCAGGGGACCACGAGGAGCTATGCCTAGTTCTCTAATGCCAGAAAAGCCTGCCAAAGCGTGCTTTATATAGCAGGGGGCTGGAAAAAAGAGGAAATGACCCAAAATGGCTGACGAATTACTAGTTGCTGCTTGTAACCACTCCTCTGAGGACAAACAAGCAGCTCAGTACTCCCCACTCCCACTGGTGAGTAAAGAAACTACCTCTGGCCACACAAGAAAATGGAGGAACACAGAAACCAAATACAAAGCCCAGGGATCAGCAAAATCTGATCACTGGAACAACTAGCTAGGAAAGTTTAGGAAAGGAGAAATATTTTTTTGTTTTTTTTTTTTGCAAACAGAAAAAAAATGCAGTAAATGCTTTGTTTTCGACTAAATTGCTATCAAAGGCTGGTACACTTGAATGTATTAGCCTGTTTGTTACTTTTAAGCAATACTTTAGCCCACAAGTGCAATCAACAACATAAGCTCACAAAAACAGGAAAATAAGGTAATAAAACAGTAATATAGGCACAAACAGTAGTCAAAAAGCTCAAAAGATCGAAAAATGCAAACTAAAAAGCTTAAAAATACTTATGATCAAGAAAGTTGCTTTTTCTGCTCTCTGCTGGCTTAGGAACTCTGCAGGGGACCACAAGGAGCTATGCCTAGTTCTCTAATGCCAGAAAAGCCTGCCAAAGTGTGCTTTATAGCAGGGGGCTGGAAAAAACAGGAAATGACCCAAAATGGCTGACGAATTACTAGTTGCTGCTTCTAACCACTCCTCTGAGGACAAACAAGCAGCTCAGTACTCCCCACTCCCACTGGTGAGTAAAGAAGCTACCTCTGGCCACACAAGAAAATGGAGGAACACAGAAACCAAATACAAAGCCCAGGGATCAGCAAAATCTGATCACTGGAACAACTAGCTAGGAAAGTTTAGGAAAGGAGAAATATTTTTGTTTTTTTTTGTTTTTTTGCAAACAGACAGAAAAAAATGCAGTAAATGCTTTGTTTTCGACTAAATTGCTATCAAAGGCTGGTACACTTGAGTGTATTAGCCTGTTTGTTACTTTTAAGCAATACTTTAGCCCACAAGTGCATTCAACAATATAAGCTCACAAAAACAGGAAAATAAGGTAATAAAACAGTAATATAGACACAAACAGTAGTCGAAAAGCTCAAAAGATCGAAAAATGCAAACTAAAAAGTTTAAAAAATACTTATGATCAAGAAAGTTGCTTTTTCTGCTCTCTGCTGGCTTAGTAACTCTGCAGGGGACCACGAGGAGCTATGCCTAGTTCACATAGGTCATATCCTCCCCCACTAGGTTAAGTAAACCTAACAATAAATAGACTACCCTAGACTGGATACTTATTAATAGCCATCCCCTCATGTACAAAGCTGGGACCCTGCCTGATGACATAAGTGATCACTTTCTCACCTATATAATCAGGCAAAAGGCAAACATTCCCAACCAACCCACTTGTAAAACAATTAGGAACAAGAAAAACTTTAACCTCACTAACTTCCAAAATGAACTCAAACATTGCAATTGGTCTGTCCTAAAACATCTGCCAATAGAAAAAGCTGTAAAACACTTTAATACCAATGCCTTAGCTATCCTAGATACCCACGCCCCATCTGGTTCTATTAGGACTAAAACAAAAACTGCCCCATGGCTTTCAGTACAAACCAGACAATAAATTAGAAATAAAGCCTGGGATACTTGGCGAGCCACAAAACCCACCACAGATCAACTTAGATACAGGCAGCTAAGAAATTATACGAAAAATCTGTTATGACTGACAAAAAAAAACTATTATTGTCACCTACAACAGAAACACCAGAATAAACCCCCAAAATTCTGGGCAGGAATAAATAAACTTCTTCACCCAGGTAAATCTACCACTCCTATCTCCTCAACGTCTATAGAAAAATCTGCGGTTGAGGTAGGCAATATCTTCAATAGCTTCTCTACAGAAACTATCCAGCATCTAACTAGTCAATTATCCCCCAACTGCCCAAATCCAATAGTTACTACACCCAGTGCCCAAATTACCTTTAATTTTCAACCAGTGTCAACATCATTTATCTGAAAGCTAATTAAAAAATTGAAACCAACTACCTTATTGGCTGACCTCCTTCCAGCAGAGGATTTACAAAAAGCAGCCGATGATGTAGCTTTCCCAATATCCATCCTGATTAATACAACTATATTTGAAGCTTCCATCCCCATCCATCTGGAATATAGCCCATGTAATCACACTCCATAAAGGAGGCAGCTCCTCTGAGCTCTTTAATTATAGACCCAGAGCAATCCTGTGTCCACTTGCCAAAATATGGAGAAATGCATACACAGACAACTCATGAACTATCTTCTCATGAACAATCTCCTGACAAACTCCCAATAATGGTTTAGACCATACCATAGCACCACTACTGCCTTTATCTCCTTCACTAATGTTATAAATCAAAACCAAAACAATAATTAACTTTCCTCAGCTTTATTCTTAGACCTTTCCAAGGCCTTCAACATGGCAAACCACCAAATACTTATACAAACAATGGAAACAATTTCCCTAGACACCAAGGCTATCCAATGGTTCCAATCTTACCTGAGTGGTAGACAACAGGCAGTCCTATGGAAGGACAACCTATCCACCCTGCTACCCATCACCCTAGGAGTCTCCCAGAGCTCCATCTTAGGACCCCCTCCTATTTTCTATATTTATAAATTACCTGCACAAAGTCATCCCAGAGGCTACCTGCATTCAATATGTGGATGACTTGACTCTAATATGCTTGGCCACATCCCCAACAGAACTGCAGTCTTTATCCCAAAAAACTTTTAACACAGTTGACAATTTGCTCCTTCATCGCCATGTCATATTAAAAATCCCAACAAAACTACTTTTCTCAACATCTCAAAGGACCACCATACCGACCTTCATTGTAATATCTAACAATGGCACCATTATTTCACCAGATCCCTCAGTCAAGCTCCTAGGTGTAATAGTTGACAATAGCCTTAAGTTTGACTTTTATATTAACCATATGATTAAAACAGTTAATAAAAAACTTATCTCTCTATATAAGATTAAACCCTTCCTAACTCCCCTAGCTAGGACTGTTATTGCCTGCACACACCTACTCTCTAAACTCTTCTATGCCTCCCCCTTACTCACAAACTTGAGTAAAACTGACTTGAACAAATTCACTAGCTGCTATAATCACATTGCTAGATTTGCCACTGGTAAAGCCTATAGAACCCACCACTGTGTAAACCTTAATCTTCTAGGGTGGCTTAAACTACCTAATCTACTAAAAGTCAACTGACTAGTAATTGCTCTTAAAATTCTCTACCAGTCTGAATACATGCCTGTTCTTAAAAGCCTTATCTCCCCCTACCAGAATCTCAAGACCCTCCGATCCTCTAACAAAATGTTAGTTTACACACTCAAAACTAACAACTCAGCTGGAGATGCTCTGTTTCTCAACTCGGTAGGCAAAACATGGAACTCTCTCCCTGATGACCTAACATCAGAACCCTCTTTATCCCAATTTAAGAAAAATCTTATACTATACTTTAAAACACGGTGGATATATCCTTGCATTACCCCCAATTAACTTTTACACCCTCAACTGTGTGCCTAATGAGGACTTCCTGCCTGTAATTGCCTCTACATGACTATATCCAAGTTATTTGGTCAATAACCTGATAACTTTATATTAACTTGTGTGACCGAGTTATGTTTTGATCCTTGTAATGAATGTAATTCTGTTTGGAAATTGTAAAACCTGATCTATATGCATATATGAACTAGTATTTTGTAGTATGTATGTAGTATGTAGTTTGGAGCTTTTCTCCCCGGGCCTCCACTGAAAATGGACATGTATCCAGTCGGACTACCCTGGTCAACAAATGTAAAATAAATAATAATAAATAAATAAATGTTTGCATGATGCTCAAATGTGAGAGTTTTATACCAGCAAGACAAAGGACTTTTACCCAGTTAAGCCCTCAGGTCAATCAGATAAATGCACAATACGCCATCCACCATCAGTTCCCAACTTGGATGGGTTGAATCAGCCCTCTGCTCCCACCACACTGCAGAAAAACATTCAATGTAAAATATACTGGTTTTGAATTCAATTGCAGTAACATATGCTTTACAACAAATGGCAGAACTCCTGCAGTATCTTGAATACTTGGAAATAAGTTCACAAAACCTCAGACGTTCACAAATATAGAAAAAATGTGCACAAATGTAGGAGAACTTCTACAAACACAGAAAAATGTGCAAAGCTTAAAGATATTCTGGTAATTGTTATGGCAATATGGCTTTGGTATTGAGATGTGGAAATGGATACATGCAGTATACAATGCATTAACCATGTCATTATTAAGAAGCAGTTGGGGGTATGAACATTAAAATGTAGAGGTGAGTTAGGCAGGGATTTAGTGGAGGTCTTTTTTCTTGGTGATGAATGTGGTAATTAAGTACACAAATGCCAAATTTTGAAAGGGACAATGGAAGTTAGTTAAGGGGTAAGAATTCCATGATTTTTGGTTTATATGGATAATGTAATGTTGGTTTCTCAGAATAAATGGTTATTGACATGTTTATTTGAGATAACTAAAATTTAAAGAAAGCATGATTACACATAATTAAATAAGGAAAATGTAAAGAGCTTCATGTAGATGTTGGGAATACCAGGTGCAGAATTTCCTGTTTTTAAAATAAAAGCTTTAGGTCAAGACAGTGTTCAGAAAAAATAGAAAGTGTGATTTCAAAAGGGAAGCCCACAGTTAGGTTTTGGAAAACCTTCAAAATGTAATTTAGGAAAAAAGTTTAATTAATAAATGGGGCACTTATGGGACGACCAAGTTACACAGTTAGTATTTTTATTCTGTTATTTTGCCTAAGGAGATGGTAAAAGAAATACTATACAGTGTTTTTTTTTTTTTTACTTTTCATTTTACTGGGGCTCCCGATTAAATCACATCAGAAAAAGTGTTGCTTACAATGACTTATTAGACTTATTATGGAACTTTTCTTTTATGAATATGTGTATGTTAAGAAAAAATAACAAAAAAGAGAGGACATTAGAAAGAGGAGAATCAGATATTGGGGAATACCCTTACTAAAATTACCCATTAAACAAAATATGAAGTATAAAACCTTTGCAGAAAGGTGTCATAGGCAAGGGTGTAATGCTGAAGAAGATGATGAACATGTTTTCTTAAAATGTAGTAGAGATCAATTCTTTTGGAGTATGTTGTACAAGAAATCCCCATTTGAGGAAATAAAAATGTATCAATGGCTATTATAATATTTGGAGACTATGGGATTTAACAGTATGTATGTGTTGAGAAATTAGAGATATTTTCTCTATTTCTTTTTTATGGGTATCCAGATGCTAAGAAGTATTATATAATAAGATTGACTAAAGATTTTGTAGAATAAAAGTCCGATTATGGACAAAAGATTTTGGGAATAAATTATTTATTATATTTTTTTCTTCCCTGTTTTCAATTTTATAAGCTTGGTGCCTTTTTAAAAATTCACTGAAGCTATTCATTGTTTATGTTTGTCATACAGAATCCTTATTGCAGTTACATCCACCTGAGCTACCATCAATTCAGGCAACTGGGTCCTCAGTTTAGCATCTCATCCAAAGAATGGCACAGTCAGCAGTACAGCATCACCTATAAGCTGCACTGCAGTGGCAGTTTTGGAAAATTATTCCTACTGCCTGGTGTAGAAATAGAAGGCACAGCCTTTGGCACCAAAGATGAGTATGTCACATGTCCAGCTACTGATGCTGCATAATATAGATATAGATATAGATATAGGATATATGGGCTAATCCAGATTAAAGTCTACTATATTGCATATGATAACATTTTAAGCAATCACAGCCGGCAGATGAAAAATGCAAAACAATATGATTGCAAGTGGCACCACTCCCCAAACTTCAAAAATGGCAAAATCAGTACATAGAGGTACTCTCTAAACAAAAATTCTCTAAATATACTACCCTGAGATCAAACAATGATGAGAAGAAGGATAAAATGTGTTATCTTCACTATAATGCAATTCACATGGTATGCTGGTTAAACAGAATAAACTATAAGCAAACACCCCATGCCCTGCCTTCTCTAAATATATAACTCTGACATTACACAGCAGTAGAGAAAAGGACAACACCTTTATTCTCACTTAATGTTAAGGCATCAGTTTGTCTTTTTTTTAAATTTTGTAAGCAGATAAACAGGTAATAACATCTGCATTTTAAAAAAAATATTTGACAAAATAGAAAATAAAAAGAAAAACTAAATAATAAATCAATTTCATGAACACAACAAGACAACTATTTACAAGAGTGTCTACTAAATAAAAAATATTAAAAAAGTTTCCAGTAATTAACAGTTATTCTTAGAAAATCAACCATTATTTATTTAACAGTTCTTTTAAAAAATTCCAGATATAATATGAAGCAGTGATTCTGGAAGACTTTCACTTGATAGTAATAAGTTCCAGGTGACAAACTTCAATTGTGATGTTAGAGAATTCATTGAAGACGGGTGCATATTCACTTTTCTAATTTCTTGTTCTAACTTTTTTTGCAATTGTTAGAATACTCTATGAGTGGATATTTCAATTTCACTACACAATTAGGTATTAAAGTATTAAAAAAAACTAATGATTTAATTAAAGAAAATTTATCAGAGAATAATGTGTATAAGAAAACATTTATTTCATCCTAGTATGCTTTAAGTATAACACAGTCAAAAACATGTGCTACCAATCAGCTTTAAGGTCTAATTTACATCTCTAACAAGCCTTCTTGCTATTGGACATTAATTCAATTCTGTGTGGTGTAAAGAAGGATATGTGTAAGAACTTCCATGAAAATAATCTCCATTTAAGTGAACGGGTAGTTTGTTTTGATGATGATAAAATTAATTTTTATCCTCATCAATGGGAGATCTATTATTTATGAGTTTCAAATAATTCCAATAGTTTTCTTTATTATATGCCAGCTCTTTTTTGATAATGTTATATATTTTGGATAAAAGACCTTTTCCATATATTTTGTTTTAGCAGAAAAATTAAAAGATCAATTAATTTAGGAATAAATTATCTTATCATTGGTTGCATAACTTTAATTTTACATTCAACAAATTGTCTAGAGTTTTGCACATGCAACCATGTGTCTTCATCCAAATCAAATTTGTTAATTATATATTGCACATAATACAGTTTTTCTTTATCCATTAACTGAAACCAATATATCAAATTATTTTCTTTAAAAATAATCATTGTGGGCAAGTTTAGTGGAAACATAATTTTGAGTAAAAGCTTTTAGAAAGATGAGAAAAACATGCTTTATACACTGGATTTCTGCTTTCTCAAATATTTATTATAATGGAGATAATAAGACTTGATTATTTGATTAAAATTGTTTAAGAAATATTCTTTTAATAACCCTAGCAAGGAATTGTTTGAGATTAAATAACAATTTGAATGTTTAAGACAGTTGGATTGTATCCAAAATCTTACTTGAAAATCTTTCCACTTAGCAGTGTAATAATTGTTTGACGAAAGAGATTTTTTTATGATAAACAATAGGGAATATTATTCTAAATCTGGTAAACCAATACCACCAACAGATCAGTCTCTAATATGATGGTTTAAAGCTATTCTTGGTTTGTTAGGAAACCACACAATTTTTAAAATTAAAGAATTAGACACTTTTGTACAACTTTTAGGGGGAAGAAAAGATAATGAATGTATAATACATAGGATTTCTGGTAAGATAACCATTTTGATTATGGAAAGTCTCTCATCCGTTGTAAAAAATATTCCATTTATTTATAAGATTCTGTGTGGAAGTTAAACTATTGTTATAATTAATGGTTATTATTTTGTTCTTGTTTTTAGCAATAGTTAATCAGTTCATCTTTGATTAGTACCCTAAAAAAATGCATTCTTTGTTGAATAAATGAATATACAATCACCTGTAGGAAACCCCAACATAGATATAGGTTTACATATGGATTAAGATATAGATATAATGGCTGAAGTATGAATAATTAGAGCAGAAGTTCCTTAAAGAGCTGCTCTGATGCATAATAGCTGAAAAGTTGAGAATGGTCTAATGAAGCAGTGATTAAACAAAAATTAGTAGACTGAACTGTACGGGAAGTGTGTGAAACTGAAAGTGAGCAGTGTACCTAATAATGGAAGAAGATGACATGTTAGCTGCATTTAAAGACTCAGTGAAGCATAACAGGTGAAGCCAGGCACATAATAAAGTGGGAAGGGCTGTCTATACCTATCTATTCTCAATAACATGGAACTGCATGAGTGACTTCAACATTAGACAGAATCTGCTGATTTGTTGAGACTATGGAAGGAAATGAGGAAGGGAAGAGTTAGTTGTACGCTTTATGAATCAGTACTGGTAACAAACAGAATGACACCTGTAAAACAACATCTTTCATATCTGGTAGTAAGGATATACAAATGGCCATGATTAGGAAATGACGTCAGGTGGAGCTTGACTTACGACAGCTATTTAAAATAAAAAATGTGAATTCTAGACACTGGCATGTATATCATTATTAACCTACCCAATGAATGTGAGTGCAAAATCAAGTTCTCCCAGGGCAAGTAGATTTGCAAACCTGTTGGAGACAGTTGACAAAACTGACACAAGAATGCATTAGATAATGTAACTAGAACAATATGCACACTCTGCTTTAGGAAGGCTGGCAGTAATAGATGCTTCAGACACAGTACAACTGGAATCCAGATATGATGAGACAGGGCAAACTTTCATTCAGGACTATGTCTATGAAATTAACTAAAATAATTTTACCATCTCACAGAAAATGCATGTATCACTGGTGCTGGCATGTCTACTGTCCAGAGAGATTTTCTTGTACAGAACAAAACTTTGTTTAGTGTACAAAATTAAGTTTCTCTAATTATATTAGACAAACAAAAAATGCAATAAATTATATGATTGTCAACACTTAAAGTTCTGGTACACAATAAAAGATAAAGAAAACTATATGCATGAATATATATATATATGAAAATGTTTAGTGAACAGGTAGTTAAAATGTTCAGGATATGTGACTGATGAATATTGTACTGAATCACAAATGCACAGACTATGAACAATTGAAGCTGTGAACACAGGGAAGAGAGCTTTGCAGAAATGTCTGGAAGGTCAGATGCATATAGAAAAACTCTTTCAAGTTTATTTATGAGATTGCTGCTGTGGAGAGGTGGAGAGCTATGAAATTTTGAAATAACCAATGTATGAACTGGAAAAAAAAATAAGACAGATATTTTAATGTCAATAAACCAAAACTACTTGAATCAAAAGAAAACTTCTACTAATATAAATTCTAGTTATACATTTGAAATACATGAAAAACTTGACAAAAATGAACATTTTCCAACTTTCCCAGCATTTTTAAAAATGGCAGCATCTCTTCTTTATAAATGCTGACCCATATTTTATATCTTTTTCTTAAAAAAGGAATAATTCCTCTACATGTTAAACATGCATTACTCCAATGCCAAATGTGACATCTCTCACTAAGCTGCAAGAGTGCAGTGCCATGTGTAATCTGTGTTCAATTACTAAAATATCTGAGAATGTATAAACTCTCAAATGTTTAAACAAATACAAACTCTGACCATATGCACAGCATGGCTTTCATGGTGCTTTCAGCATATTGCTTGCTCTCTGCTCTAGCACTGAATGCATCTATAATTATACAAATGATGCGTTAATAACAAGTGTAGTTTTCACTTATATGACAAGTGCCTTCAGATCAGTAAACCACTTTTTTCTTTTACTGGAGCGTACAGCTAAGGCTTCTAACTCCCTTGAATAGTCATTCCTAGGAGAGCAAATATTTGGTTCCTCCTTGTCTGTCATCTAAAAGGTAGGGCAATAACATTCTTGTACCAGTTTATGGATTTATTTGTATTCTTCGGGATGTCACTGCCCAAGTCTTTGATTTTGGGTAACTTCAACACCTGTAATGATGAGTAATCTTTAACATTTTAAAAGGATTTCTCATCAGTTATTCTGAGAATCGCATTTGGTCAGCTGATTTCCTTCACCGCTTAGATTCAGGGACATACTCTGGAGCTGGTGTTCTAGTTGGGTGTGCTGACCAGTGACTTGGAGGCAAAATAGTAACATGGTCAAATCACAGTCCCATCTGCTTTTGTGCAGATCTCCCAAGATTGCTACAAAGAATGAAATGTTACATGATGCAAATGAGCTTGCATCATGTGACATCTGATTCTTTGATTGCTACCATTTCCAACAGCTGCAGGAATCAATTATTTGCTCTGCTGTGAAGGTTGTTACACTGTCATCTGTTCATTTTGATTTACCAGGATTGTACTAATGACCTAATTCAATGCAAGGGGTTTATGACTATTTCAATGGGTACTTTTTAGTTTCATCATAGAAGTGCAATGTTTAAATGGTTTGCATAATCTCATATTGTTAATGCTGAAACAGCACTCACCAGTAATAAAATGTTAACTTCTACAAAACAAAAACATTCTGAGTAGATGTTTAAAAATGCTATTAATGGTGCAGTCAAATCAAAATGATTTTTAAAATCACTTTAGCTTGTAGAAGCTAGATGGCTAAGAAAATGACTGATCAGAAACTGCCTAAAGCATCAAGAAAAAATCTTTAAGCAGTTAGTAAGTATAAAAACATA
Organism: Protopterus annectens; assembly: GCF_019279795.1. NCBI lineage: Eukaryota > Metazoa > Chordata > Ceratodontiformes > Protopteridae > Protopterus > Protopterus annectens. The sequence goes on along the minus strand of NC_056743.1, from coordinate 1,666,302,020 downwards.
AACATTGTGATTGCTTAGAATACTGCACTTCATCAGTTGTGGTGACTTATTATTATTATTATTATCCATACAATAATGTTTGCTCCCTTTGTTGCATGTTGTTCAGAAACAAAACTATTTGATATCAAGGCTCCAGTGTGCAGCATTCATTTACATAGACATCTCAGTATAGATTAATAGCATGCCCTTCTATATCAGCCGAGATCATAACAAAGTGATGCAGTCGTTAGGATTTTATGAACTATTTAATAACTGTACTTAAAACTGGCTAACAAATGTAGTTCACAGGTCACCTCACTACCTCCTAAATCTGTTATTTTTGCTTGCACAAAACATATGAGATAAGAAAAGAAGCAGAACTGCTATCAATATAAATGTTTAAAGACAATAGCAAGTGCTATATTAGAAATCAAAACATGAATGGGATTTCTCAGGACCAATGCTTTTACAAGTCAAATGCATGCAATAGTGGAAGCAGAAAACAAAATGAGACAGGATGAAGGATTAATAACATTTGTTCTGCCAGAACAAACAGGAACTCTAAGACAGTTCTTTCTAGATTGTTTAGCTTATGTTATAAGAAAAACATGTATGCCCTGTTTATATAGGAAGCATATTTATATGTTAGATCTTTTTTTTTCTTGCACTGATTGCTTTTGAGTATTTCACCTTTATATCGATAATGGCCCTATGGTATTTCACCTTTATAATGATAATGGCTCTATGGTATTTTACCTTTATATCAGTAATGGCCCTGTGGTATTTCAGATACTGTTTGCAGCATCCTTATTAAAATCAGTAAGTTAGTAATGAGATGTCCAGTGTCAGGCAGTCAGACATATACTCTTTGCATGTTACATTGAATCAAATAAACAGAGGTAAGAGTTCCTGTAAACAGGTAGATAAACAATATGATTACTAAAAATTGTTTGTTTACTAAACCATAATATGGAATGTCTTGCTGAATGCAGGAATAAGTCCAGACATCCAGCATTGCCAGAATTAAATGCCTAGACCAAAGCTAGTTTGCATCAAGAGTATGTAGAGCCTGTAAAGGCAAGCAGCAAAATGTCTTTCTATAATTAAAGGCAGTACTGTATATGTCTTAGTGTCAGAACTGTTACTGAAGAAACCACTGTGAAAAAAAATGGGTTTACATAAAAGGCATTTCGAAGAGATAAAATCCAATTATATTAACCCACAGATTTTCTAGGAACCTTGCTGTCAACAACTGCAGCAGTTTTATGGCAGTTCAGATACTTACAAGATTAGTACTGCAGTGATAGACAACTAATACAAAATGTGTGAAATATCTAAAAAAGGTTATGAAATAATAACTTAATTTCCTGGTAAATTAATATCTTCAGAAATCACCAAAATATGTGCATTCTGAAAAAGATGCAGTTACAGTTAATCATTTACATGGAAATATGATATGGCAGATATTGGAATATCACCAGGTATGCAGTCCTCTAATATAGACAGCCTGACAAATAATGTAGAAATATAAACTGCCCACTAGCTAGCTGAATAGGCAAATAGGCAGACCCACTAATACAAAGATACAGGTTTACCTGAAAACTGATCTAAATAAAGTTTCTAGATAAGATGGTGACTGTTAGCTGAGGGCTGAGAATATAGCAGATGATCTGTAAAATCATCTGGTATACCAATAAGGAATACATTTATTGTCAAATAAAAACAATATGTAAACTAATTCTTTAAATTAGTAATGCAAAATATATGTAAGAATCCAATATTTTTTTCATATATTGGGTACATTTCCCTGTTAGGATATTTATCTAGTTAGTCTTTGCAAAATTTATCTTCAAGTTTTGCACATGAACTCAAAAATAAATGGATTAATTAAATGGATTTTTTGCTTAAATACTTCATGACATGGAAACATCTCTTCAAATACATTTCATTTAATTATCTTAGACATTTCTTTTGTCTGTAATATTGATTTAGGACAGCTTCTATATATTTTTGACATGGCATCTTGCATAGATTTGTATGGGCCTATGACAAACTTATGCCAAGCTTTCAAGCTTTAGTTCAATTTTTTTTTCAAAAGGACTTGAGTTTTTATGGACAACTTATTTTCAGATGATCTTTCCAGGAAGCATTTATTCATTTCTTTAGCTTGCGAAATCAAAATTGATAAAACATGTATTGTCTCATTACTCAGAAATAGTAAAATCTGCTTGAGTTGCCATTTTCATTCAGTGCAAGGATTAATAATGCCTGTGTTCCTTGGTGGTATAGATCATAAAATATTTGCATGGTTTAGAAGAACAACTCTGGTGTTAAAGCATTTTTGAACTATAAATGTCAAGAAATCTTTTAAAATGTAATCTTTCATATAATCATTACTTATTTACTTTATTACATGGTTAAGGCATATCAGAAATTATTATGTCAGTTGGGGATATGTTCTTTAGTTTCTGGTTCTGAGGGAATGATTGCAGAAAGCACCTTTCTTAACCTTTCAACTCCACCCATTTTTTCCTGTTTTAAATTATCTTGTCATTAGTATATGTTTACACTAGTTTATAATGAATCATCTAGTCAAAAGCATGGTCAGAGTTCTAAGTTGCAAGAGCAAATGGTAAAATAGTCTAGTACGTCTAGGAGGGAGGTAGAAACTGTCAGAGCAGTCACAGATGCATATCTCATTTACTTTTGTTTAATTATCATGATGTCACATGAGGCCAAAGGGCAGTGCTATCACCACGCAGGTGGCTAGGCAACAAATAAGCAGGAGATTATTTTGCTGGCATGCACATTATGTCTGCACACCAATGGGGCAGCCATATTGATTAAGCTAATGTCTCAAAGCAGTCAAAGGATGTGTTATTATCTTGGGGATTCTAGAAATAAGGGAAATTGTTCTGTATTTATTAGCAAACCAAAATGAAGAAGAATCAGCACAAAAATGTGATAGAAAATTTACAGAGGGGATTCAGTTAGGAAGCTTTTGCTGGTAACTCAGGATAGAAGTAGCATGCACAAATCAGGATAGAAGTATCATGTACAACTAAGGATAGAAGTATCATGTACCACACAGGATAGAAGTATCATGTACCATTCAGGATAGAACTATCATGTACCACTTAGGATAGAAGTATCATGTACAACTCAGGATAGAAGTATCATGTACAACTCAGGATAGAAGTATCTTCTACAACTCAGGATAGAAGTATCATGTACAACTCAGGATAGAAGTATTGCGTACAACTCAGGATAGAAGTATCATATACCACTCAGGACAGAAGTATCAGGTACTACTCAGGATAGAAGTATCATGTACCACTCAGGATAGATGTATCATGTACAACTCAGGATAGATGTATCATGTGCAACTCAGGATAGAAGTATCATGTACAACTCAGGATAGAAGTATCATGTACAACTCAGGATAGAAGTATCTTCTACAACTCAGGATAGAAGTATCACCTACAATGCAGGATAGAAGTATCATGCACAACTCAGGATAGAAGTATCATCTACAACGCAGGAAAGAAGTATCATGTACCACTCAGGATGGAAGTATCATATACCAGTCAGGATAGAAGTACCATGTACAACTCAGGATAGAAGTATCATGTACCACTCAGGAAAGAAGTATCATGTACCACTCAGGATAGAAGTACCATGTACCACTCAGGATAGAAGTATCATGTACCACTGAGGATAGAAGTATTGTACACAACTCAGGATAGAAGTATCATGCACAACTCAGGATAGACATATCATGCAAAACTCAGGATAGAAGTATCATGTACAGCTCAGGGTAGAAGTATCATGTACCACTCAGGATGATAGAAGTATCAGGTACCACTCAGGAAAGAAGTATCATGTACTACTCAGGATAGAAGCACCATGTACCACTCAGGATAGAGGTATCATGTACCACTCAGGATAGAAGTATCATGCACAACTCAGGATAGAAGTATCATGCACAACTCAGGATAGAAGTACCATGTACTACTCAGGATAAAAGTATCATGTACCACTCAGGATGGATTTATCATGTACAAGTCAGGATAGAAGTATCAGGTAACACTCAGGAAAGAAGTATCATGTACTACTCAGGACAGAAGTACCATGTACCACTCAGGATAGAAGTATCATGTACCACTCAAGTTGGAAGTATCATGTACACGTCAGGATGGAAGTATCATGTACCAGTCAGGATAGAAGTATCATGTACAACTCAGGATAGCAGTATCATGTACCACTCAGGAAAGAAGTATTATGTACAACTCAGGAAAGAAGTATCATGTACCACTCAGGATAGAAGTATCATGTACAACTCAGGATAGAAGTATCATGTACAACTCAGGATAGAAGTATCATGTACTATTCAGGACAGAAGTATCATGTACCACTCAGGATAGAAGTACCATGTACCACTTAGGATAGAAGTATCACGTACCACTCAGGACAGAAGTATTATGTACAATTCGGGATAGAAGTATCATGTACAACTCAGGATAGGAGGATCATGTCCAACTCAGGATAGAAGTACCATGTACAACTCAGGATAGAAGTATCATGTACCACTCAGGATAGAAGTATCATGTACCACTCAGGACAGAAGTATCTGGTACCACTCAGGATATAAGTATCATGTACCACTCAGGATAGAAGTATCATGTACCATTCAGGATAAAAGTATTATGCACAACTCAGGATAGAAGTATCATGCACAACTCAGGTAAGAAGTATCATGCACAACTCAGGATAGAAGTATCATGTGCAACTCATGCTAGAAGTATCATGTACCACTCAGGATAGATGTATCATGTACCACTCAGGATAGAAGTATCATGTATCACTCAGGACAGAAGTACCATGTACAACTCAGGATAGAAGTATCGTGTACAACTCAAGATAGAAGTATCATGTACAACTCAGGATAGAAGTATAGAAATATCATGTACAACTCAGGATAGAAGTATCATGTACCACACAGGATAGAAGTATCATGTACAACTCATTTTAGAAGTATCATGTACAACTCAGGATAGAAGTTTCATGTACAACTCTGGATAGAGGTATCATGTACAACTCAGGATAGAAGTATAGAAGTATCATGTACAACTCAAGATAGAAGTATCATGTACAACTCAGGATAGAAGTATCATGTACAACTCAGGATAGAAGTATCATGCACAGCTCAGGATAGAAGTATCATGCACAACTCAGGATAGAAGTATCATGTACAACTCAGGATAGAAGTATCATGTACAACTCAGGATAGAAGTATCATGTACAACTCAGGATAGAAGTATCATGTACAACTCAGGATAGAAGTATCAAGTACCATTCAGGATAGAAGTATCATGTACAACTCAGGATAGAAATATCATGTACAACTCAGGATGGAAGTATCATGTACAACTCAGGATAGAAGTATCATGTACCATTCAGGATAGAAGTATCATGTACAACTCAGGATATAAGTATCATGTACAACTCAGGATAGAAGTATCATGTACAATTCAGGATAGAAGTATTATGTACCATTCAGGATAGAAGTATCATGTACAACTCAAGATAGAAGTATCATGCACAACTCAGGATAGAAGTATCATGTACAACTCAGGATAGAAGTATCATGCACAACTCAGGATAGAAGTTTCATGTACAACTCAGGATAGAAGTATCATGTACAACTCAGGATAGAAGTATCATGCACAACTTAGGTTAGAAGTATCATGTACAACGCAGGATAGAAGTATCATGCACAACTCTTGATAGAAGAACCATGTATAACTCAGGATAGAAGTATCATGTACAACTCAGGATAGAAGTATCATGCACAACTCAGGATAGAAGTATCATGTACGACGCAGGATAGAAGTATCATGCACAACTCTTGATAGAAGTACCATGTACAACTCAGGATAGAAGTATCATGTACAACTCAGGATAGAAGTATCATGCACAACTCAGGATAGAAGTATCATGTACAACTCAGGAAAGAAGTATCATGTACCACTCAGGATAGAAGTACCATGTACCACTCAGGATAGAAGTATCATGTACCACTGAGGATAGAAGTATTGTGCACAACTCAGGATAGAAGTATCATGCACAACTCAGAATAGACATATCATGCAAAACTCAGGATAGAAGTATCATGTACAACTCAGCATAGAAGTATCATGTACCACTCAGGATAGAAGTATCATGTACAACTCAGGATAGAAGTATCATGCACAACTCAGGATAGAAGTATCATGTACAACTCAGGAAAGAAGTATCATGTACCACTCAGGATAGAAGTACCATGTACCACTCAGGATAGAAGTATCATGTACCACTGAGGATAGAAGTATTGTGCACAACTCAGGATAGAAGTATCATGCACAACTCAGAATAGACATATCATGCAAAACTCAGGATAGAAGTATCATGTACAACTCAGCATAGAAGTATCATGTACCACTCAGGATGATAGAAGTATCAGGTACCACTCAGGAAAGAAGTATCATGTACTACTCAGGATAGAAGCACCATGTACCACTCAGGATAGAAGTATCATGTACCACTCAAGTTAGAAGTATCATGTACAAGTCAGGATGGAAGTATCATGTACCAGTCAGGATAGAAGTATCATGTACAACTCAGGATATAAGTATCATGTACCACTCAGGAAAGAAGTATTATGTACAACTCAGGAAAGAAGTATCATGTACCACTCAGGGTAGAAGTATCATGCACAACTCAGGATAGAAGTATCATGTACAAGTCAGGATGGAAGTATCATGTACCAGTCAGGATAGAAGTATCATGTACAACTCAGGATAGAAGTATCAGGTACCACTCAGGAAAGAAGTATCATGTACTACTCAGGACAGAAGTACCATGTACCACTCAGGATAGAAGTATCATGTACCACTCAAGTTGGAAGTATCTTGTACAAGTCAGGATGGAAGTATCATGTACCACTCAGGAAAGAAGTATTATGTACAATTCAGGAAAGAAGTATCATGTACCACTCAGGATAGAAGTATCATGTACAACTCAGGATAGAAGTATCATGTACAACTCAGGATAGAAGTATCATGTACTATTCAGGACAGAAGTATCATGTACCACTCAGGATAGAAGTACCATGTACCACTTAGGATAGAAGTATCATGTAACACTCAGGAGAGAAGTATCATGTACAATTCGGGATAGAAGTATCATGTACAACTCAGGATAGGAGGATCATGTCCAACTCAGGATAGAAGTACCATGTACTACTCAGGATAAAAGTATCATGTACCACTCAGGATAGATTTATCATGTACAAGTCAGGATAGAAGTATCAGGTACCACTCAGGATAGAAGTATCATGTACCACTCAGGACAGAAGTACCATGTACCACTCAGGATAGAAGTATCATGTACCACTCAAGTTGGAAGTATCATGTAGAAGTCAGGATGGAAGTATCATGTACCAGTCAGGATAGAAGTATCATGTACAACTCAGCATAGGAGTATCATGTACCACTCAGGAAAGAAGTATTATGTACAACTCAGGAAAGAAGTATCATGTACCACTCAGGATAGAAGTATCATGTACAACTCAGGATAGAAGTATCATGTACAACTCAGGATAGAAGTATCATGTACTATTCAGGACAGAAGTATCATGTACCACTCAGGATAGAAGCACCATGTACCACTTAGGATAGAAGTATCATGTACCACTCAGGAGAGAAGTATCATGTACAATTCAGGATAGAAGTAGCATGTACCATTCAGGATAGAAGTATCATGTACAACTCAAGATGGAAGTATCATGCACAACTCAGGATAGAAGTATCATGTACAACTCAGGATAGAAGTATCATGCACAACTTAGTTTAGACGTATCATGTACAACGCAGGATAGAAGTATCATGCACAACTCTTGGTAGAAGTACCATGTATAACTCAGGATAGAAGTATCATGTACAACTCAGGATAGAAGTATCATGCACAACTCAGGATAGAAGTATCATGTACAACGCAGGATAGAAGTATCATGCACAACTCTTGATAAAAGTACCATGTATAACTCAGGATATAAGTATCATGTACAACTCAGGATAGAAGTATCATGCACAACTCAGGATAGAAGTATCATGTACAACTCAGGAAAGAAGTATCATGTACCACTCAGGATGGAAGTATCATATACCAGTCTGGATAGAAGTATCATGTACAACTCAGGATAGAAGTATAATGTACCACTCAGGAAAGAAGTATCATGTACCACTCAGGATAGAAGTACCATGTACCACTCAGGATAGAAGTATCATGTACCACTGAGGATAGAAGTATTGTGCACACCTCAGGATAGAAGTATCATGCACAACTCAGGATAGACCTATCATGCAAAACTCAGGATAGAAGTATCATGTACAACTCAGCATAGAAGTATCATGTACTACTCAGGATGATAGAAGTATCAGGTACCACTCATGAAAGAAGTATCATGTACTACTCAGGATATAAGCACCATGTACCACTCAGGATAGAAGTATCATGTACCACTCAAGTTGGAAGTATCATGTACAATTCAGGATGGAAGTATCATGTACCAGTCAGGATAGAAGTATCATGTACAACTCAGGATAGAAGTATCATGTACCACTCAGGAAAGAAGCATTATGTACAACTCAGGAAAGAAGTATCATGTACCACTCAGGATAGAAGTATCATGCACAACTCAGGATAGAAGTATCATGCACAACTCAGGATAGAAGTTCCATGTACTACTCAGGATAAAAGTATCATGTACCACTCAGGATGTATTTATCATGTACAAGTCAGGATAGAAGTATCAGGTACCACTCAGGAAAAAAGTATCATGTACTACTCAGGACAGAAGTACCATGTACCACTCAGGATAGAAGTATCATGTACCACTCAAGTTGGAAGTATCATGTACAAGTCAGGATGGAAGTATCATGTTCAACTCAGGATAGAAGTAACATGTACTATTCAGGACAGAAGTATCATGTACCAATCAGGATAGAAGTACCATGTACCACTTAGGATAGAAGTATCATGTACCATGTACATCTCAGGATAGAAGTATTGTGTACAAGTCAAGATAAAAGTATCATGTACAACTCAGGATAGAAGTATAGAAATATCATGTACAACTCAGGATAGAAGTATCATGTACAACTCAGAATAGAAGTATCGTGTACAACTCAGGATAGAAGTATCATGTACCACACAGGATAGAAGTATCATGTACCACTCAGGTTAGAAGTATCATGTACAACTCAGGATAGACGTATCATGCACAACTCAGGATAGAAGTATCATGCACAACTCAGGATAGAAGTTTCATGTACAACTCTGGATAGAGGTATCATGTACAACTCAGGATAGAAGTATCATGTACAACTCAAGATAGAAGTATCATGTACAACTCAGGATAGAAGTATCATGCACAACTCAGGATAGAAGTATAATGTACAACTCAGGATAGAAGTATCATGTACAACTCAGGATAGAAGTATCATGTACCATTCAGGATAGAAGTATCATGTACAACTCAGGATTGAAATATCATGTACAACTCAGGATAGAAGTATCATGTACAACTCAGGATAGAAGTATCATGTACCATTCAGGATAGAAGTATCATGTACAACTCAGGATATAAGTATCATGTACAACTCAGGATAGAAGTATCATGTACAACTCAGGATAGAAGTATCATGTACCATTCAGGATAGAAGTATCATGTACAACTCAAGATAGAAGTATCATGCACAACTCAGGATAGAAGTATCATGTACAACTCAGGATAGAAGTATCATGCACAACTCAGGATAGAAGTATCATGTACAACGCAGGATAGAAGTATCATGCACAACTCTTGATAGAAGTACCATGTATAACTCAGGATAGAAGTATCATGTACAAAAGGAGGAAAAGAAAGACATTTTGCATGGAATTATAAGGCAGAGAGAGAGGAATTTGTTATGCTGTTAACTTAGGATAAATTACTGAGAATATTTAGCTGGTAATCAGGGATTTTGAGCAATCAATTTTTTAGAAGTCTTCCTGATCACCTCTGGTGAACAGTGGCTTTAACTGTTTAAAAATAATGATGCAGAAGGAAATAACAAATGCATAAAAAGCAAAGAAAGTGAAAGCGAATGTGACTGTATGGAACAGGAATCAACTGGTTGTGGTTCTGTAAAATACAAAAAAAAGGAAGAACAGAATTAACAGGCCCGGTGGTTACTCCCTATGCTAGTTTGCCATGGATGGGACTGCTAAAGGGGCCCACAATTCTGCAGAGAGTGTGGAAAGTTAAAAAAAAGAAATACAAGAGTACCCACCTTAGGTCTTGTCTTTTATATATAAATATATATTTTTATTAACATTTATCTATATTTTATCTATACATACACACACATATAGAGATTGATAGACAGATGTGTGTGTGTGTGTGTGTGTGTGTGTGTGTGTGTGTGTGTGTGTGTGTGTGTGTGTGTGTGTGTGTGTGTGTGTGTGTGTGTGTGTGTGTGCATGTGTGTGTGTGCATGTGTACATACATATATGTATATTATATATATATATATATATATACACACACACACACACACACACACACACACACACACATAGATACATACATATTGATTTGATAGATATGTATCAAAATACCCTAATGCAATGTCAACAGTTGAAACATCAACAGTTCATTACACATCCTCTGAGGAATACCCATTGATTATGTAAATGAAACTACAAAAAAAAGTAAAAAAAACAGAGTTTCATGCAGGATGCCAAGCCTCACTGTATCCTCACATCTCATGTTAGTTATATATATTAACTCAGAGATCACACAATACTGGAGAGAGGGCATGTTCTCCAACCCTTTAGAGGATTCTGATCTCACACATCTGTTGACCATCTGTTTAGTTGAGCAAATTTTGTGAAGTAAACAGATAGTGACATCAATGACAGTCAACTAAATTAGAAATTCCTGATATAAATAATGAAAGAAAAACACAGCCAAGCTACAGTCTTCACTGTGCAATACGTTAAACCTACTCTAGCTGATGCCCATGGAATATATATTACTGACTGTTTTGTCTATGTGACCTTTTTAGCCTTTGGTTTGGATGTTATTTGGGATATTTTGCAGGCACCTTAATGTTTAAGGACATCAGGCTTGATTTTAAGCTGCGTGTTTCTCAAGTATAGCCAGATAGTCCTCTTATACTGTACTGATGAAGTCAATAAAAAAGCTATAACTTTCATGTCTACAGTTATTGGGTTTTGCTTTATTGGCCTGAACATGCCATAATGACTTAAAAAAACTAAAAGTACAAAGTCATGGACGTTATGAAGCCAAACAGCTGAAACACTGTACATTCTTAAGGGGTAAATTTTATATATTCCATGGACCTCCACTACAGGAGGTTTAAGGTGCAACACAATGAAGGCTCTAGCTAGGGTAGTTTTTTCTTGCAGTTTTTACTGACTCATTTGTCTGTGTGACATTTCCACCATTTGGTTTGGTTGTTATTTGGGATATTTTGCAGGCACCTTCATGTTTGTGGACATCAGGCTTGATTTTAATCTGTGTATTTCTTAAGTATAGCCAAATAATCCACTTAAAATGTACTGATAATCTCAATAAAAAGGTGAAAACCTTCATGCCTACTGCTAATGGGTTTTGCTTTATTGGCCTGAATGTGCTATAAAGACTTAAAAAAGTAAAAGTAAAAAATCATACGTACTAAGAAGCCATGTAGCTGAGACATTCCTTAAGGCATCATTTGCATATATCCCATGGGTTCTACTACATGAGGTTTAAGGTACTACACAGTGAAGATTCAGGCTTGGCTGTATGTTTCTTGCAGTTTTTACTGAATGATTTGTCTGTGTGACCTTTTTACCCTATAGGTCTATATACGTCTTGATAACTATAGATGCATAGATATTCATATACAAATGCGTTAGAGAACAGGCTATTGCAATACTCTCCATCTTCTGATTGTCAAAGAGACTGCAAGTTTGAGGGTTGGTCAATCCTGCCCATGTGGGGCAGGTGGTGAATTCACAAAATGATGGCTGCCGAAAAAGTGATAAGGTGATACATTCACCACCACAACATTTGTTTCTGCCCCACAGTGGATAGGTTCCTGTCACCAGTGGCTGAAGTAGACCACAAGCTCATTGAGAAGCCCTGCTGACAATACAGTGCAAATAAGTATGCCAAGTGTTTCTGATGTTGTCTTCATTTATGCACAACATGAAGGGCGTATCCAGGAATTACATTTAAGAAGGACAGGGTATCAGCACCAAAGAAAACAGTAGGGATGAAGGGATATGAATAGGATAGGTTCCTTTGCTAACAGAATAAGAAATCAAGATAAGGGATCCTTTTGGAATGAAGGGGAACTGACACTCTGAAGAAACTAGCATTTCTAAAATTAATTCTATACCAGTCAAATAGCAGAGGTTGGAAGAACTGTTGAATATTCCGGGGTCATACAGTTTTTATTTCAGTGGTTTCATACGAATTTTCTACACAATCTGAGCCACCCATTATAGTCTACTCACATAGGAACTTCAAGGTAGTGTAATGCAAGGAAGCCATAGCATATAAACTGTTACTCAAGAAAATGAGAGCAGACAAAGTTACTGCCTATTTCATAGACAACCTTCTTAAACACCTCAAGGTATTGCCTGCAGATTTAATGCCAAACAAATGGCAGTGAAGTGTTGGCTTGTACCTCAAGTGAGCATAATTGAATGATAGTATGAGCAGTGAAGTAACTAAGGGGTAATATGTCTTGTTAGATTATATGGGAAGACTTATACAGGCAGCCACCAATCCAAGCTGGCCAAACTTGGCATTGAGGCAGCCTTGTAACTGTCACTTGGAATGGTACTCGTTGTGCATATGTTAAGATAGTCAGTCTTGTGAAAATCTGAAGCCCAGAGAAAAACACAGATGTACAGAAATTCAAGAACAGAAGTATGAATGGCGTTTGGACACACATAGTTTTTGTGTGTGTGTGTGTGTGTGTGTGTGTGTGTGTGTGTGTGTGTGTGTGTGTGTGTGTGTGTGTGTGTGTGTGTGTGTGCGTGTGTGCGTGTGTGCGTGTGTGCGTGTGTGCGTGTGTGTGTGTGTGTGTGTGTGTGTGTGTGTGTGTGTGTGTGTGTATGTATGTTCTGTGGACATGTGCATCTGTATGTATATATTAGGAAATACCCTTCCTGTGCTTGTTTGCTAAAATACAGGTTAAGAGCCACACCACTGTGGAATCTATAATGCACAGAAAAGGGAAAATAAGTTCATAAATGTCTCAGCCAGCATGCATCTCAGTGTTGTTCATGGCTAGTAAATCCAATAAACATCTCATTATGGAGTAGTTCCCTGTAAGTTAGACAACTAGGCTTTAAGGCCCTAGTTGCCTTTTCTGTAGAGTTAACAGCCTTTGCTGGATTGCAGAAGAAAACACAGAGTGAATGTCTAGCAGCAACAGGGACTGTATGATAAAAGAATGATTTTGCTTCTTTTGTTGCATTTTTTCCGACTGTTTTCTGACTAGGAATAGTGCTATACATATATGACTGCTCATGCATATTTTATTTATTTATTTATTTGACATTTGTTAACTGGGTTAGTCTGGCTGGGCAAGCTGTCCTTTTTCAGCAGAGACCAGAGGAGAAAAGCTCCAAATACACTGTTTACAAAAACAAAAAATAAAAGAAAATGTTTACAGTACAGTGAAATATTCAACAAATGGAGGAATTTATACAATAATGTAAAAAATTCAACAAAATGGAGGAGGAAAATGTTTAGCCATTACTCATAGTCAGGATACATAGCTATACATAAATAACTCAGGAGAAGTTAGAGACATGCAAGTAAATGCAATATGGATAGTAATGAAAATATTAAGTAAACAAGGGACCAAGACAAAGTAAGGGATAGATAAGTCAGTAGGACAGTCATAACTAATATGAAGTAATTATGGGATTAGGGTATTCTAAAGGAGTGGCTGAGATAGGAGACAAGAGAGGAGGGCAGTTAGTGGGGAAATAAGTGTGGTCTAGATGTTCAGGTGGGGTCATTGCAGGAGCAGATCCAGGAGGACTGCAAGAATTCCTTTAGTGGTGTTTTAAAGCTGTGGATGTTGTCTATTGTGCTAGTTGGAGAGGAAGTTTGTTCCAGGCAGAGGTGATAGAATGGCTGTAAAGTGTCTTACCAATGGATTTGTTAGGTATTGTGATATGCAGCAAGACTTGGTCATGCTTAGGGATATAAAGGGAGATAAGATTTGTCAGCGATGGACAAGTTAGGGGTTGGTGAAGGATAAAGTGGATCAGGTGGAGGTGTGGCAAGAGGAGTTGGTGTTGAAGTTCAAGCCAGTGAAGTTTTTTTAAGGCAAGGCAGTGCTGTGTTTGGTATGGGAGGTTACTGGAAAATAGAGCTATTTTATTGTAGGTGAGCTCAAATTTGGAAATCAGGTTCTTTTGTAGGTGGGTAAATATTGGGACAGCATAAAGTAGGGTGGGTAGTAGGTATGCTTGAGCTAGGGACTCTTTAGCTTCAGGAGTTAGGAAATTTTTGTTTCTGTACAGTAGTCCTAGTTTTTGGTGTGTCTTTTTGATACAATTACTGATATGGATGTCAGATTTAAGTTCATCATCTATGCAAACCCCAAGGAGTTTAGTAAATGATTACACTTTGATGGAAGTGTTGTTTAGAGAGGAGATGGACAAGGTACATTTTAGATGTTAGGGAGTTTTAGGCAAGAAGAGTAGGAGTTTAGTTTTGTTAGGGTTAAGTAGAATTTGGTTAGCAGTCAGCCATTTTTTAACAGAGTACAGAGATTCTTGAGTGAGGGTGAGTAGGTGAGGAAGAGTGTCAGAAGTGGAGATGATAGTAGAGTTGTCAGCATATTGAATCAGGGTGGAGTGTGGGCAAGAGTGGTAGAGATTGTTAGTAAAGATATTGAATAAGAGGGGCCCCAGGATGGAGCCTTGGGAAACTCCAGTTTGAATAGAGAGAAAAAGAGAGGAGGCAGAGAGCTATTTAATAGATTGAAGTCAGCCAGATAGGTAACTAGAGAATCAAATAGAAGTGAAGAATCACGAGCAGCTGTAACGAGTGGTCAAACGCCAAAATTGTTGATTTATTTTCTGTGATTCCTCACAATATAGGAATGGACTGTTTTCTAGAAGCCCTACTTGAGGTTAACAAATATAATTGGAAGAAAATTAGAGTCATCATGGAATTACTCAAGTTGGTTCTTAACAATAACTTTGTGAGCTTTGAGGGGAAAATTTTCAAGCAAGTTAAAGGTGTAGCTATGGGAGGTAGTTGTGGAATTCAAGATTTTGAGTTTTCAGCATTTTGAATTTTCAGGATTTTGGACTTCCGGATTATGAAGTTCAGGATTGTGATATTTCAGGATTCTGAAGTGAAACCATATATATATATATATATATATATATATATATATATATATATATATATATATATATACAGAGAGAGAGATTTATATCATATTTTTGAGTGCTCAGAAACTCAAAAATCATATGGTCGAAACCATATTTTCGAGTTTACTTAAATTTGGATATAAAAAAATCTACATTTATGCTGGGGGACAAGCCAACTCCAAGATCACACAACACTGTGGAAAATGGTAAATTCTCCAATGTCCACTGTACCATGATCTATGTAGAAATGCTTTAACAGGAAATGTACCTTTTTTCGCTCCGTAATGCAATCTAATTTACAGGGTGTGGGGGAGCAGAGGGATTCCCCTCACAATGTTTTCTTTTTCTTTTTCTTTTTTTTTTTATTCGAGCTTTCAGAAACTCAAACATATTGTCTTGGCTATACTGTTTTCAAGTTTTCTAAAACTCAATAATATGACATAAACCGTATTACAGACTGTGAGACAATAGCTAAGCTACAAGACTGGGTGCATGCATCTTGGGCAGGAAAAGGAAGATACACTGAAAATTTTGCAAGGTAGCTGAGACTCCTTTAATGCAATTTGATAGGTTATGCTACATTGCTGTCAGCTCACCATAGGAAGCAAACTTTAGAGCAACCTTCATAGTATGATGTCCTACTTGCAGTTGCTATTAGAAAGTTTTGGCAATCAAACTGTATTAGTAAGTATTAATATAATGAGATGGTAAGATTAAAAAACATACCTCTGTCTTAAGATTAACAATCCAAGCCCATTTGTGGGAGAAGGTTAAGCTGTCCTATTGGGCACACCTAATCAGTTCTCCCAAGTTGGTAGCTAATAGACTGTGGGAGTATAAAACAAATCAGGCCATACTAGTTTTAATGTCCAGTATGGGTCAGTTGGCTCATTCCACCCAAAGGATAAATAGAATAATAGACACATGAGGGACATTTTGAATCAATTTAACAACCCACCTCCTGCCACAGCTGCCATTACTTTTGAGTATCTTTTTCATGAGATCTCTTGGCCAAAACCATTGCAAGATTGTCTGGTAGCCCTTAATTTACCTGTCATTCTCACAGAAATTCAAACTGCAATTAAGCTCTAAAATCAGGGAAAACACCCTGCCTGGATGGCCTCACAGCAGAAGTCTACAGCCATCTGCAAAGTCAGCCCTGCACAGTCCTCTTAAATTTGGACAATTTATGAAAATCCAAGTCTTGTTTTTCGTATGGTTCTAGGATGGCCACTATCATGACTTTTTCTGAAAGTGAGTAAAGACCTGACTCTACAGTATAATTACCACATTTCATGTTGCCACTGGAAACTAAAGTATCTCATTGTGGACACTCAAATGGGGATTTTGCCCAAAGCAACAGGGGCCTCTGGACTCATTCAGCTCTTCTCCAACTTACAGCAATTGATAAGCTATCTCACAAACCAGGAGATGCTTCTTTTTCTGGATTTAATAAGATCTTTGACACTTTAAATTGGGACTTTCTGTATTGGGCCACACAGCAATTTGGTTTTCAGTGGGAAGTGATGTCCTGGTGAAGGTTTGTGTATAATAACCCCCTGGCAATCATACTTAGTGACACACAGTTGGTCGGCAAAACTTTTTCTTCTGACATGTGAAACTAGACAAGGTCCTTTCTCATCTGTTATTTAGTTTAGTAGTGGTGGCCCTAAAGCTTTTAATAAAGAATAAATGCCCATATTGGGTTATGTCAGTCCAGGCCTGTAGTCACAACCTAAATAGTGCTTGGTTTGCTGGTGACTGCACCTTATGGCTTGAATGGCCGCAAGAGTGGATTCCCAAAATTTTAAATTTACTTAAGCAGTTTGAGTGCCTTTCTGGCCTGTCTGTCAGTTTTCCCCCTAAATGAAGCATGTAAGGTAGAGCATGCATAGTTTACTACTTTCGGGCTACACTATACCAATGCACACACATGTTTAGCTATAATAATTAGGCCCTCCAACTGAACAATACTAGAACAAAATCTCAGGGAGGCACTTATTTGCGCTCATAATACGTCACAAAGTTTGCTTTAAATTAGGACTCCCTTGTTAACAAAGATAGCTGCAACTAGAATGTATATCCTTTCCAAATTCCTTTTTCTATCATAGTGTCTTACCAATATTCATCCACATAAGCTTACTGATGAGCTACCATGTGAGATAATGAACTTTGTATGGAAAGGGAAACACCTGCAATTGGCTAGAAAGGACCTGATGGCCTCAAGAAAGTATGGCGGGCTTTGACTTCCTGATCTCCCTAGATAATCCAGAATGGGGAATATAATGCATTACATCATAGACAGACATACCTCACAACATATCTGGGTTGTCACTGAGTTACACATAGCATATGTTTTGAATACTGCAGTCACCCTTATAAAGCAGAGGGAAATCTACGACCCTGGGGGATGGGATTATGTTAGCTCCAAGCTGCTGGCTAAACTGGAGTCAATACCATCACAATATACTCGTTGGGCTCCTAAACAGGGTACTGAGTTTAGTGAGGTAGCTAAATGGTATTATCTCGGCAGACTGGCTGGCTTGTAGTTTTTTTGTTTTGAGGTGATCTCAGTAAAGGTGATGACTCCTCTACACTGACACCTGATGAGTGTAATAATTGGAATCCTAGAAGACATTTGCCATGGTGACAATATCTACAGTTAATGGACATTGGCACAAAAGTATACAAAGCTAAAGACAGGTTATGCAGTTTCTTAATTAAAAACTCATTAGGTAATGTAGTGCCTGACCCTCTATTATCTTTGTTCTATGATGCGATTGACACTTAGAATGAATCTAATTTTGAAGCTGAGAGAGTGAAATGGGGGGATTATTGATTGTTTCTATACTGTGGATTATCATCTTTGGCACTGTACCCAATCAAAGTATGAGCAGTTTAAATTTCCTTCTCCTTTAGCCTTTATTTATTTCAAGAGACTGCACATTTGGCACTAAATGGGATATGGGATTTGGTAAAAAGTCCACTAACACTGCATGCTGCAGATGCCAGTCTACTAAGACTAATTATGTTCATATGCTCTTCCATTGCGCAACAATCTGAAATATTTGGGAAGTAGATTTTAATATTGGATCTTACACCCTTAGGAAATCTATTCTGGATTTATCAAATCCCTTGGTTTGGCTCCTGCATATTGTGTGTCACTGGCAACTGGCCTTACATCCTTTAAACAGAGACAGCTGATCATTATGCAAATCACAGTGCCTGCAATACTTTAAAAAAATGAAATTCCCTAGTGCTGACATTTTAAAAGACTTGCTATTCTCATAGAATCTATGACTAGCTCCCTGTTAACAAAAGAAGCCCTAAAGAAGTAGAGCACTGGACCTTCTGAATTTTTAGAATGATCCTGGATTTCAGTAGAAAGGGTGGAAATGGGTGCAAGAAAATTCACAACCACAGGAATGAAAATTGACCTATTTTCCAGGCCTGCCTATAAGGAATCCTGATGCAGCATTTACTTAGTTGTCTGTTCTGAAAGAAGGCAAACAGATCTATTTGAGGTGTTTCCCCACAACTGGATCCATTCCTTAAAGGCACCCCTCATTTTTCAATTTCCATTTGAGAGTGTCTGTCATGGTCCTTTTCAACTTGTCTCCCACTACATTTTGCTCTAACATCATGGAAATGATTAATAGAGATATAATAAACCTCCCAACACTGGGCCCAACCAAGTTTATTTTTGTCAAGGGCAGATCATGCCCACTCAACCTGGTGGATTTCTTTGAGAAGGTAACCAAAGCAATTTATGAGGGAAAATGATTTACACTTTTTACCTTGACCTGGCCAAGACATTTGACACAATACCCCACTCGGGCATTCTTGACAAACTCAAGAGGTTAGGTACAAACTTGTATGTCACCCGATGGATCGCCAACTGGCTCACAGACAGGACCCAGGAAGTTAGAATTGGGGACTCCACCTCAACAAAGAGGGCAGTCACAAGTGGAGTCCTTCAGGGATCAGTACTTGGACCTCTCCTTTTTGGCATTTACTTCTCTGAAGTCAAGGCCAATGTCGGTGGTCTCTGGCTGACTAAATTTAAAGATGAATGCAAATTAGGAGCTGTCATTGAATCCCAGACTGACACAAATGTTCTCCAGGAGGGGCTGACACAGACAAACAACTGGTGTCAGTGCCATGGACTAAAACTAAATGCCAAGAAATACATAATAGTATCCTTTGAGAAGTCATCTACCCCTGGTAACTATCATATTGACAAGACACCCCTTAGAGCTGACCCAGTAGTCAGAGACTTAAGGACACACATAGATAGTAATCTAGCCTTTGATCAACATGTATCTACAGCAGTGAGGAAATCATTCTATCTTGTGCATCTTATAAACAAAGGTATGGCATCTAAGTCCAAGGAAGTCATATTTCACTTGTACTTGGCATTCATCAGACCTATCATTGAGTACAATGCCCCCTTTGGTATGTACCTAACCAGGCATATTCAGCAATTGGAATTTCCACAGAGGTTCCTCATTAAAAGTATACAGGGGGTAAGTAAAATGTCCTACTCAGGCCAGCTCAAGGTCCTGTCCTTGAATTCTGCCTCCTACAGCTTTTGAGGGGAGATCTATGCCTGGCAAGCAGGGCATTGTCAGACCCCACCTTGATGGACCTCCTACATATCCATAAAGCAAACCCAGAGTTACCCGTTCTAAAGACTTAAACTTTGCCTATGATATAAATAAGATCTGCTGGAGAGACAGGTATGTAACCCAGAGACTACCGTGTCTATGGAACAAGCTCCACATCCATATGAAGCAGAGTTCCTCCCTAACCCGATTCAAGTGCAACTTGGGCAAATGGATGGGGTACAGGAAATTCATCCATATTTTGGCAGCTATGTCTCTAATGGACACAGGCAACCTGTACATGGTTCAACCCCTAGGCCCCTGTTCATAAATGTTTTATCTCCCAAACCCCTGCTTACACTTATTAAGGGTATCAGAACTTGTCAGAGAATTGGGATGCACAGCCAGGCTTAAAAAGGCTCTTGTGGTCATTAGCCTGGGAAACACGTATGAAGGTTTACAATCAGTATGTTGAATGTGCCTTGTGTGGAACTTACATGAGAGGTAGTCACAATGCAGAAAACCCTTTGGTAGATGGTTGCTATGTCAACTCTGCAAGACTAAAGACTGGGACAGTGTGGATCGGGAGATTTACCCTTTTCTGCACTGTAGGAGGGTCTCGTAGTTGGAATATATAAGTGGCAGGGGGTGTGGGGGGCTTGGCCCTGCAAAAACATGACTGTCAGCACTTTGCACTATGGATTTGGTCCATATGTACTGCTGCAAAGGGGACACTGGAGTGCAGAAGTCGAATTCACTTTCACCTGCAGTAGTGTCGGATATTTCACCCTACTTTATATTCCAAACTTCGAACATGTAAACCACATTTTTGATAGGTTTATTTGATATTCAATGTTTTAATAGTAAACCACCTATGAACCTATGTATAATGCTTGGAGGGTTATACAATGCTGTAAAGTTAACTCCTAAGCCATCATAGCCAGCCTGTTTATTTACGTACCTCATGCCAGTGGTGTTGTCTGTAATCACTTATAATGGACTCAGTGACCACAGGGCATGAAGAGATTTTATAGCATGGATCATAGCTAAAATCTGCTTGACATTTACATGCTTTGGTCTTGCTGTACTGTCCCAGAGGCATCGAACCATCACCCCCCCAATAGAAACTTCTCCAAAAGCAAAAACTGAGACATCTTATTGTCTCCACCAATGCAGTCATTTCTTGCTAAAGCCCATAAATGGATTATGAAAATCCCAGAGGATGTGAATTTTAGGTACACATTTTAAAAACAAATACATTGAATTTTTCTCATGTATAACCAGGCAAGAGGACTCATAAGAATCATAGAAGCCATGAACCCTAGACTCCTGAGATATTGGCTGACTAACATTTCAGACTGACTGCAGAAGAACAGGAATGTTTCTAGATACAAAGTTATCATTTCCTTTTCCTTTTATGGCAATGTTTTTGAAGAGACACCTAAAAGGCAGTCTAAAAGCATAATCTTGTGTGACGGCGTCCTGGAAGATTTTTGAACATTTGTATGGAAATTCAGATAGGTAAGTTGCAAAGAAACCTATGTTAGGGATTCCTGGTATTTGGAAAAATACTCTGCAAAGATCAGTAAATCATCTAAATAAGGAACAATGTGACAAGAAGTTTCTTTTAGGTCTAATATTGCCACAAAACTCAGAAGAGTAATCAGTGGTAACAGACTCTGAAGCATCAGCATTTTGAATTTTGTTACTTTCACAAACTGGATGGGAAAGAAAGATATACAGCATGTCTCCAGTGGAACTTGTTATTTAAAACCAGAAGAATTCTGGAGTAAAAGCCTTCCTCCCTTTAGTCTAAAAGTACTGGCAGTATGATTCCTAAGGTAAGCATATGTTGAAGAACCTGAGGAAAAAATATGTTTGGTTCAGAGGACACCAGTACTAATAGTAACTCTACTTAACCTGTATTAGTACCCAATAGTCTTAAACAATCTGTATCCAAAGGTAAAGGTTTACAGGCAGATTACCTGACATAGAGTTGTAGCTATTGGGGGGGGGGGGGCTGAAGGAATGCTGGCATACTCATTCTGAAGCTGCAGCCTGATCCTTTGTCTGTTTTTTTTGTTGTTCCTCTGCCATCTCTTTTTTGTTCCCTGTTTGCCAGAAGATGATAGGTTTTTGATCTTTTTACAGAAAAAAAGCGGAGGATTTCTAAAATTTATAATTTGGGGCTTGAAAAATCTTAATAACTCCCTGAATTAGTTTCCTTCTGTCAACAAACTGTATGAGAACCTGTGTATGAGCAAGACCAAACTAAACCTCTTTGTCAGCATTAATGTTTACAATCTCAAACTTTACCTAATTCAAAATCACTTAAGTGCGTATGCATTCATATCTTCTCAAAACAGTAACAGTAGTAATGGCCCTAAACACAGTATCTGGGCAATCATACACAAACTTCAAATCATGTTTAGACACCTGAAGCAGGTTTGAAATTGTAGGATCATCCTGCAGCAACTGGAGAGACCCCAAACGTACCTCACCAAGAGGATCAGGGGCTACAAACAGATGTCCTATGCAGCTCGGCTAAAGAAACTCCAGCTCTACTCAGTTGCTTACCGCCTACTCAGAGGCGATCTATGCCTGACGTACAAAGCCATGTCAAACCCAGAATTAATGGACATGCTCCACCTCAAAAAATCCAAGTCCCTTAGAGCTACACGCTCCGGGGACCTAAACCTCAGCACAAAAATAAATAGGACATGCTGGAGGGACAGATTCATTTCCCAGAGGCTCCCCTCACTCTGGAATAGAAACTCAATTCATGTTAGACATAGCCCCTCGCTGACCCTCTTCAAGCGAAATTTGGACGCGTGAATGGGAAATTGCAAATTCACCCCTGGGATCTTTCCTGTGTCCCTGCTAGACAGAGGCACGGTAAACTAATCTTAAAAGGGTACCTTCTGTGACCTACTTTACAGAGGCACAGTAGGCTAATCTAATAGGGAGGCGGAAGCCAAATACACTCTGGCTAGGCTTATAAATGTCCTAGGGCAGATAGCCTAGTATCTACCTATGAACCTATGAACCTATTTAGGAGCTACCCTTCTGAAGGAAGTGTGGCAGAACATTTCCACAAGCTGTCAACACCTGACAGAATAGACTGGAAGAGGAAAATGTTCTTATGAAATCTGTATAATATCTTACCTGCCTATCCAATGGGATAGGGTATGTACTAATATGTGTTCTGCCATTTTTGAGGACTGAAGGCTGAGGTTCAGGGTTATTACATGCAGCATTTAACAGATCCTCCAAGGCTGGCATAATAATAAGAAAGGTAAATCCACTTGCAACATATCATATCATCTCCTCAGTTTTGGGGGAACAACCACTTGTTCCCACAAAAATACATCACTCATTCTGGAACTAGTCATAGAAAAGCAAATCTTGTCCGGCAGAGCTGAAAAGTACAAACTTTCCTCTGAAGCAGAGTCTTGGGCTTAACATTCAGACAAAAAAGCCCTATTTCTGTCTATGCCAGAACCTTCTGACATGTTTTCCTCAGGAATTATTTCTGTTCTCTGGATAGAAAGCCTGAAATAAACTTTTTTCCCCCTGAGACATCCCTGGAAACAGACTGACTGAGAGATAGCACTTCATCCTGGGCAGGAGGTCTTTTTCTCCAGTACCACCGAAAAGAACCTCCCAGAGAAACTCCCAGACACAAATAAGATGGTTCTGCTATGCCATGATTGGGCACTTGAACAGACTCACAGAATGTGGCTAACCTTGGATCCATTATGGCAGAAGGGACTACACCAGTGTAACCTGGAGAAACCAATGAGTGGCCTGAGGAACAACAAAAGGCCACTGCAGAGTCACCCTCCAGTTGCTTAGGCACTATCTGAGTCTGCAGTGTTGGCAAGTGGTCATATTCTGTTTTTTTTTTAATGTACAGTGAAAGAAGAAACGGCAGACCTGTATAACTGTGTTGGAATTCATGCGGCAGTTGAGAGAGAATCCTGATTGTCTGTAGATGCTGCAGAGAAAAGTCAGTCAGAAGGAAAGTAGTTAGACAAGCGTTCACAAGCAGCACAAACACGTTACCTTACACAGTCCCTCAGAATTCAACAATGAAAGCACAAGCAGTGCACAAAAATGTTGTCAAATCTCCAAGTCCTTTACACAGAAAATATACTGACAGGCAACAGGAAATGAAGAAAAGATGCCATCAAGTTTACTCAGGGACCACACATAAAATACATTTCTAGCCCTTAAATACACCACATTGCTTAAGTATAACACCTTCAAGCAAAATGACTCAAGCAGTAAAATTAAGTTAGGTAATCATGAAGTGTGTGTAAGCACCAAAACACAAGTACATAAAAACACTTCCCAGGTCTTTATAGCCTTGTACTTCGGTTAAGCTATCAGTGCATTATTCTCACAAAACCACCTCCAGTATTCAGTAATAATTCAGGATAAATTGGTTGATAGTCACTAAGGCTGTCAAAGTGCTAGAATCAGAGAATAGGTGTAGGGAACATGTGAGAATCCAATCTAGTGTGGATTGTCTGCCTGTAACTTTATTGTATCAGTTAAGGCTGTGAGATATGATCACTACTGTGTTGTGATGTGGTTGTTATTAAAAGATAATGACTGCAGTATATTGAGGAATTCTACTGACTCCGACTTGAGGTGAGTATGGAGTCAGTATATAAAAATAATAAGTGGGTTATAGGAGGATTGGTAAAGATACCCTGAAAAATCATTTTTCCTCATGTCAAAATATAAAGGTTGTATGATTTCATGACTATGTGAGATAGCACTTGTGAGTTTCAAATGCACTGTCACTAGGCTATCTACAGCATCAAAATATCAACTTAGGAGTAATCTGTCTTACTAGGAAAAAATCTTGCTTCTGACTAGTTTGATTAAACTTGGAAATCACATAATGGGCAAATGTGTCTGAACTTTGATAAGATGAGAGTGTGTGTGTGTGTGTGTGTGTGTGTGTGTGTGTGTGTGTGTGTGTGTGTGTGTGTGTGTGTGTGTGTGTGCATGTGTGTCGGTCATTAGAATTTCAAACAGAAGATGTTCAAAATTGTATTTATTTATTATTATAAATATTATTATTACTTTCTTTTGTTAACAACTTGGTAAGACAACCCAGCACCACTCTCTGGTTAAGTGACTTGCTTAGAGTTACGCTTTATGCTTTGGAGGTAGAAATAATCAAACTTTGTAACCTTGACTACACAAGTCATCTTATTAAAATCTTAATCCTCCACACTAACTGCTAGAACTTCATTAATTTCTGTTGTTTTGGTAGATGACTGAGGATGGCAGTTAGATGATAATGTAAGCCAATTTTATAGCATTTGTTTTTCCGATTGTTGTGCTGTAATTGTTTTAATGAATTATAGTTGTCTGGCTGTTATGGTTCTGTGCTGTTAAGAAATTGTTTCATGTAGTCAAAGTACCGGGTTTAAATCCTTTCACCTCCATTTGCCTTCTGTGTGACTTTGAGCAAGTCACTCGGTTCTCCTGGGTCATCCCTGAAAAGTGATTCTTTATCCAGTGGTTTACCTGGTTAACAGACAGTTAAAAGATAAGAAAACCATATTTAAAATGTGCCCCTTTTGGGGGCTTAATCCCTCCTCACCATTATTTTTAGTCATGTCCAGAATTCTTGAGCAAAGAAGTTAAAATTTATTTTGATTTGTTCTTTGTAAAATTTTTGGTTTTATTGGAAATTGTTGTGGATTGCAGTCACTAAATAATGTCAGGTATACCAGCTTCAGACTTTTTGTCCTTCAGAAAATGATTCCTAAGCCACGGTGGTGCAGCGGTTAGCATTGTCACTTCACAGCAAGAGGTTCTCCCGTTTGATTCTCGCTGGAGCGCCTTCTTTGTGGAGTCTGCATGTCCTCCCCATGGTCGAGTGATGTTAAAGACATGCAGGTAGGTGTGAGTGTGAATGGGCATGTCTTCGTTGAAGGTTGGGCATCGGGCTGGCAACTCAGCACCGTAAAAATCCACTGCCAATCATGAGCAGACTGGAGTTCTGCTGTGGTGACCCCTAACTGGGAAAAGCTGAAAGTCTTTAAGAAAATGATTCCTAAAGCCAAGCTTCTTAGTCTAGCTAATTTCTAAGTATATCAGATAATTATTTTAAATTTGTCTCTGATTCTTGAGCTTATAAGATGTTTATTTCTGCATTTACTCATTAATATTGTTGCAAGCAAACATCTAAATGTACACAGTCATATATTGTGTGTGTGTGTGTCTGCGTGTGTGTGTGTGTGTGTGTGTGTGTGTGTGTGTGTGTGTGTGTGTGTGTGTGTGTGTCTGCGTGTGTCTGCGTGTGTCTGTGTGTGTGTGTGTGTGTGTGTGTGTGTGTGTGTGTGTGTGTTACATCCCACAGTAGTTATGCAGTAAAGGAAGGAATTGATTGTGTTTAAATAGACGCATCATCATATGAGTTGTGTTACTTGGATATGATCCCATGTTTCATTATTTTGCTGACAGTTAACAGTGTGCTCATTATATGGTTGTGAAAGAACTTAACACCATGCATGTTCTATGTGTTTCACATTAAAAAACTGTGAATATGCTTTTCAATTAACTTGTTGCTTGCTTGCAGACAGCGTGAAATGCATTGTTTTGGGCTAGAACAGTTTGTCTGGTATCAAATACAGATGAACAAGAATATGAGCTGTTAATGTTATGCTTTCTGTGGGGCAGTATTTGATTCTCTCAGTCTTCATTTGTCTAGTGTGAGTCTGATCAAGTCACTTCATCAGACAATACTCCTGTGCTGACTGTGAAGAGGGTCATTCTGTCAAATGCATTACACACTTATTATTTAATTCTTGCAACCTTTAGATAACTTCTAATTACTTCTTCACTATATGCTATTTATGAATCCCAGCATGCCTATTGTAGTTTAATGGACTGCCAGATGCATTTTCAACAAATGTGTTTCAAAGGAAGATAAGTTTACTGTTCATCATGCAAACTCTGCTTTCAATGTGAGAGCATTTTGTTTTCTTCATCAAATGATGGTTAATGTTTTGATGTAAAATTTTAATAGATGCTTTGAATGAAATCCAAGTCTAAAAATAATGTTAAAGAAAACAATAGAATATTATACAGGTTTAAACAGTGTTTCATTGTATTTGACAAGAGATGGAAAAGTAATGGGATACTGGTATGCCTTGGGACAAGTGCTGGTTCAATAAACTGCCAAGGACCCTATATGACCATAATCCAGTTTTGCTTTAATTGCTGCAAATGAGTATTTTGTCTCATGCTTTGGATTATCTTTTTTCTGTATTTTTTAAAACTTGTAAAGATGCAACTCAGGAGCACTGTCTGTTTAAATGACTTACTCAGGGTGAAATACTAGGCAAAGGAGGTAAAAAGAATCAAACCATGTTCCTTTGCTTATAGAAAACAGTTGACCAAGAGTTTAAAGCCTTAATCATCTACACAAACAGCCAAGCCATTGTTAAATTCTTCTTTATTACAGTCAGTCAGTACTGCCGGTTATTAGAGTTTCTTAGCTGCTGCTGTTCAGAAAATGCATGTGGATGCTAAACCTGATGATCTGTTATCTTTTTAAGAAAATTAAACTACTCTGCCTCTTATTTGTCTCTAATTTTGCAGATCCCCTGTGGTTTTGCCTCATAATTCTACCTTGCTCCTTTTTAATTTTTTTCTGGTAAATCATGGAGAATTACAGTGACTAAATCCAATCATTGGAGCTTAATAGTTCTTATTACCCAGAAAATACATTTGCATGCATCACCTGTTGCTCTGTTAAATTTTTTAAGTGAATTAGAGTTGTGTGGCACACTGTTTATTTATTTATTTTTTAATGTTATGTTTATTATTTATTTATTTATTTATTTAAAGTTGTTGACCGGGAGTGTCCAACTGGACGTAGATCCATTTTCAGCGGAGGCCCGGGGAGAAAAACTCCACATTTAAAATAAACAGGCAGTATATACATTGGATTACATAGTGAATAACAATTTACATAGCAATTACTTACAACATATTTCCAGATGAAGAACATAGTACATCAGTAGACAACTAGAATCTTTATCTGTGAAGTGCATACCAGACATTAACAAATGTTACAAGAAGAAGTAGTTTGTGCTGTATAATAAGTACTGGCTTATGAGCATCTGAGCTTGCTATAATCAAGGTAGTTAGTGGAGTGAAAAGAAAGGTAGTGGTTGGATGGGGTGTTAAGGTATTATGAATTACTTTATCTTGCCTTTGTTTACTAGGATAGTCTGACTTGGTTTAGCATGGGTTTTCAGTGGAGGCCATATTGTACAAACATTCAAATCATCATGAAAGCTTAAACAAAAAATATGGAGAATTATATATAGTATAGGAGTATGAATAACAGATTATTCACAGTAGAATAATCCACATCTAACACATGCAGCACATATAAGAAGGAGATATTTATACAGAGAAACAGTTTATGAGCAGCAGTGAGTTTACCTTAAGGGAATACATTAGTCTCAATATAGGTTCTTGGTGTAATAAAATCAGGTTTTGTAAAACATTACTAACAGGAGAGAAGAATTACCTTAGGAAGCTAGTAACAGAAAGAAAGATGTAGCTGAGTGAGACAAGGAGGAAATCACTGCAATGAGAAATCAGTAGATTGGACACGAGTGCAGTCAGGATTTTCCTACAGATGAAGAGAGATTAAATATGTTGGTATAATGACAGTCAGCTTGGTGAGATGCCAGGTCAGATCCATCTTTCTCTCAGGTAACAATTAACTATTTTTATGGAATTTCCCTTTTGCTTTGTTTTTAGTACTAGAGGTATAGAGTTCTATATTTTTTATCTTTTTTTTTTTTTTGAGTATAGGGAGTTCACTACATGATTGTAAGATTTTGTTATGGCAAGCAGAACTTTGTCTTTTAAATTTACCTGTCTTTCAGGGAATACTCATGATGCTTTTTGTGGTTGGACATTTGCCTAGCTTATGCAAGATTTTGCATACTGTAGCAAATTATGATAAAGATAGGTAGTGGGGTAGTTCTAGCCAATTAATTTCCCTTGAATGAAAGACACTGGTGTGACCATTACTGATGGTTTGTGGCAAATCTGGTAGTTTTGTTATAACATTGTTCTAGATTTGCCAGCAATGTGTCTTGCAGGTTACTGAAAATAGGGGAAGCATACAGTAAAGAAGGCAATGAGTAAACAGATGATATGTGTTTTCTAGCATCATCAGTGAGGAATGATTTTTCTTTGTATAAAGGCCCGAGGTTATGTTGTCCGCATATGTGAGTTGGATGAAGTGATGGTGAGTGTACCCAGTGGTGAGAGACTGGTGATTGGAGCAGATTTCAATGGCCATGTTGATGAAGGGAACAGAGGGGGTGAGGAAGTGATGCGCAGGTATGGTGTTAAGGAGAGGAATGCAGATGGTCAGATGGTAGTGGATTTTGCAAAAAGGATGGACATGGCTGTGGTGAATACATATTTTAAGAAGAGTGAGGAATACAGGGTGACGTACAAGAGTGGAGGCAGATGCACACAGGTGGGTTATATCCTATGCAGGAGGGCCAGTCTGAAGGAGACTGGAGACTGTAAAGTGGTGACAGGAGAAAGTGTAGTTAGGCAGCATAGAATGGTGGTCTGTAGGATGATGATGGTGATCAAGAAGAGGAGGACAAGTGTGAGAGCAGTGCCAAGGATCAAATGGTGGAAGTTAAAAAGGGTGATTGTGAGGTGGAGTTCAGGGAAGAGTTAAAACAGGCACTGGTGATAGTGAACAGTTACCGAATAGCTGGGTAACTACAGCAGAGATGGTAAGGGAGACAGCTAGAAAGGTGCTTTGTGTTACATCTGGACAGAAGAAGGAGGACAAGGAGACCTGGTGTTGGAATAAGGAAGTACAGGAGAGTATACAGAGGAAGAGGCTGGCGAAGAAGTGGGATTGTCAGAGAGATGAAGAAAGTAGACAGGAATATAAGGTGACGAGGAGCATGGCAAAGAGAGAGGTGGTGAAGGCTAAGGATAAGGCATATGGAGAGTTGTATGAAAGGTTGGACACTAAAGAGGAAGAAAACAACCTGTACCGACTGGCTAGACAGAGGGACTGAGCTGGGAAAGATGTGCAGCAGGTAAGGGTGATAAAGGATAGTGAGGGAAACATACCTACAAGCGAGGAGAGTGTGTTGAGCAGATGGAAAGAGTACTTTGAGGGGCTGATGAATGAAGGGAATGAGAGAGAGAGAAGGTTGGATGATGTGGGGATAGTGAATCTGGAAATGAAACAGATTAGCAAGGAGGAACTAGGGACAACTATGAACAGGATGAAGAATGGAAAGGCTGTTGGTCCAGATGACATACCAGTGGAAGCATAGAAGTGCTTAGGAGAAATGGCAGTGGAGTTCTTAACCAGATTGTTTACTGAAATCTTGGAAAGTCAGAAGATGCCTGGGAAGTGTAGAAAAAGTGTTTTGGTACCTATTTTTAAGAATAAGGGTGATGTGCAGAGTTGTAGTAACTAAAGAGGGATAAAACTGATCAGTCGCAGCTTGAAGTTATGGGAAAGAGTAGTGGGAGCTAGGTTAAGAAAGGAGGTGGTGACTAGCCATCAGCATTATGGTATCATATCAGGAAAGAGCAGTACAGATGCAATGTTTGCTCTAACTGTTGAGAGATATAGAGAAAGTCAGAAGGAGTTGCATTGTGTCTTTGTAGATTTAGAGAAAGCATATGATAGGGTGCCTAGAGAGGAGTTGTGGTATTGTATGAGGAAATCTTGGAAAGTCAGAAGATGCCTGGGAAGTGTAGAAAAAGTGTTTTGGTACCTATTTTTAAGAATAAGGGTGATGTGCAGAGTTGTAGTAACTAAAGAGGGATAAAACTGATCAGTCGCAGCTTGAAGTTATGGGAAAGAGTAGTGGGAGCTAGGTTAAGAAAGGAGGTGGTGACTAGCGATCAGCATTATGGTATCATATCAGGAAAGAGCAGTACAGATGCAATGTTTGCTCTGAGACTGTTGATGGAGAAATATAGAGAAAGTCAGAAGGAGTTGCATTGTGTCTTTGTAGATTTAGAGAAAGCATATGATAGGGTGCCTAGAGAGGAGTTGTGGTATTGTATGAGGAAGTCAAGAGTGGCAGAGAAGTATGTAAGAGTGGTACAGGATATGTACGATGGTAGTGTGACAGTGGCGAAGTCTGTAGTGGAAGTGACAGATCTGTTTAAGATGGAGGTGGGATTACATCAAGGATCAGCTCTGAACCCTTTCTTATTTGCAATGGTAATGTAAAGTTTGATAGACGAGATCAGACAGGAGGCCCCATGGACTATGATGTTTGCAGATGACTTTGTGATCTGTAGTGAGAGTAAGGACCAGGTTGAGGAGACCCTGGAGAGGTGGAGATATGCTCTAGAGAGGAATGGAATGAAGGTCAGTAATACTAAGACAGAATATGTGTGCATGAATGAGAGGGAGGATAGAGGAATGGTGAGGATGCAGGGAGTAGTGTTGGCAAAGGTGGATGAGATTAAGTACTTGGGATCAACAGTTCAGAGTAATGGTGAGTGTGGAAGAGAAGTGAAGAAGAGAGTACAGGCTGGGTGGAATGGGTGGAGAAGAGTGTCAGGAGTGATTTGTGACAAATGGGTTCCAGTAAGAGTGAAAGGAAAGGTCTACAAGAGGGTAGTGAGACCAGCTATGTTGTATGGGTTGGAGACGGTGGCATTAACAAAAAGGCAGGAGTCAGAGCTGGAAGTGGCAGAGTTAAAGATGTTATGATTTACACCGGGTGTGACAAGGATGGATAGGATTAGGAATCAGTATTTTAAAGGGTCAGCTCAGGTTGGACGGTTTGGAGACAAAGTCAGAGAGGCGAGATTGCATTGGTTTGGACATGTGCTGAGGAGGGATGATGGGTATATTGGGAAAAGGATGCTAAGGATGGAGCTGCCAGGTAAGAGGAAAAGAGGAAGGTCTAAGATAAGGTTTATGGATGTGATGAGAGGGGATGTGTAGGTGGTTGGTGTGACAGAGCAATATGCAGAGGACAGGAAGAAATGGAAACAGATGATCCACTGTGGCGACCCCTAATGGGAACAGCCGAAAGAGAAGACAATAAAGGCTTGAGTTTCTGATGGATTTTCTTGGCTGTTTGGTTAAGGTGTTGATCAAATTTCAGCTGGTCATCAATGATGGCACCCCTGACGAACGTGTTCTTAGTGTTGTTAGTAGAGATGATGCTAACAGATGTCTTTTGGTTTGAGAGGGGTTTAGGAGTAAATAATATTAATTTCACTTTACTAGGATTTAACTGTAATTAAGATTTATTTAGCCAAGATTTAATAGATGAAGTTTTGTTAGCTTTTCTACAGAGCATATCAGGGTGCCGTTATCAATGTATTAGTTATCAGTGTATTATACAATGACCCCCCCATTAATATTCAAAAACGTGCACGCTGATTGGTCAGTGTGCATGTTGTAAATCAAAGTTATAGTAATGGACAAAGGTCCGGTCATTCAGACTTTTTCCATTACTATAAATCTTTTTTTACAGCAATGGAGAACGCAAGATCTCCATTGCTTCACACTGTCTCGCTATGTTAAACTCCTTTAACATAGCGAGACAGTTTGTAAAAAGCAACGGAGATCTTGCTTTCTCCATTGCTTTTGCCCACAGCTCTGATGTACTGCATAGGCATATGCATGCACAGCACATCGGAACTGCCGCAGAATACAAGACAGCTGCAGAAGGGCAGCAAGGAGGCATTATACAATGCCATTATTTAAGAAAAGTAATTATTCTTTTTCTTAAATAATGTCATTGTATAATAGCAATAACCTTCTTCTGGGTATGGGTAATGCTGATTTACCCACTGTTTGCTTTGTTTGGCCACTTGGGCTTTGCCCTCGTGACCAAACCACACAAACATGGGTAAATCCAGCATTACCCACACCCAGGCATGGGTTATTGCTATATTGTACTATGGCGGTTTGTTTGCTGACAATATGAAGATCATTTATAAAAAAAGTTAAAGAGCAGGTGGCTCAACATAGAACCTTGTGGCACTCCTATTTTTTTACTGGGAGGAAACTAGAGATATCATGCTTCCTTATGCTCTGTTGAACAGGTAACTATGGAACCAATGTAGAGAGGTGTTGCCTAGTCCTATATTAGAGAGAATGATTAAGAGTATTTCATGGAACCCTGTATTAAAGGCTTTAGATAAATCTAAGAAAAGTGTAGAGATTAGATTACCTTCATTCTGTTGTGTGATTAAAGTAAAAGTGAAATAATGTAGACAAGTAGTAGGGCTGTGTTGAAGCCTAAGGGCATGCTGGGTATGGCGTGAGTAGTTGATTTTCTGATGTGTAGTTTGAGAAGCTATATATGTATTAATGTTTCCAGTATCTTAGATATGGAGGATAGAATGGCTATTGTTCTGTAATTCAAGAGTTCCATTGAGGTGCTCTTTGGTGCAGGGGTAATATAAAATATATATTTTTCCAGATGAATGTTCATAGGTTCATAGGTTCATAGGTAAGTACTAGGCTATCTGCCCATGGGCATTTATAAGCCTAGCCACAGACGGATGGCTTTCGCCTCCCCATTAGATTAGTAACCTGGGCCTCTGTCAACAGGGCTCCTGAAGTGATCCCAGGGTAGAACTTACGATTACCCATCCACTCATCAAAATTTCTCTTGAAGAGGGTCAGAGAGGAGCTCTGTCGAATATGGATTGGGATTCTATTCCAGAGTGAGGGGAGTCGCTGGGACAGGAATCTATCCCTCCAGCATGTCCTGTTTATTGTTGTACATAGGTTCAAGTCGCTAGAACGAGTGGTTCTGAGGGATCTCGTTTTTTTGAGGTGAAGCATTAGTCCATTAGTTTAGGGTTTGACGTGGCCCTATAGGTCAGGCATAGGTCACCTCTGAGTAGACGGTAAGTGACTGAGAAGAGCTTGAGCTTTTTAGTCGTGCTTCATAGGGTAATTGTTTAAGGCCATTAATCCTCTTAGTGAGGTACTTCTGTGGTCTTTCTAGTTGTTGCAGGTGTCTAGTGAGGTACATCCTAAATGGGGCATTGTACTCTATTATGGGCCTAATGAGTGAGGAGTAAAGGGGCACAATCACCTCCTTGGATCTGGATGAGAAACCCTTTGTGATCAGGTGTGCCACAGAGAAGGATTTCCTGACTGTTTTGGCTATGTGGTTAACAAAGGAGAGCATGCTATCTACTTGGGTACCCAGGCCCCTAATTACTTCTTTTGTACTTAGTGGAGTCCCATCTATGTGGTAGTTTGTAGGTACTTTGTTTTTCCCAAATGGGATTACTATGCATTTTTTGGCATTTAGCCTGAGGCCATGACTTTGAGACCAGGTGTTTGCCTCTGTGAGACCCTTTTGCAGGATGTCTGTGTCAGCTGAAGAGTCAATTATTGCACACAATTTACAGTCATCTGCGAACTTGGTTAGCCACAGTCCCTCCGCCTTTGCCTCTACTTCAGATAAATATATACCGAACAGGAGGGGTCCCAGGACTGAGCACTGTGGGACTCTGCTTGTGACTGCTTTAGAGTCAGACATGGCACCTGCCACTCTTACCATGTGGGTTCTGTCTGAGAGCCAATTGGCAACCCATCTCGTGACATAGGGGTTGATATTTAAGCTGGTGAGTTTGTCTATGATTCCTGAGTGTGAGATGGTGTTGAATGCTTTAGTGAGGTTCAGATATGCTGTGTGGATCACATTCCCTTCATCTATGGCCTTGGTGACTGTTTCGAAGAAGTCAACCAAGTTCAGGAGGCAAGATCTGCCTTTAACAAAGGCAAACTGGGTGGGGTCCAGTGTCTGGAGGTTCCCAATGTCCCTGTTAATGAGCTCCATTATAATGCGTTCTATGGCTTTGCAGACCAACCTTTGTGGAGTGGTACGACTGTTGCTGTACGCCATTCTTTGGGTACATAGCCTGTAGAGCGGCTGAGTTTGAATAGTGATTTGAAATGGGGGGGTTAGTTCATTTTGAAGCTCATGTAAGACACAACCTGGGATAGCATCTGATCCCATTGATGCTGTGTTTTTTTGCCTTTGCAAGGGCTGTCTTTACTTGTGTGTCTGAGATATCTGGAGCACCACATTCTTCTGGGATGGGTGCTAGTCCCTTTGGTGGAGAGGGGGGGTGAAGTCTGCACTGAACTTGTCAGCCAGAATGTTGGCAATGTCGGTTGGTTCAGTGTATTTATGGCCATTATGCACTAGCTCAGAGCATATCTGAGAGTTTGCCCCTAGACTCTTGACATAGTTAAAGAAGGTCTTGTGACAATACTTTCAGAGATGGACTGATTTGTCCGAATGAAAACGGGAATCAGCTGCCATATTAAGGTACTGATACTCATTTGGGAGTTTGCCAGGTGGAAGTGTTGTAGCTTTCAGTTTTAGAAGACGTTTTTGATAGTTGAAGTAGGGACTGGTTGTAAGAAAAGTGGTTAGGAAAATATGGGTATTGCAGAGGTTTGATTTGGTCTTGTGGGTTGTTGATCATAGATCTGAGTATTTCAGTGAAATACATTTTAAATTGATTGGCTATACTACTATTTTGTGTTTGCAAGTTTGTGGTTGGCTGTTTGGTTTGCCTGGTTGTAATAAGCTGTTAATGGAATTTCAGAATTAATTTTGAGTTTTATAGTGTGGAGTAGTACTTCTTCTTGTCTTTTTTCAGTTAGGTCCTTAATTTGATTTCTTAGTTGTCAAACTGCTTGCGAGGTACCAGTTATTATTATTATTATTACTATTATTATTATTATTATTATTATTATTATTATTATTATTATTATTATTATTATGTGACCAGGCCTTCCAGGTTTTGTCTTTCCATATTATTTTACATAGAGTTTCTATTGGTGAGGCTTAGTTGGATTTGAATCTCCTAGTTCTCCTTCAAACAAGTGAATCAGGCATACTTGTGACAATATATTTGACCACTGTCTCCACATCATCTATTGGAAGAGCCCTAACAGATTCCCAATTGTATGCTTTTAGAAAACTAATAAATTTCTGTATGCTGAAGAAGTTAGTTTTCTTGCTTGTATAAAGGTTCATAGGTTGGTACTAGGCTATCGGCCCTAGGGCCTATACAAGCCTAGCCATAACAATTCTCTGGCTATTTCTTCCCACACTATTTACTTCCCTGAACCCCTGTCTAGCAGGGCGACTGGCCTGATCCCCGGGGTGAAGTTCCTTTCTCCCATCCAATCATCAAGGTTCCTTTTGAAGAGGGCCAAAGAGGCACTCTGCTTGACATGTATGGGCAGTCTATTCCAGAGTCTGGGGAGTCTCTGGGTCAGGAAACTATCCCTCCAGCATGTTTACTTTATTGTAATGAAGGGTTGTGTTTTGGAGTTAGTCTAAAATTCTGACAGCATTAATTTGTTGATGGTCAATAAAGCTGTCAGACAAGGTGGCAAGGTTAGAGATTAGGTCTTTGTAAGATGCTAGAGTCCAGTCTAGGGTAGATTGTCTGCCTGTCTCTAATGTATCACTTAAGCCTCTGAGGTGATAGCAAACTACATCCTGTAGTCAAAAGTATTGGGTTTGAATCTTTCCACCTCCAATAACCTGTTATATGATTTTCCACCTCCAATAACCTGTTATATGATTTTGAGCAAATCACTCAAGCAGCTGCTTCTGCATAACCCCTTTAAAGCTATACTCTGACCAGTGGGTTTACATGGTTATCAAATAGATAAAAGAAAATAACATTTAAAAAGTGTTCCATTTGCCACCCCCAACACACATATACACACACACACACACACACACACACACACACACACACACACACACACACACACACACACACACACACACACACACACACACACACACACACACACACATTATTTTTGACTTTGTTCCGAATTCTCAAATGAAAGCGAAAGGCATTTTGTTCTGCTCCTTGTAAAAAAATGTAGCTTTTTGGCAAATCATTGTGGATTGCAGTCACTAAACAGTGACATGCATGTGACTTTCCAGCGTTGTATCCTTAAAATAAAATGATTACTAATGCAATGCTTATTATTTTAGCAACTTTCTAAATATATACCAAATATATAAAATCAGTTCCTGGTTTTGTGTCTTTGATTCTGATCTTTGATCTAAGGAGGTGAGCAGGCAGAGGGGAGTGCACTGTGTGGTTATGACATCAACAAGCTGAGATGCATTTCTAGGCCATTATTTATGATCATTCACTTGATCTGAAGCAGATATCGGAGGTGTAGAGCTATACAAGTGACTGTAATTGATGAGCGTGTATAGTGTGTGTAGATGTGTGTGTGTGGGGGGGTCAGGGATCTAAGTGTTAGTGATGTAGTTAGTAACATGGAGTAGTAATAGAGATGGGGAAAGACTATAGTGGTTTGTCACTGAGAATTTATAACTAGAAATGCTTTAAAAGAATATGAGAATAATTTGCTTATTTTATGTGTGTATGTAGGGGAAGGGCTGGCCTTTTGCAACTTACTCTCAAGTCTCTAATGTTTGAATAGCTGATTGTGTTGTAAAACACAATATATTGCAAGTGCTGTATATTTCATTTTGCCTTGCATACAGTATAAAAGGAAAATGTTATATTTTAAGTAAATGCATACTCTGGCAAGTAAAGAGATATTGGGTTTCAAAGAACTATTTGTAGGTATGAACTCGTATTTTATAGTTCTGTGAGCTACATTCCTAGTTGTTACTAAATGTGTCATGTTACCCATTTGCTCCACATTATACAAGATGGTGGTGTATTTCAAGATATGGAGATGGAAGGTTCACTATGGCTGTACTTATATCCGTCTGCTTGCTGGTGTTATAGGGGTTAACAGAAAGCATTTAAGGGTGCTTTTTTGTGGTGGGAGGAGGGGGTTGGAGGCAGCCTAGGCTGTAAAATACTAAATTCTACTAAATGTAATGGTATTGCCATTCAACACTCAAACTACCTGCTCTACTCTTGTCAGTCTGCAAGTTATTTGCACTGTATTTACAGCTTTACAGGGTACCCCATTATAAGTAGTTCTACAGGGAGCATTTGTTTCTAGTTGTTTGCATCAGTACAGGGCACTGGCACTTGAATAACTCAGAGCAAATTTACTCAATAGTTTTGGACGAACATTTGAGATGGGAACAATAATGATAAAAAAAAAAAGTACAGAACAGCTTCAGACAAAAGGATATTAAGAAATACTGATAGCTCTGAAGATGAGGTTGTAGGGAATTTTTTGTTCTTCTGCCAGGTTATTAATATGAGTTAAACAATTACTCATGGAGATGTCTCCAAGTACAGAAGAAAAAGAAAAAAATGTGATCTCTGTCTGTTCTGATGATAATTATATTTAGATTTATATCTAATTTCTTTTAGCTTGCCTGTCTGATTTCACATTTTAATCACAATATTAAATCTGACAAAAAACTGTTCAATTTCATCCATTCTTGCCACTTTAATTATAATGTCAAAGGCTTGTGCAATAGAGAAGAGTGACATTTACATTTAATACCTAAATGTCCAAATCAGTATGCACTTATTCAAACTTCTCCCCTTTAGCTCACACAGATACAATAACAAGACAAACATAAGAACGATGTCACAGTACTAAGCTGATGACAAAATTCCTATCATAATCAGTAACTTAATGCTGTAGCTCAAACACAGATGGGGAAAGCAATATTAATACAAATAATGAGTCTTTTTAGAGATATGTTATTACACAACATTAAAATTTTCAAAACTGATTTTATAATCAGCTCAGTAGACTATATATCCATTTACCACCAAGTTCTGCCTCTGCAGTTTCCCTTTAAAAACTTTTTCCAGGTTTTAAGGATATTTCCTCAAGGAAAATATAGTTTATATGTA
Organism: Protopterus annectens; assembly: GCF_019279795.1. NCBI lineage: Eukaryota > Metazoa > Chordata > Ceratodontiformes > Protopteridae > Protopterus > Protopterus annectens. Next base: position 1,666,263,051 of record NC_056743.1, on the reverse strand, counting down.
TACTGTAGGTCAGACACAAGAATGTCATGCAAAACAATGCTAGTTTATTAAGATATGCACACGTCTGAAGCATGTGCAACAACAATAACAACAATAATAATTATCATCATAATAATCATATGTCATTTAATACAGGTACTCAGAAAAAATGCAGTAAAAAGTATACAGAGATTGCAGTTTGGATGCATTGTCAGCAACTTATAATACAGTTACAGCAGATATATAACAGTTTACCAGAGCTGCACAGAGGTTAGCAACTAGCAACTGATCTGCTGTGTTATCCAATGTATCCACTGCTTTTTACTTGATCTACACTTCTTGTACTGTTTTTTCTGTCTGCTGTTATTTTTGAAATGTAATTTTGCTGTTTGCAGCACTTTTCAGCCTAGCATAGACTTGGTTCAGATTTGCTGGACCCAATCTGTTTTTGTAGTTTCTGAGCATTAATCCAGCTTTTCTCCACAAAAGAGGGCCTCCCCTGCACCCCTGTGAGAGACGAATATAGTTAAGGACCCACCTGAGTGGTGATTTTTGGCCCCAGGCCCAGTGTCATGCTCTGTCATTGGTTTGAGTGTTTTAAATCCATTTAATTTTGTTGCTATTTATTGCCCATTTTTGCGTGGTGTGCACCATCATACAGCAGGGTTACCATTGATGGTAAAGTCCTAGACAGATATATTTTCCCTTAGCCAACTGCTTGTGTTCCATCTGAGGTTTCTTGCTGCTGTGCTTCACTGTCTGGAGAGACACCCGAGTTGAGCCTCAGTGGTACCAACACAAGTCTCACCCACTAAGCCTCTTACAAGACAAAATCTAATGTTTTGGTCATTGGTGACTCCATTGTGAGACACACAGATGTCCCACTAACCAGGATGGATAAGGAAAAAAGTCACGGTCAGCTGTCTATAAGGTGCCAGGATCCACCACATCACACATGCACTCAAGTTCTCAGCAATAGGTACTGTTATGACTCTGCATAGTCCATGTTGGCATGAATGACTTGAGACATATCTCACTGGGCTATATGAAGACGGACATGACCAAGCTCTGTAAATATATGTCCCAGGTGGGTATGTCCCTAGCCTTAAGCAACGTTCTACCTTCATCTAAGATGATGCCACAATGCAGGAAAAAATGATTGACTTCAACAATTGGCTTAGATTCTGCTGTCACACCAAAGGAATCCAGTACCTGTCAGCCTGGGATGATATAGTTGATAAACCACAATGCTTTGCCAGAGATGGTCTTCACCTGTCACCCCTTGCCTTTCAGTTACTGGCTAAGGCACTTGCCTCCCCATAGTGCCTTTTTTAGGTAACGTGACAAGAATAAAATTCCCAACGTAAAAATATCTTTGGAAAACAACCTCAAGCTTATGCTGCTGAATGCTGAGAGTCTAAATCTGAAACTGCACTCACTGGAAGCATTCCCATGGGTGCCAGAACCATGGAGCCACGGGGAGGCGGAAACCCCTCCCCACTTTTACAGTTGCAAGACCTGTCGGGAAAAATTAATGAAGTGGTGTTTTCACGTTAAAGTGGATTTGCACGGGGAAGTTAAACTAACTAAACTAGCTGTTCTTGTTCTCTTATTGCTCTGTGTTACAGGAGTTATGCTGCCACTGCTCCATTGGTGCTGCCAGAGGCATGCCAGTAAGGAGAGTTTTGTTCTTTTATTTGCAGGAGTTATGCTGCTCCCGTGTGTGCACCCGCGCATGAGCGCGCGCGCGAGTGTGTGTGTGTGTGTGTGTGTGTGTGTGTGTGTGTGTGTGTGTGTGTGTGTGTGTGTGTGTGTGTGTGTAAAGCACCCCAGTTAGGTATACCTGTTGGTTAGTGTTACTTAGGCTCAAACAATAACCTGAATTCTCTAAGTTCATAGGTAAGTAGTAGGCTATCTGCCCAAGGGCATTTATAAGCCTAGCCAGAGTGTATTGGCTTTTGCCACCCCCTTGGATTAGTTTCCTGTGCCTCTGACCAGCAGAGCCACTGTAGTGATCCCCGGGGTAAATTCTCTGTTTCCCATCCATCCGTCAATGTTTCTCTTGAAGAGTGCTAGTGAGGAGATCTGCCTGATGTATATTGGAATCTTGTTCCAAAGCATGGGGAGTATCTGGGTCAGGAATCTATCCCTCCAGCATGTCCTATTTATAATTGTGGTAAGGTTTATATCCCTAGAGCGTGTGGCTCTCAGGGATTTGAAAAATAGGTTCAAATATCCATTGAGGACACCAGAGCAAACCCAGGGAGGACATGCAGACTCCACACAGAAGGCACCCCAGCCAAGAATCAAACCAGACAACCTGTAGCTGTCAGGCAGCAATGCTACTGCTGCACCACTGCACTACATCTACCCATACCACCACTTGCAATTCAGGTAGTTGAGTCCATAGGTCTCCACTGTCCAGATTTTCACAGAATATTTGGCTCATACTTTTGGTCTATTCCTCTTAAAAGTTGTGTTTTTCTGGCAAATCAGTGAGAACAGAATTCACTAAATAATGATATCTCTTTATGTTTAGTTTCAGTCTTCCTATCTTTCAGGAAACACATGGTAACACAAAACACTTTATTTTAGCAACTTTCTAAGATTATACAAGCAATATATAAAATACCTGGTTTTGGGCCCTTGCCCCCCCCCCCCCCATAAATTTTGGCTTTTTCCAGATTTCTTGTGCTGCGAAGTTGAGAGATTTAGTTAATAGTCAAGTGGATTTTACAAGGAACTGAGAGCTTCAGGGGAAGAGAAGTTTAATGCTACTTATGCTAAGTTGTTTGCATTGTTAGTAGAACAACAGGTAGTATACTTGCTTTTGATGCAGAAGGCTGTGGGTACTACTCCCACAGTATGCAAATGAATCACTGATACTGTACTGTTTTGTACTTTAATGGGAGTAAATGCTGCAGTCCTATGAATGTCCGCTTTTGGAGGAGTTACTTAGTAAGCATGAACCCATTATCAGTTTTACATCTATTCCCCATTGCAAAATTACTAGCTTATCTTTGTTTAGGCAAGTTATTCTTCAAAGGCAACAGGCACCTTATTTGTATATGAAACAATGAAATATGAAGTTCTTTGCTAGCAGTAACCTCTTCATTAGTTACAGATTCCTTTAATGTGGAATTATTTAGATGACTTACTCCTGCAGAGATTTTGCATATTTACTGATATTGGTGGATTGTAATGAAAGACATTTGAGTGGCTTTTTAAGGTTAAAATTTTCTGAAATGGATAGTTTTGTCATTATTGGTTCATACATTTTGTGTCATTACTTAGGAGAAGACTGTTCCAAACTACAAATTTAAAACACATTCTAACAAGTGGTGCTGCATTATACAAGGAATATAATTTAATACAATCAGGTTAATACAGTCAGGAAGGCGAATCAAAGAGCAAATACATGTATGCTTGCTCATAGGATGCAGGAGATCAAAATAAGGGAAGAGACCAGTCACCAGTGGTGTCACCCAGTGTTTAGTGCTGAGACTTTTTATGTTTGACATATACATCTCAAAAGTAAAAGGAAATACCGAAGGGCTTTGGCTGACTAAGTTTGAGATGACTGCAAGCTAGGAACAGTTGTTGAATCCCCAAATGACTTAACCATCATACAGGAAGGTTTGTCCCAAACAATAACTGGTGCCAGAATCATGAATTGAAACTAAACTCCAAAAAATGTATCCTAACCTTTGTGACATTATTTACTCCAGGGAACTGCCAAATTGGCAATGCCCCCTGAGAACTGACCCAGTTGTTTGGCATTTGGGAACTTGTGTGTACAGTGACCTAACTTTTGACAAATATGTGTCCAGAGTCATAAGAAAGTCTTTCTATATTGCACAGCTTATAAACAAATTGATTGTAACTAGATCTAGAGATGTTATTGTCCCCCTTTACAAAGCCCTCATTAGGTCAATCATTTTGTATAATGTCACTTTGGCATGTATCTGTCCAGACCCATGCAACAATTGGAATACCCACAGAGATACTTTACTAAAAGGATACAAGTCCTAAACAGGACGTCTTGCATGGACCACCTCAAAGATTTATCACTATACTCAGTATCCTTCAGAGTGCTTAGAGGTGACATGGCTTGGATACAAGAAATCCCCTGGCCTAATACAGATGGACCTGCTGAACATCAGCAAGTCAAATGGCATCAGAAATACTCAGTCTAGGTATCTAAACTGAATGTTGTGGAGAGATGTATATATATCCAGAACAGTCTATCCATTCAAGTAAACCAAAGCTCATCTCTGTCCATATTCAAATGCAACTTGGATCTAAGGATGGGTAATAGAAAATGTACTCCAGGATTACCCCTCGTGCCACTAATGGATAGAGGCAGTTCCTAAATGCTGCATCCCTTACATGGGTCCCCTCAGATTATCTACAATGTGATCACATTTATTTTCACTAGGGCTAATATACAATTATCAGCCATGGGATAAGTAAGACCAACCAGGAAATGTTAATTCAAGCACCAAAATGGAAATTGGCTAAGCTTAAAATGTCCTCCAAGTGAAGCTATGTTGTGGTAGCAAATAGTTTTTAAAAAAATTAAATTTTTAGATCACCAAGTGCCACTGTCACCCTCCGCTCCCACAGTCTTCAACAGCTTCCAGTGCCTCTGAGCATTCCTCACCTTTGAAGATGTGGACATCTGTGCAGTCACACATACCTGGCTCAAGGCTGTAGAGAGTATCCTGGCCATGCTGGGTTATAATGCCTTTCACCCATTCAGACTACAATATGAGCACGTGAGAACTAAAGGACGAGGAGTATCAGTATTCATAAAACATAAATACACATCTAGACTGGTTAAGCAGAACAATTCCCTAGACTTACTCCAAGTTCAGATAACTGTAGGAAAGCCCACCTCCAAATTATCATCAGCTATAGGTCCCCCTCCATGAACCATGATATCCACACTGCCTACTTTGATCTACTTTAGCCACTCAAAATACAACCAGACATACTGGTTATGGGTGACTTTATCTACCTGTCCATAGACTGGATACATTATACATGTAATCATCCAAAGGTTCTTAGACTTTGTTAACTCCAGTGCCTTGGAACAGATAGTTAGCATCCCCACAATGCTTGATCTGGTGCTCACCAACATGAGAGTTTGGTGTATTATCACAAGTGTGCAGCCATCCCTGGTGAAGCCTGAGTAAAAATCAGTCTCATTCAAAGTAATGATTACATCAGACCCCCTCCCCAGGAGAAATTAGGCTAAAAAAACTTCTCCAAAGTCAAAGACAGCCTCTCAAGAGGTGGTGTTGATAGTTTCAAAGCTGCTGGCCCTACTGACAGCAAAAATACCTATACTGGGATATATACAAGTGCTCTACTCAGCCATACCTGATAGGACTAAAGCAAAATCCTCAAGAAAAAACAAGCCTGCCTGGTGGACATCCACCATACACAGGTTATACAATAAGAGGAAGAAACTGCTGTCTAAGAACAATAAGTAATGTTCTTAGAAATGCAAACAAACCCTTCTCAGCTTGAACATGGGACTGGACAACATCCCAGGCTGCGTTTTACATGAACTTCAGAATGAACTGGCTCCCCACTTAAGCACCATGTTCAATAATAGCCTAGCATCAGGCTTTGTGCCCATTGAATGGCGCACAGCAACAGTTATCCCACTCAACAAAGGGGGAGCCACCACTGATCCCAGGAACTATCGACCTATTAGCCTGACAAGCCTGGTCTGCAAGGCCATGGAACGTATCATGGAACTCATAAAGAAAGACATTGGTAACCTTCAAACTCTGGATCCCACCCAGTTCAGGTTTGCGAAAGGCAGAGCATGCCTTCTGAACCTGATCGATTTCTTTGAGGCAGCCACCAAAGCCGTAGATGAGGGTAAGGTGGTTCACACAGCCTATCTTGACCTCGCCAAGACTTTCAACATCATCCCCCATTCTGGAATTAAAGCTAAACTTACTAAACTAGGTATAAATCCCTACTTCACAAGATGGGTTGCCAACTGGCTCACTGTAAAAGGTGCAGACTCCAAATCTGACCTCAAACCAGTGACAAGTGGAGTAACCCAGGGTTCAGTCCTGGGACCTCTCCTACAAGCTAACACAGAAGGCCTCTGGCTAGCAAAGTTCGCAGATGACTGCAAACTAGGAGCCATAGTCAAGTCCCCAAATGATGTGGATATCCTACAGAAGGGCCTCACTGAGACAGATGCCTGGTGTCAGAGCCATGGCCTCAAGCTCAATGCCAAAAAGTGCAGTGTCATCCTCTTCGGTAAAAATTCTGTACCCATGAACTACCACATAGGCAGAAATCTACTTAACACCGAATGTGTGATAAGAGACCTTGGGACCCAGGTGGATAGTAGTCTCTCCTTTGATAGTCACATCACCACAGTAGTCAGGACGTCCTTCTACGTGACACACTTCATCATAAAAGGGTTCTCATCCAGGAAAAAAGAGGTCATTGTTCCCCTCTACTTGACACTCATTAGGCCCATTATAGAGTACAATGCACCTTTTGGAATGTACCTCACAAGACATCTGCAGCAGCAGGAAAGGCCACATAAATACCTCACAAAGAGGATTACTGGCCTCAAACAAATGCCCTACACTGACCATCTCAAAAAACTCCAGCTTTATTCCGTAGCACATCACCTACTCCAAGGTGATCTCTGCCTAACATATAAAGCTATCTCAAACCCAGAGCTGTTGGACATGCTATACCTAAAGAAATCCCAATCCCTCTGAGCTACACGCTCTAGGGACCTAAGCCTTGTCACCACAATAAACAGGACATGCTGGAGGGATAGATTCCTGTCCCAGAGTCTATCCATACTCTGGAACAGGCTAACCATCTATGTCAAGCAAAGTTCTTTATTAGCATTCTTCAAGAAAAATCTTGATGAGTAGATGGGAAATAGGAAATACACCCTGGGGATCACTTCTGTGTCTCTGCATGACAGTGGCACAGGAAAATAACTTCCTTGGGAGGTGTAAGCCAGAGAACCTTGTTGGCTAGGCTTATGTAGGCCCTTGGGCCAATAGCCTAGTACCTACCTTATGAACCTATGAACAAGCAAACAAAACATCTTGTAAAGTCCTCTAAAACTAATTACAAATCTATATTAGCATCCCTAGCTAAGGATAACCGTAAAGCATTCTTTAGCTACATCTAAAACCTTAAAGGAAAAGCCCAGATTTGTGTTGAACTTATGGTGAATGGTACCACTTATACTGAACCTGTGGAAATAGTCTACCTGCTAGTGGACAGGTTCAGTGAAAACATCCACCCCCATGCCTACCACATATACCCCAGAACATTGCAAACTCCTGTTTTCTACCTAGTATCTCTAAAGAACAGGTCTTAACCACCCCCTTCAAGGCCAAAAACACAGCCTCTATGCAACCTGATAACATTCCAGGCTCCATTCTGTATGGTTTAAAATAAGAGTTAGCATAACCATTGGGTACTCTTTTAAACCACACCCTAAGCACTGGTTTAGTCACTGCTGAATGGAAAACAGGCACTATCATCCCCTTGCATAATGGGGCTGCATCCATTGATTCTGGAAACTATAGACCCATAAGCCTAACCAGCCTTTTCTGCAAGGCCATGGAGAGAATCATCATGGACCTCATCAAGAAAGAAATAGGAGACATTCAAACACTAGACCCAACCTAGTTTGTTTTGTTTATTTAAAGGAGATCATGCCTGTTGAACCTAGAGGAATTCTTTGAGAAATTCACCAGAGCCCTGGACAAAGGCAAATATGGGCATATGGCCTACCTAGACTTACCCAAGGCCTTTGACACAATCCCTGACTCAGGCAACATTGCCAACTATGGTCAACCAATATACTGTCATTTGGGTTGCAAACTGGTTCACCAACAGAACACATACAGTCAAAATAGGTGATTCCACCTCCTCCAGTAGACCCATTACCAGTGGTGTTCCACAGAGATCGATGCTGGGGCCCCTATTATTTGGAATCTACTTCTTGGAAGCACAGGCAAAAACAAAAGCTCTGTGGCTGACAAAGTTTGCTGGTGACTGCAAACTGGGTGCAGTCACTGAGTTCCCAAATGATTTCAAAATTCTGCAAGAGGGAATTAACCCAAACAAAAGATTGGTGTCATAGTCATGGACTTAAACTCAGAGCAAGAAAATGCATCACCATCCCCTTTTGGCAAGAGCAATGTCCATGCAGATTACCATATTAATAACGGGTCTATATCACATAGTCGAAGTGTCAAAACTTCGACTGTGTAAATATCGAACCCAAAAGTTTGAAAACTGAATACTCCGAACACTCAGAACAGTGATTTTTTTCCCAGGGAATTTTAGCACATACTGTACAAGTAGCTAACTAAATTCAGTGTTCTGAACTACAGGTTGCATATATATTAAATGTATTTTCTTTATTTTGCTCAAGATGTAAAAACACATTAGTAGTATTTATATACTTGCAAGCAGTAAAAACTAAATGAAAACTCTAGCCAAGCTAGAACTTCCACTGAGTGACCTCTCAAACCTCCTGTATCAGAGGCACATGGGATATATGTAAATGACCCTTATGAACATCAGGTGTTTCAGCTGTATGGCGATTCTGAATGCCCATGACTTTTTCTTTTTAAGTCATTTTAATGGACAATTTCAGGCCAATAAAGTCAAAACCCAGTAGCTATGGATATGCATATTTCTGTCTTATTATGACCTCATCAGCACAACACAAGCAGAGTGTTTGACTAAGCATCAGAAACACAGGGCTGTTGTATCCAGCTGATTTCCATTACCATTAGGGTGAATGCAAAATTATTCTAAAATGATGGACGGCCAGTGAGCACTCTAGCTGTGCAGCTCCCTTAACTTTCAACAATATAGAACCTTTTGCCTGCACATCCTGAAAAAAAATAGCAACTTTTCAACAGAAAAAAGGCAACAAGCAAGCTACTAAAACATTTCAGCTGTATTTTACATTGGATGACCTTTTTTGCAAGAAAAATATTACTCACTGCAAACAGATTCCTGAACCGCATGGTGGGGACATTTCAAGATAAGCAGGCCTGACTGAAAAAGAGAAGAAAAAGATGGCTTGTTTTAATACAAAATTGCCGGAAAAAAAGCAACTTTCTGCAACTTTATCTAGCTGAACATATTTTATCTGAAAAACAGTTAAATCAACATTGGAAATGGAAAATTTACCAGAGCGCATGGATGCAGTAACTACCAAATCTAAACTAGTAAATATAGTTACACCAGAAAAAGATAGTGCATCAAAAAGGCTAAAAGCAAATAAAACTCAGCCTGAAACAATTAAACCTGCCCTTAGATTGAAGCAAGAACAAGCATTAACATTGGAAGACCTTAAAATGGCATTACAACCACTGCAACAAGAAATCCAAGGATTTGCACACAAACTAAGTACTTTCAGCTCAAGCATGGATCAAATTATGCTCAGACTAGAACAAAATGAAGCAAAAATCATGGACAATGAACTAAAAATACAAGAGATGCAGAAATCAATACAGGCTAGTGCAAAAAATATTATAGAATTGCAACAAAAAGTTCTGGACATAAAAGCAAGAAACAGGCAAAATAATCTCATTATCAGGGGAATACCAGAATCAGTTAAAACCACTCAAATAAACACAGTTACAAAAGAAATACTAAGCACAGTACTGCAGGATAAAGAGCTTTTGGAGGACATACAATTGAAAGAGCTCACAGATCCATAAGATGTTCAAAAAACATGGACTTCCCAAGACAAATATATGTCAGGATCCTTAATTCAGCTCATGTACAATCAATATTATCTGCATATAAAACCAAGAAAGCAATTACATGGAGAGGACACAAAATCACAATAAGCCAAGATCTGCCTCCTGAAATAAAGCAAAATCATCAGAAACTTAATAAATACTGTGCTTACTTTATTGAAAAAAACATCCGCTTTCAGATGAAATATCCTGCTACACAGTTTTTCATTTTACTATCAATAGATACACCAGAAGAAGCAAAAGCCCCATTTCTCCATCTCTACAATGTGAATCCAGCATGAAAAAAGACACTCCACCTTTGCTGAAGCATTTGAATTATATACTCTTCTGTTTCAGGCTGAATCCTGCATATTTTGACTTTTTTTATTGAGGTAAATACTTAAAGATGTTTATTTTTCCACTTTGCTGAGTAGGCCGAGAGGTCTGTTAGCATGGTGATGTCCCATTACCCACAATTCCATGCAACTACAATGTGTTTGCAGTAACCTTTCACCTTTCAACTCATTCATCATCTAAATGACCTAAGAGCCCCAGTGCATTACTGGGAATGGATCTAATGTAAACAAGACATTACGACACTGAAAAAGGACATTAGACTAGACTATTTGCCATTAGATATCAGCTGCATACTCATATATGCTGTGGCAAAATTACATTTATGATGATATGATGTTGGTCTTGTACCTAAAACAAATATGATTTATTTGATGAATGCCTTAATGTAAAATATGTAATAGGAATGTGTACTTGTTTTATTATTTTTTTCTAGGAAAAGTGAACAGAGTTTACAAGATATTGTAGAATTTAAATATACATTTCAGGCATTTTTAATTTTTTTTTTTCTTTTTGTTTTTCTTTTTGTAATACTAAGCAAAATGCATATATATATATATATATATATATATATATATATATATATATATATATATATATATATATATAGAGGAAAATAAAACTAAAAGTTAGATATTTGTAATACACATGTATTGAAGGTGAAAGATTGACGCAATATTATATTGTTGTTAGAGTGGCAGCAGTACTGTTTAATAATGCCAATCTAGCATTTTTTTTTTTCTCTTTTGGTGTACTGCAGTGTATTTTTTTTCTCTTTTCTTTAGTTTGTTTGTATTAGTCACACATTGGCATGTAATTATAAATGCACTTTATAACTTGGTATAGCTTAAAAACAAAATGACATAGGGATGTTTTATTATTTTATATATATATATATATATATATATATATATATATATATATATATATATTTTGGGGGGAGGCTTTCAAGGCTTGTATAGAAGAATTAAGGACCTTATTTAGAGTTTTAGTATATTCCTTTGGTTTGGTTATAAGGCTATCCAAAATATTTTGATTACATTTACTAATATAATACATACATTTAAAATAGTACGATATTTAAAATTGATTCTGAATAAGGGTACAGGGAGGCTGCTATGCAGAGTTGATGCATATGGTTGTGTACGTTTGGAAAATAGTAGGTCATTTTGACATCCCTCTGCACTATAAGACTTACACCCAGACTCAAGTCACAAAAATCCTTTAATTTTAGAAATTTTGTTTATTTAACATTACAGAGGGATGGGTGGTTAGGCACACAAACGGGGGTAGGAGAATAGAAGTCACTATGCAAAAAATACTAACACTAATACACAACGGTATATATTTATATTATCACATTGCTTATTGTGCTTTATTAACACTAATCAAGAAATATTTTTACACTTTCAGAAATTACATCTTTAGCTTCATGGAATGTTAAGGGAATTTCAGACAAAAGTAAACAGATTCTAGTCATGCATATTACATATCAAAGTAAAACAATGATAACCTTTCTTCAAGAAACTCACCTGATCTCACAACTCTGGGACAGGGAGAGAAAAAGTAAATGGGTAAAGCATATAATAGCTTCTGGACACAATTCTACTTCCAGAGGGGTTGCCATCATTATAAACAAAGCCTATCAGGGGGAAATTGTTTCCATGAAGACTGACTTGAATGGCAGATGGCCTATGTTTACCTCAAATTTCCATAGCATAAATAAACCTTTACTTTTCCTAAATATATATAGTCCCTGCTCTAACCAATAAACGTTTATTCATGAAATCTTTAACTTACTTATTGAATTTCCTAATCATTTATATATAAATGGGGGAGATTGGAATGCAGAAATGGAACCTGACAAAGATAGCTCCAATAAATAAACCAAGCAACCGCATATCATAAATATAGCTCTTAGTGAATTACAAAATACATTTGAGCTATTTATCCATATGAGAATTTCCAACATGACAAAACAATATCGAGATATACCTTCTTTTCTACGTCTCATAAATCTTGGTCTAGAATAGACGCCTTCCTAATCTCTCAGTTCTTTCGGTCGTATAAGCTAAAATATAGAATTTCACCTAGATCTAGCTCGGATCATTCTAAAATTAATATATTCATAAACCTGCTAAATATCAGCTAAAACAAATCTTATTTTAATAAGTGGACTTTAAACCCAAAAATTATTCAGAAAAAAGAAATAGCTAAAGAGATAAACAGTATACTCACTCAATTAGATGAAGAAATCATAATTACTCCAATACTTCTTGATAAGCAATGGGAAGCTGCAAAAGCAGTTATTAGAGGTGTCATAATTCAAATTTCTGCCTGGTTTAAGAAGAAAATGTAATACCAAAACCACATTAGAATTGCAAATTGCATCAGCAGAACTACAATTACAACAAAAATATTCAAAAGAATTAGAGGAAAAATGTATGGAATGGTAAAAACAACTACATAAGCATTACTTAGAAAATGTAACATTTTTAGAAAGCAGGTCTTTATATCAGTACTCAGAATGGGCTCAAACACCCTCAAGATTTCTAGCCAAGCTAATAAATATTAAGACTGGCCCACCAAAAATTAAAGAATTACATTATGAAGGACATACATTTCAGGAAAACCAAGACATATGAAATGTATTTGGGAACATATATAAAAGGCTGTACAACATGCACTTACCACCCTCAAATGACAAATTTAATGAGTTCTTTCAAAATTTAAAATTTCCACAAGCTACACAATGATAACAAAAACTTTTAGGGGCACCACTACACCTAACAGAGATAAAAGAAGCAATAAAAAATCTCAAGCCAGGTAAATCTCCAGGACCTGATGGATTTACCTCTGAATTTTATAAAGTACTCTCAGAACCGGTCTCTAAAATCCTACTTAAAGTATATAACTATATAATACAACATGAAGTAACAGACTTATATATAAATAATTCTAAGACCATCCTTCTACTTAAACCGAATTCTGTCCCAACGGATCCCACTAATTATAGACCAATAGCCCTCATAAATACTGACTTCAAAATCATTTCTCAAATTTTAGCCAACAGGTTGAAGAATATACTTCCCTCTATTATATTGCATAATCAGTTAGGTTTTATGCTACATAGGCAAACAAGTGATAACACTCTGTTACTAAACACAACTATCAGATTACTAAAAACAGATAAACATCCCAAATACATTATTGCCACAGATGCTAGTAAAGCTTTCGATAGAGTAAATTTAAACTTTTTATTTAATGTTATGCCTTTATTTGGTTTTCCTAAAGAATTTATTAATAAAGTTAAGTTTTTATATTAGATGGCCTCAACTTCCATTCAGATTAACAATAATAAAACAAAACCTATCCCCATTTCAAATGGCACGAGACAAAGATGTCTACTTTCTCCTTACCTCTTTAATTTATACCTAGAACCCCTACTTCTTTATATATCACAGAAATCTTTTCTACACATTCCAAAAGTATTAAATACTAACATTATATATTTGGCATTTGCTGACAACTTAAATATATACTTACAACTCTCCACAACAGATCTTCCTAAAATACTAACAGACGTTGAAAAATTCTCAGAGATTTCAAATTACAAACTAAATTCAAACAAATCCCAACTTTTCCCACTAAATCCCATAGGACATATGCACTTTTACTTCCTGGAGAGCAAAATAAAGATAACTTATCAACTAAAATACTTGGGGGGGTAATATATACTCCCAATTTTAGTGAAATTATTAAAAATAACTTAACCCATACCTGGAATACTATTGAAAATGATATGAACAGATGGAAAAATATCAATATGTCTTTGTTATTAAAAAGCAGTATCATTAAGATGAACATGCTACCAATAATTCTTTTCCAAATGAACGCTACCTTCACAATTATAACTCAGCATTTTTTTATAGACATGGAAAGAAGTATATCCAGATTTATTTGGTATTCTAAATCTACTAGAATCAACTATGAAAAGCTTATACTTCCTAAATCTAAAGGCAGGTTAGGGTTACCTGATTTTAAATTATACTATAGTATTATCCAGGCATTTAGACTATGTCAAATCTTAAATTATGAATCAAACACAAATATATGTTCCCCATTATGGTCTAGAATTTGGTATGAACAAATTAAGACACTTAGGTGCAATTCTAGGGCTCTCCTATTCTTAAACTTAAGCCAAAACTCTGTTTATGCTAAGAATTTACATCCACTTATTAAACAAATGGTTTTAACTACTCAAAAGCTCTTTTTGTCTGTACAGTTATTAAATGTCCTCCTTCTACTGCAACCTATACACCTTAATCCTAATTTGCTACTAAATAATAAATTGATAAACTTGCAAGAGTATCCCTCAATAAGAGATATTACAGTATGCAAAATTTATAAATGGAAGAAATGTGATATTACACAATTACGAGAGCAATTAAATCTCCCAAAGAAATACGTAATTATTATTAACTCACTGAAATACCTAGTAAACACTAAATTTCATACTGAAAATTTTGATAAACAAGATACAAGTTTGTCCCAGTTAATTCTAAAAAATCTAACTACCAAGGGGAAAACAATCTCTAGATTCTATAAACTTATAAATGATATAAAACATCAGAATTGTACTTTATTCTCCTCATACTGGCAGAATTAAAACCCACAAATTACTGAACAAAATAAAAAAGATGCCATTGAAAACACGCTCAAATTCAGCCCGTTCTAAAAGTTATTCTACACCCAACTTCTGATTAACAATAATGCATACTTTACCCCTCAAAAAATTAGTAAATGTAATAACAAATACTCACCTGAATGTCCTCACTACAAGAAACAACCAGCAGACATTCTACATATTATGTGGGAATGTAATAAAGTTCATAACTTATGGTGTTCACTAAGGGCAAGACTAGAGAAAATGGGCTACCAAAAAAGTACTTTATCCTGGGAAACAGTTATACTGCACATAAATATGAATAATCTTCCCAGAGTCTTACAGCATGTCCTCACCACCATATGTTCTCTAGTCAAATTCTATATTACAAAGAATTGGACTATTGCAACCCCACTCACATGGTAAGGTTATAGAAATGTAGCAATCAAATACATTGCCTCCCAAAAGCTACTATATGTTACTAAGAAACGTAAATATTACCAAGAGTATTGGGAATACTTATTATATTTCATTCTCAAGAGGTAAAAATATTAAATCTAAAAGTGAAATATGCAAGACAATCAATAAGGATATACTTAGAACCTTTTTAACATTGTCATTTTATTAATATTTGCGTAGATAAGTTGATTAAAAAAACACATACTCTATATAAAGAGGTTTTAGTTTGACTTTCCCTAGTATATGTAATAAACGACTAATGGTACTGTTTTATTCTTCTTATCACTGCAGAATATGTTGTTAGTACAAAAACTGGATTTTTGAAGTGACTTCTTTATATATATTGTATATAGAATATTATGTTTTGTTGTATGTTGTGTGTGTATCGTTTTGTATAATGTCGTATATGTTGTAATCTAAAAAACTGCAATAAAGAACTTTTTGAAAAAAAAGGGTGAATGCAAAATATCCCAACTATCAAACTAAAACAAAGAGTGAGAAGGTCACTGAGAAAAAACAATCAGTAAAAACTAAATGAAAACTCAAGCCAAGCTAGAACTTCTACTTGTTTAAACTGAAGAGACTGCATTTATAAACTTTTTATCTGGGTGTTTTCATTAATCATGGATACCAATGTTCCAAATAGCAGCTTGACAAAACCAAAGCAGTCATCCACATCTAAAATGGACCGACATACAGTACGAGTAGCCACACCCTAAACTGCCTGTCCATCACATAGCACATAATCTTGTTCTCCTTAACACACTGGCATTAATACTGATGGCCATCACTATAAATATCATGTAAGGCAAGAAGGTTGTACTATGTACACAAATTGTACTTCCATTTAGGCTGCACATGATACATGTAACTGTTTATCTACAATGCATCTGAGGGAAAACTGACCACTGTCAGAACTCCCTATCCCTACACTATCCTGCATGTCCTACACCAATGTGCTCTGTACTTTTATACTGGGTAGACGCATACAATGGGTCCCCAACCTCTTAGTGCAGGAGCCTACTATCATGTTTCAGCATATAGTTGCCCACTAGATGCTGGCTTTGAAGTCCTCACATCACCTGTGTATCCCTGTGAATTTCAAAGCAGCTTTATATGTGCATGTGCCTGTTCCTATCAATTGTGGGGTATCATTATATATACATGTGCCTGTTCCTATCAATTGTGGGGTATCATTTTGCTACCCACCATACCCCTCAACTTCTTTACTCAAGAATTCTAGACAAAGTCAAAAATAAAGGGTGGGGAGGACAAAGGCTCAATCGCAGGAACAATTTTTAAATATTACTTTAATTCACTTTAAAAGTTAATTCAACAATTGGATTTGCATCAATATGAATTTTTTATACAGTAATAAGTATGAAAGTCTAATACCTGGTATTAATGACTGACAGTAATCCTTAGTGATTTGTCAAATAATCAAACCTTTTTTGAAGGATAGGGTAAAAGCATTAAGCAAAACCTACATCATTTGAGATGTGCTGTACTCACTATCTATAGTATAGCATGTTTGTTGCACCTACTGTGTTCCTACCCCTCTTGAAATATGTAATATTGTGCACACCTATGGAACTCTATTTGTAAGTCATAAAATACTCTACCCAACAGTCAACAGCCTATATTTGTCTATTGCTTATAGATATGTCCTCAGAACTTCAAAATAGGGTAGATGGCACAGGCTGGATAACATCTGCAGAGCTGAGGAAAATATCTTGCTACAGGTACACAGGAATGATGGGCTGTCAAAGTTGGGGAGGGGGATGCGCACTAGCCACTATTAGACATTATGAGGAATACACTGGTTCATATCAATAACATTACTGGTGTGACAAATTCCACAACACAACAAATTCAGAGGTGCATTATGGGTACAAACAAGAGGGTCTGCAATTGGCATGACATGGCTTAAACATCAGCTACTGTTAAAGGTTATCACTCACTGCAAGCATAACTGATGAGAAAGAGTTCTTAGCTTCTCTGCAGGGAGATGAAGGTACAGATATACCAGGTTCCAGGAGTAACCTTCACATGTCTGAGAGGGAGCTGTAACAGGTTAGTAACTTTAATGCATGTGTGCATAGTGGCAATTCACTCTATTTCCCATAGGTACATCAAATGTTTAGTCACACAAAAGTGGCAGCAGAAGTGCATGTGCATTTTGCACTTGCATAGTGTGTTTGAAGGCATGACATAGGGCTTTACACACAGCATCTCTGGTTAGATTTACTGTGTTCTGTCTTAAGTTGTAAGTTCACAAGTCATGCCCCTTTTGCTACTGTGACACCTATATAGTATGGGTCAGGATAAGGCTAGTATTACTGTCATTGCAATCTCTGATGATAATACCAAGGCAGAGACAGGGTCACACTTAGATGAAACATTAACACTGCCTGTTTTTCACTTGGGTGTTTTTCACCCATTGTTTAGGTTGAATGTACATTATCACCAAAAGCTGGGCTAAAGGCTGTACTGGATTACTGTCACCATCCTCATTCAGGAAGTTCCCCATAACAGAGCTCATCAGCTCTGATTACCCCCCCCCCCCATGGCTGTAGCAACAAAGGATCATTCTAAATCTAATGTGGGAATGCCAGTTATAGAGAAACCTAGCAGAAGGACCCAGCACTGTTACATGTCACAGCCAGCCCCTGATATGCAAGTAGCACACGGTCCCAATCAACAGATGTACATGTCGATCATGTGATGACAGTATGCTACTACCCAAGCCAATATGGCGTTGATTGGAATGGTGCATGGCTTCATCGGGAATGTCAAAGGATGACAATATGCTAGGTCTTATGAAGACTATGGTGCCACCCATTGCTACTATATCTACCTCAGTGCAGAGGAGATAGTGTTACCATCACTGTCTCATGGGTCAGTAGTGTTGTCAGATGGGTCTGAGTGTGTACATAGAATAGTCACTTTAGTAGGCCATTACAAGGTACAAAGTCTGCTCTGTATCATTAAGGGTCTCTCATTCTAGCACTTCATGTTCTCAGCAGTGATGAGTGCTGGCCTCTAGGAGCAGGCCATCTCAGGAGCAGATTCTATATTGTACCTGATCCAGTATTAGCACATCTTTGTCACTAAGTATATCTAGTCATGCTGTAACAAGCCATTTTTTGTGGCCACAGTTCATGGTCACTTAGTAATATTCCCTGCCAGTCAAAGTTTCATGGTGCCACAACAAGCCAAAGAAAAAGGAGAAGGTTATGGTATAATGTTCACCTCCAATCATTTTTGTCCCTGTAGCATCACCCTCCCACTTTCATAAGGTAACATTGTCCATGACTTTTTTTCAGGTTGTGAGATTGACAATTTGTCACTGTGTCCCAGGGGACATGTGAGGATGATTATGACTGTGACCCAGACCACCTTTTCTCTCAGTGAAGTGTATGTGGAGATACTTAATGCACAATGTGAGTCAGTCTTATACATAGCCTTTAACAACAGCACATGTATCATGTTTGTTCTGTGTAACAGTAGTGAAGTAAACTTCATCACCATATACTATACCTAAAGCTCCCCAGTGGGGTATAGTGCATCTACTGCTAACTGTCCCTCAAACCCTGTGTCTTTGTTAGTTGCTGTTTGCATACTGGCTATGACAGGGGCAACTGTAGTAGGTCCGGAGGGTCCTGGGAATGAAAGCATGTCTGTGTCTCCTACAAATTATGTTATGTGACATGTAGCAGGGGATGAACATCCTGTAAGTGTCAAAAAGATCATATTGCAGATTCTCCCTCCCCAATATATATCCAGTCAGCAGAACCAGGCTTTCATAATACCAAAAATACACTTCATGATGTTTTTAACTTGCATGTGAGTGGTGTTATACTGCTGTTCACCAAAACTGTGTGGTCTCTTCATAGGCATTATCAGCTAGAATCCAGAGTGTAGTCTGCATCTTGTGAAACACAGTAGAAACATATGGAAGTAAGACTTTTGTGCACAAACATTGGGCCGGATTCACGATGGCTTGCACGGAGTCTAAGAGTAGAGTAAGACTCCATGCAGCCATCATGTCTGACGAGTGATCCAGGAACAGCCTGTAGGGGCGTGTAAGAGATCTCCTAAAATGGCTCTTACATGGACAGGGCTGGGACATGCAAATCACCTCAATTGCAGGCAAAAGGCATGCAAATGAGGTAGATTTGCGATTCAGGAAACCCGAAGCTGTCCGAGTAAGAGCAGTGTTATTTGCAGAAATGTACTCAGTTGACAACTGAGTACCGTTCTGCAAATAGCAAAATGGAGCCATGACAGCTCTAAATAAAGGTTGCATCCAGTGCAGGAAGCATGCCAATGGCCAAATATATAGCCATTGGAAATGTTCCCTGCTGCAAAATTAAAATAATTTTTTTTTCGCCGATTTCAGATGTTTAAGCGTAGTGCAGCGCCGCTCAAACAGGCTGTGCTCTAAAAACCAGAATACTACAAATTAAAACCCACAAATGTGGATTTTATTGAAAGTGGTAATGTACAATGCAAGGGAATGGCAGGCTGAAGACAAGATGGCCACCGAGTAGAGGTTGCTAAGGGGGGGAAGCTCAGTCTAAGAAATGTAACCAAGCATTAGTAGGCAATCCTATGTAAATGAGTGTTAAGATAGTGAATCGCTAGTTTACATAGCAAATGAGCACAGTCAGTGGAGTGTAAGGATAGTGAATCGCTAGTTTACATAGCAAATGAGCACAGTCAGTGGAGTGTAGGAGTAGGATATGGGGAGTAACAGAGTAGAAGATAGGTGACATCACAAGGGGGGTATGTATGAAAGAAGTGAAGCTCATTGGAGCAGAGTGGCATGTGCCCGCTGTCATTTAGACATCATGGAAAGAGGTGTGTCAACAGGTAGGCTAGGGAAAGCCAAGAAATGGAAGGTGTATACCATGGATAACACCAAAGTTTCTTGCTGAGTGTGCATGTGCCCATGTGCGCGCCTGTAATCCCGAGTAAGACAGAGTGTGCGCGTGTAAGCATAAGTGCGTGTGTTTATGCCAGAGTAAGCATGGATAAGGCTGTTTAAAGAGTTGTAAGCACGTTTGCACTGGTGTGCGCGCATTTTAACTGACTAAGCAAGTTTTAGTCTGTGTAAGCATGTGTGCGTGCTTCTTAGTTGCTGTGCTCGTGTTTGAGCTTGTGTGTGCGGCACTCCCCCCTGAGGAAACAGAAAGGAAAAAGGAAGCACAACAAATAGTAGGGAGCTACCAGGGAGTACTAGCAGACCTAGTAGGTGAAAACAATCAGAATCAGGCAATTACACAGGCAGTACACTAGCCCAGGCCAGCCTAGCACTTAGAACTCTGCAAACAACAGTCCATTATGTTTCTCACAAGAGACACTGCAGTAAGCTAATAGAAGTGAAAACTGAAAAAGCTTTACTGAGACAAAGAAATGTTAGGGGCTGCCATTGCTGTTTTAAGGTGACATATGCAACATGCTGAGGGTGGTGACAATGGAAATGCTACTGGACAACCCACAGTGAGGAGACAGAGAAGAGTGTACAGGCAAAGGGTAACCTACCAGGGGCTACATGAGCTGGAGATAGTGGAGCGCTATAGAGTGGACAGAGACCTCCTGCAGCAACTTGTTGAGCTGTGCAGGCCACGCCTCACACACAGAGCAAACAGAGGGGAACCCATCCCACTGGAAACCAAGGTATGTGTTGGTCTAAGAATATTAGCAACAGGTACCTTCCAGAGACCAACTGGTGATATGATGGGGATATCACAGGCATCAGCATCCAGGGTACTACACCAGTTCCTGGATGCCATGTCAGCACATGTCGGAGATCATGTATATTTCCCCAATTCCTGTGAGGTATTGGCAGCAATATGTGTCTCTTCCAGCAAACAGCGGAATTCCCTGAGGTAGTGGGTGCAATAGACTGCACGCACATACGCATCAAAGCACCAGCCGGCGAGCGGGGTAGGGTCTACTTCAACCGCAAGGGCTTCCCCTCCATCAACTGCCAGGTCATGTGTGATGCCTAGTGCATAATACTGAATGTGTGTGCAGGCTGCCCTGGAAGCTACCATGATTCCCATATCTGGCATCTGACGCAGCTGTACCAGACATTTGCCAATGGGGACATCCCACATGGTCACCTAGTGGGGGATGCTGGCTATGCACTCCAGCCGTGGCTGATTACACCCATCAGAAATGCGCACACACCTGAACAGGAACGCCATAATGAGGCACACGCACAAACACGTAATGTAATAGAGCATGTGTTTGGGCTGCTCAAGTCATGGTTCCAGTGCCTGGACACATCTGGTGGAGCCTTGCAGTACTCACCAACTACATGTACCCAAATTGTCATGCTATGTGCTATGCTACATAATATGATCCTGCAAAAACAACTGCAGCAGGACCAGCATAGGCCTGGGCCAAACAGCCCCACCCCATTGCCAAGGCCATCACAGGCAGAGCGTGACTCGGAGAAGGAATAACCTGAGCCTGCCCCAGTAGGCAGAAGGAGGCGTGCCCAGTATGCTTTGGCCTTGGCAAAGAGGAAACACATAGCACATACACTGGCTCAGTAGGAACTCTGGAAATGATACCCCTCTCCGACTTGCACATAAAGTATAATGGATGCCTAAGTTGACACTACCTGCTTCCAAACATGTTCAGGGAGTGTAGTATGTGCATCCGACATAGGCAGCCCTGCAGCACCACCTAAGGCATGAATGCCATGTGTTAAGCAATATAAAGCAGTGCTAAACAGCAATTACCCCCATGTAGTATATACAAACAAAATCGCACACACCAACTAGCACAACTGTGGTCAATGTTCAGTAATATTGGGCAACGTCCAGCAATGTTGGTGAATATTGAGCAATGTCAGACAAGCCTGGTCTAAGTAGGGCATAGCTGAACAAAAGCCAACATGCTCATATTTGCGTAACAGACCCTTAAGCAGTGCGGTCTGCTCAGTATGAAAATATAAATCAGTGATGGATCTCGAACCCAGGATACTGTGCACTATAGCCAAAGTACTGAACCACTAAACCATGACAGTATTGCAGTGGTCCACCTGTATGATGGAATGTTGATAAGTCTATGCAAAGTATTCCATGGAAACACTGCAGGTACAGCATAATCCTTGTTGAGTTATGACACAAATGTGAATCCTGCAGTGAGAACAGAACCTGAATTCCAACACACACAGTATAAATGTTAATATTGGTCATGTTCGCACACATCAGCAAATGTAGTGGACCTCAGATAGCAACATACTGAAGGGTCACACTGGGCATGCTCACACACTTGAATAAATGAGACAAATGTCAGGAAACAAAACATATAATGTCAGAACTGGGCATGCTCACACACCTAGGCCATGTCTGAGTACAGCAGTGGGCCACGCATATCTGGCAGTTGCATGTGTTAACCCAGGAACCTGTCACTATACAGCAATCTGCCCTGTGCACACAGTTATATGACAACAGACACATCTATAATATAGTGGAACCCTGTCATAATTAAATATGTTCTGCAGATACTGAAGTTCTCCATGGAAACTGGTAAAGCAAAGATAAAGACCTGCAAACAGTATCAGCAATAAACATTGTGCATCTTTAACATTAGCATAAGTTCAGAGATCGATACTAGGCTATCTGCCCTAGGGCATCTACAAGCCTAGCCAGAGTGTGTTTGGCATTCACAACCCTGTCAGATTACTACACTGTGTGTGTGAATAGTAGGTCACACAAGATAGCCCATTTATGTTTATGCTAGTGTGCCTCTGTCTAGCAGGGACACAGAAGATATCCCAGGGGTAAATATACAATCACCCATACAGTCGTCAAGATGTCTCCAGTAGGTGGTCAGTGGGTGGCTCTGCCTATGTGAAACTGGGATTAGATTCTGTAGTGAGTGGATCCTCTGGGATAAGAATCTGTCCCTCCACAATGTCCTATTAACATAATTGCTGAGGTACACGTCCCTGCAGTGTGTAGCTCCAAGGGAGTTGGATATCCTGAGGTGGAGTATGTCTAGTAATTCTGGTTTGGGTATAGCTGTAAGCAGCAGGCACACATCATATCTGCGTAGGTGGTAAGCAACTGAGTAGAGCTGTTGTTACTGCATCTGAACTATGCAGGACATCTGTGTGAGTCCCTAGATCTGCTTGGTGAGGACCATCCATGGCCAGTGCAGTTGCTGCAGGTGTCAGGTAAGGTACACCCCAAATGTGGCATTGTAACCAAGCATGGATTTAATGAGCATAGGGGCACAATGACCTCACTCAATCTAGATGTGAAACCATATGGGATAAGGTGGCATACATAGAAGGTGTGTCCAACCACCTTGGCAATGTGAATGTTAAAGGCGACAGTACGAACAAGTGATGTCCCCAAACCCCTAACAACTCCTACCGTATGTAATGGAGTACTACCTATGTGGTAATGTGTGGGCATGTTGTTACTCCAAAAGGGGATGCCTATGCAAGTAATGGCATTTAGGTGTAGGCCATGGCTCAGGCACCAGTCAGCCATCTCTGTGAGACCCTGATTGAGTATGCATGTGGCAACTGGAAAGTTGATCATAGCACCCAATTTGTAGTCAAGTGCAAACATGTTCAGCCATATTCCCTCTGTGATAGCCTGTATGTAAGACAAATATATACTGAACAAGAGAGTTCCCAGGACCAAGCTGTGTGGGATGCCATGTGTAACTGGTGTATAGTCAGACATGGCACCTGCAATCCTGACCATGTGGGTGCTATCCCTGATCTAGGTATCAATCCATTGTGTGAGATATGTGTCCAAATTGACACTGGTGAGCCTATGCATAATGGCCCAGTGGGTTGTGTTAAATTATTTTGCAAGGTTCAGGTAGGCTGTGTGGATAGCATTCCCTATGTCGATGGACCTGTTAGCCATTTAAAGAATACCTACAGGTTCAAGAGGCAAGATCTGCCCACAGCAATGCTAAATTGAGTAGGACACAGTGTCTGTAGGTTCCCGATGTCTATGTGTAGGAGTCCTATGACAATACGCTCCATAGCTTTGCAGAACAGGCTACATAGGCTTATAGGGCAATATTGTCTGTGGTCCGTTGTGGCACCAACTCTGTGGAGCAGGACCACTGTCCCAGTACACAATTCCTTGAGTACATATCCTGTGGTAACTCTGATGTTGAACAGTGATGTAATGTGAGGGTTGCGTTTGTCATGATGCTCGTGTATGATGCAGGCTGGGACACCATCTGGTCACATTGATACTGTGATGTACGCTGTGGGGAGGGCAGCACTCACCTGTTACTGTGTGATGTCAGGGAGGTTATACTCTGTTGGGATGGATAGTTGCTCCTTAGGGGCGATGGGTGAGAGACATCTGCACTGAACCTGTATCCCAGGATGTAGGCAATGCCAGTGGGTTCAGGGTAGGTTTAGTCAGTATGCAGTAACTCACAGCATATCAGTGAGTGTCCACCCAGGTTCCTGACATAACTGAAGAAGGCCGTGTGATAGTCCTACATGTCAGGTGCAATTGTCTGGTAGAAGCGGCCCTTAGAAAAGTCCATGAGTGATTGTAGCTGTCTGCTAGTACAGATCACAGATGCCTTCCCAGTCTGGGATTGTGCTCTATCATGTAGTAGCATCCTCCTGATGTTGTACATCTTATTAATGGCTGAGGCCTACCAGACAGGTCCCCTGCCATTGTAGTAGTTGGTCTTGTTGTTATTTGGGATAGCACAATCCATGGAGTCCACTAGGTGTCCATAGAATGTGTATGTAAAGGATGAAGCAGTGTGAGCCGTATATGCCACTGTCTCAGGATCTCTGAAGGATACCACCTTGCTTCGGTGAAGTGAGATGTTGGCTCATGA
Organism: Protopterus annectens; assembly: GCF_019279795.1. Taxonomy (NCBI): domain Eukaryota; kingdom Metazoa; phylum Chordata; order Ceratodontiformes; family Protopteridae; genus Protopterus; species Protopterus annectens. The sequence goes on along the minus strand of NC_056743.1, from coordinate 1,666,237,962 downwards.
GAAGTTCACCATGATTACCCAGGATGGGTGTGTGGAGGGTATATGTATGTCCTGTGAGATACATGTATGTTCTGACCTTACCAATGAGGGGTATATCGCTGGTGTGGAACATAGAGACCCCATGTTGGTGATGAGCAGGTTTAATATGTATTCCCCCTTGTGGCTGTGCTGACTGGTTGTGCCAAAGCATATGAGTCCACAAATTGTAGTGACTGCTGGGTGAGGTTGTCGGGGCTTGAGTAGTATCCCCAGTCAATATGTGCATATATGAAGTGACACAATATAATGGTGTCTGTGGAGACCTTCATATTCTCCATAGTTCCCACAAAAGCCGAGTGTGTTTCCTGAGTTTGGGAGTATGATCTGTAGCAGGCAACAAACTGAAAGGCAGTATTGCACAATGGTAGTTGTATATGTATGGTCTGTGATGCTTTGTGCAGTGCTACTAACCTGGAGGTGTGTGTATCTGTGATGTATATGGATACTCCCCCTAGTTGTGTTGTCTGTTCCAAGTCTTGTTGTCAGACAGCATGGTATGAAACATAACCTGTTAGTGCTGGTGTGCATAAGCGAGCCTGAACCAGGTGTCTGTCAGTGCACAGATATTGCTCTCCTCCATACTGAGGAGAGTCCTGAGTGGCCACAATATGAGGTTAACACAACTGTTGTTGAGCAGCATTACCCTTAGTTTCATTTAACCTGTAATGTCTATGGAAGTGGGTTTGTCTTCTGAGCCCTGCTTAAAAAAGGCACTCTGGTGGTAGCAAGAGCCTTAGCCAGCATACCAAAGTCCAAGGGTGACAGGTGCAAGCTGTCCATAGTGAAGCTACGTGGCATGTTGAGCATGTCACCATACGCTGACAGACACTGTATCCCCTATGAATGAAACAAATGTGTTAGCCAACTGTTAAATGTGATATGTGTGTCCGTATACTGTGACATCATAATTGGTGGGTGTAAGATGCTAGACAAGGTCAGGGTCATACTGGCCTGGGCTACATGATCAGAGTGAACCTCTATGTATCATGTCATGTGGTCCAGGGAGTAACGTCTGAGGTTACACACACCAGCATGGACAATGATGGTGCCAGTCTTGTACTTGCTATGGAGTTACCTGACTGCCTGTGTTATGTGGCAGATCCTGGCACCCAACAGACAGCCCAAAGTGACTATTCCCTTGTCAGGGCTGGAGAGTGGTATGTCAGTGTGTCTGAACATAAGTGTCGCCTATTACAAGTGTATTAGGTGTGTTGTTTAGCCCGAAGGGCAGTGACTGTGTGGCACACTGACATTGTGAACTTAGTGATATGTGGGTATTGTAGTGGGGTAGCAGGTGTGTGTGTGTCTGCTTTGGAGGTCTCTGCTGCTTAGGTAGAGTACATTTACAGCATCCGAGTATGTCAATGTGTGCTAATGTGGTTTGAGTGCTGTTGCTAGAGGATATGTGAGACTGATATGTGGTGTGTGTGGTTATCTTCACCACCTGATAGACTGTGTCAGTCATGGGTTAAGAGAGTTCAGCTCCCTGGTATGTCTATATAGGTGCATCTCACACATATATCTGAGTTTCTCGGGAGGAGGAGAGGGTTGTCTGTGTACATGAGGCAGATGTGACATTGTGTCAATATCACAATATCCACCAGCTGGACTGAAGAGTACACACAAAACCGACCGCTGGACATGCCAGGATATTATCATGACATACTCTGTAGCCTGATCACAAAGGATCAGTTGGGTGTTAAGCATGTAAAAGTGTATAACAGGGATTAGTGCTCATGTTCGCTAGTGTTTTGTAAAGAGGAGCTGAGGAGGAGTCCAGTCTGAATCATGACACCTCCTTCAGCTATGTCATAAATACCAATGTACACACACATATGTCCTGAGTCAGGGCCAACTGTACCTGAGTGTCAATGCCGACATCATGACAGACAGGCATTATGTGCATACCCATCCCCCACTGACAATAGTCAACATCATCATACCAGGAGATAGCACATGTAGAATGGATGAGCAGCTACCCCCACTGCCAAAAGCATGGCAGCAGGTGGAATACATTGATTCCCAATATGTGTCATGCACAAACTATAGAACAAACAGATCATGCACCTGAACAGTCATCGGAGCCGCACCCCCTACACAGGATGTGGAACCGTTGAATGTGTCACAGCTACATATGGCACTCCCCACAAGTGTTGGTGCACAACACACCATGGGAAGTCAAGTCCAGTACACCTATGAGGTCTGATCTGCAAGGTCATGGAGTCCATCATGGTTGCAGTCATAAACAGAGCTATTGGAAGCTGACACACACAACCCTACCAACTGTGGTATGTTCATGTGTGGATCATGGTTCCCAAACATGCTAGACTGTTTGCAAGGCAGCCACCCAGGACATACATCAATGAACACATCTACACATGTGTCACATAGACTTTGAATAGCCCTTTATCAACATCCCAGACACATGTAGTATACACAAAACCAAGAAGCTGTGCATAAATATGTGTTGACATAGGACGGAATGTCAATGTGTCCACAGATAGATCACACAAGGTAAGGATACTGAGGTCATGTTCAAGCTGTTGACACATGCTGACCCACATGGACCATTCCTGGAATGGCATAAAACAAAGTGTACACACATCACCATGTCCAGTCTGATGATGTCACCATCCTATAAATACAGCAGGAGAAGGGAAACCAGCCAGTACAGCAAATAGTGCACCGTGTTAATGTGTCTCTTTCCAGTATCATAACATAGTTAGGTAGGGGTTTGAATCCTGCAAAGTGTGTGTGTGTGAGGGGGGTGTATGTGTGCAGTAACTTTTGAGAGGGGTTTCCTTTTTGGAGACTGGGAAAACTCAGTAAAGGAGGTACATTCCTCTTTGGAATGTCTGATGATGTCACCATCCTACAAATACTGCAGGAGAAGGCAAACCAGCCAGTAAAGCCAATAGCGTGCCGTGGCAGTGCGTCTCTCTAGTATCATAACATAGTTAGGTAGGGGTTTGAATCCTGCAAACATTGTGTGTGCATGCGTGCAATTGTCTTTGAAAGGAGTGTCCTTTTTGAAGACTGTGAAAACACACTAAAAGAGGTACATTCCACTTTGGAAAGTCTGATGATGTCACCATCCTACAAATACTGCAGGAGAAGGGAAACCAGCCAGTAAAGCAAAAATTGCACAGCGTTAGTGAGTCTCTCTCTAGTATCATAACATAGTTAGGTAGGGGTTTGAATCCTGCAAACAGTGAGTGTGTGCATGTGTGCAATTGTCTTTGAAAGGAGTGCCCTTTTTGGAGACTGTGAAAACACACTAAAAGAGGTACATTCCACTTTGGAAAGTCTGAAGATGTCACCATCCTAAAAATACTGCAGGAGAAGAGAAAACAGCCAGTAAAGCAAATAGCGCACCATGTTAGTGTGTCTTTCTCTAGTATCATAACATAGTTATTTAGGGGTTTGAATCCGGCAAATGCTAACTGTGTGTGTGTGTGTGTGTGTGTATATCACTGTTGGTCAAGGGTTTTGCTTTTACTATGGTATGACATAGTATGATGACAACAGTATGTGCATTGCAGACATCAGGTATCTGCGTGGCAAATATATATGTGTACATGTCCCCTCAATCACTACATAGGTGTGAAGCCTGCATACTATATGAATACATTTGTTTCAATTGACAGGTTGTGCCACTGCTACTCAGATCGTAGGTCACATACGTATGTATGTGACATGGCCGTCCACTGTCGTGTTCTGTGGCCAAGGTCATCTGTGGCACACACACCCATGACAGTTACTTAACAGTAGTGTGAGTGAGGGTATATGCCTGGGGTATATGTCAGACATGGTCATACACAACAAAGTCTGCCAAGAATGGACAGTCTTTATAGGTGCATGACTGCCTTGTGGATATGCATTCAGGCCTCTAATATCTGTGATACACCTTCGACTCCACAATACCTATGGATATGTGGATACCAAGGGACACATGACATAACATGGGTCTGTATGTACACAATGGTACCCGACATACATGTTGAGGGCTACCACCAGTGTGGTACTGATGGGATAGTATGTATAGTACATGAGGATGACTATGCTATAGTCGGCTTACTGCTATACAGCATGCATCACACAACAGGAATATGTCTGTATGATACCCTTGTGTAGGATATGTGCCCCATCCAGGGAATGCATTGTAGGCCATTCCATGCATTCCCAGATTTGGATGGACACATCCTTAGTGTGTCTGCATGTACCTAAGGGGGCTATATGACACACAGGTGTGGTCACAGTAATGGGTGGAGGTCATGACCACTGGTTAGTGTTATAGTGTATCACTGGAAGGATCCAATTGATACTGGGTTTCCTACTACTGTGTGTCATTTGTCAGGACATCATCCAATGATTGCTTATAGTCATGCTGTTGAGGTTATGTATACTACCAGACTGCAAATCATTGACTGATATTAACGGTATCACCCGCAGCATAGTGCCAACCCATGTCATACACACGTCTACCCATGTTAGTACATAACTATAGTAGAATGCATACTGGCCATTGAAAGATGCAATGGGATGTTAATAATGTGTATGACAGGGTATGCCACACGTCCCATGTGTCCACTATGCACATACATCCAGACAGTGTGCACCCACCATGTTCACAGATGTACACTTGCTAATCTGTACTGCACACATAACACACGTACTGTCCACTCGCTAACACATGCTGACACCACATCACACATCAGCCAAGTGGCACATGGGTGGATAATACATACTCAGACCTAAAAGTAGTGTAAACAATGCTACATTGACAATCAGAGCTTTGATGCATAATGTCTGCTCAGATATACCTAGAGGGGTGTAGTTAGACTTCCTTGTTGACAACTCGCTATTATTGCTACACTGCTATAGTGTAACCCTGTGCATCAGCACCATGTTAGCCTGTCCCTCCATCGATAATGCAGATGACAGGAGGTGGCACAGGTATCATCATATGCACAGGGCATTTTGTTGTTTGCCAGAGCCTGACATTGACCCATCCAATCGAAATATCTGTGTGTGTGTGTGTGTGTGTGTGTGTGTGTGTGTGTGTGTGTGTGTGGGACAACAGTACAGCATGGGCCAATGTTGATGTAATGTGTGTGTGTGAGCCCTAGTTGTTTGCTTAATGTGTGTGTCTGCATGCACACAGGTCCACCATGTGGCTGCCATATACAGTGGTTTGTGGGACAGCCACAGACTGTACCTGCTTGGCTGTACAGATCACTGTCTCCTGCCATGGACACAGTACCTGTGCCTGGCAGGGGTGCTACAGATGGTATCGGGTACCAACCCTGACTGGGTACTGTCATCAGAGGTAGAGGTATGACAACTGGATCCATGTCCCTGCTGGGACTGGCCAGAGCCACGTGCACGTGGTCTACTAGGATGGACAATGGACAGGCCAACCCCAGCATTGCTGGGGCTGGTACTGCCACTACGGGAATGGCTGTGAGCTGTGGGCCGTCCGTGACCATTGCCAGCTGTTGCTGCTGCTGGCAACTGTCCCACACGGTCCTGGCTTGAGGAAGACATGTTGTGGAGGGCATCTATTGTCTCCCCCCAATATCTATCAATGACCTCGGTGTATGTCCGGATGGCACCGGTAAGGTCACGGATGCTGTCATTGATAGCAGTGTTATGTGCCCTCTGTGCCCTAAGTCCCTGACTGGTGTACTGTTCCATACGTGCCTGAGCCTGCATTACAGCCTGGAACATAATGGTTGTTTTAAGACGTGTGAGGGCATGCCTGCCAGGGGCAATACATCCAGTGGTGCTCCCCTGAGAACCCCTGGACCTTCGCCTATGTGGTACCGTTCTGGGTCTACGGCTATGGCTGCTGTGAGGGGATGCACGTGCCATGGGTACCACACTCTCCTGGTCAATGCCAACTGTATGCTGTCCCTCCCCAATGGCCATTGGTGATGAGGGATGTAATGGCAGTATGAGTGTGCACATAGATGGGGTTGAACGCTGTGTACTGTCGATTGGTGGACCAATGACAGACCCTGTCAAATCTCCCTGTGCCAAAATACATGTGTCATCATCACCACTATCCGTGGCAGTGGCTTCAGGTCACCTGCTGCTTTTGCCAAGCCCTACCTCAGCAACTGTGAGAGTAAGACATGAAACACACGTTACGGTCTGCACATGCACACATGCACACATGCACACATGCACACAGGAACACATGCACACTCCTCACTACAGCAGATACACACACACAACAGAAATCCAAATCATACTCAATACTGGTTGAAGGTGGGTGACAGTATCACAAGGCAAACAGTCACACACACGTGTCAGCATGCAGAATAAGTGTTGATCAAGTCCATGGTGTGTGAGTGTAGACAGCCATAGTTAATGACATTAGTGTACATGGCTGTTGTGCATGTGTGTACATGTTCAGTGATTGCCTACACCCTGGAACACAATGTGTACAAGGACATGACTTTTCTGTGCAAGTATTATAAGCTCTGCAATGTCCTGTGCACCATCACACACAGGTATACATACCATGGCTGCATGTGTTATCTGTGTGTCACATGGATTTCAATGTCTGATTGCAGTGTCTGTGTCTGTAGCAGATAATTGTGGACACAGGTGTAGCACATGCATGCTATGTACACAAACGGGATAAGTGGTGCATGTATACGTGATGGGATACCAATCCTGGACATGGCCATTGTAACAGTATGGGGTGTAGTACCATTAGCCATCATCATCATGCATCATGTGGTCACTAAAATGTGCTAGACCACTGCCTAGCATGCTGTACCTGAACCGCAGTGCCGTGGCTAAGTTCACAATTACACAGCCACGTTGAACAAGGGTGTGTGAGGTGTCCAATAGGGAGCATTGGCTAACATGGCTGTGTTATGTGTTGAGGAGTGTTGCACAGCCCCATGCTAGTCCCCTTCCCCTCAGGTATAGTATGTGTGGTGTGTGGATGACATGTGGGATATTGAAGTGTGACCTGGCAGCGTGTGTCCGGTTACACTATGTGTAGCATGTTGAGGTGTACTGTGTATGACAAACGTGTTATGTTGTGTACATGTGTGTCAACTATGCCTATCCAATGTGCAGTACAGTGTTGCCACATTTGTGCCTGATGCTTTGTGCATTGCATGTGATTGAGGCAGCTACCGACATTACTGAGATGTTTCATGACTCACAGCAAACATGCACAGCATGCATTATGCGTAGGTGTGTTATGTGTACATGGCCTACACCTCACCTATGACATGCACAGTTCAATACCAAGTTTAAAGTGTTAACATGCTCACCAGCATGTAACTTCAGCCCTGCTGTCTCACCAGAGGGACCTGCAAGAATATGACACAGTTTGTCAGTGGCCACAACTGCGGCATTGCTACTGTGAGTGGGATAAACTACAGTAGAACAACAGGCATAGGTGTACAGATACTATTCAAATTATCAGTATTGCACACAATAGGCAGCACAACTGCTAAACACAATACACATCTCACACATGCATAATCTAACAATACAGGTAACAGTAGTCTACAGCTAGGGCATGTTACCTGCACACTCCATGTCACCATGCTTGGTGCCTCCAGCCTCCATGACAACACATGTGTGATGTTGTTGTTGCTGTAGGCCAGAAGCCACCACACTTAGCAGCAGTTCCTCCATTCTGGTGAGGGGGGGGATGTATGGCCACCCCACCACCTGTGGCAAGCTGTTGCCTGTGGATATCAGACGCACGCCGCTGGACATGTCTACTAAAATCACTGCAGTGATGGTGTACCTGCTCATATGTCTGGTTATGCATGCCTATGTCATTTACCCGATGAACAAGTTCTTGCCACAGTGCAGTACGCTACTGCTGGTGCTGGCTGGCCCTTGAAAACAGCAGGGTATAGTGCTGAACCAGGCTGTGGTGGATTTCCTGTTCCTCTGCAGCTGTGTAGCTGGGGTTCATGTGATGAGCCATAAGCCTGGAAGACAAGTAAACGATATGTGTGAGCAAGTCATGTGGCACACTTAACATTATACAGTACAGATATCAGTTAACTGCCATATATAGCATCTGTCCATCTGTCAGAGGATACACGCATTCAATACCACATATCAGTGCTCAGCCCACAACTGGCTGACAGTGCCTGCCACACTCCATATGACACACCAGTATACACCAGTACTCGGCTCACTGTTTGGGATCCAATGCACAACCTTGCCAGGGAGGTACATATCAAGCTAATGCATGCAGAAATATGTCATCCATTGCAATGAATGTGAAGTACAGTTACAGTATAACCAGTAACCCACCCTAGTCGTTGATGCCATACCCCTACCTAACATATGTGCACAGTTGTTAATATAGCTGGCATACTGCTGTAACATAGTATACATGTTGCTAGGTACACACGCAAACCCTGCATCACACATGTGATTGCGGACATGGTACAGGCATCATTAAACACACATCAGACATTCATACAACACACAAATGTATGCTAACACAGATGAGCATTTGCTATGTACATTACAGTATTGTGTGCACCTACTTACAGATACCTATGCCTGAGGAATGTAATCTGTGCAGACCACAGGAAACACACAAGACAGTGTTACTAGGGAATGTGAACATACACCATACTGTCCTGTTTAGGCCTACAGCTTCATGTGGTACAGCAGTTCAAATGTCAGCTGGATTCACCAGCAGTACCACTTACTGAGCATACATGTATTGCTTCAGCCTATGATGGGACACCACAGTCGTACACAAGGAACTACGTCACAACATATACCATTCTACTATGTCTGCATCCCAATAACTGACACATCTTTCTCTGGCCTCACACTTAGGACACAAACGACCATGACAGAAACAACCTCACACTTAGCAGTCACACCGTCACAGACCTTGCACACATTCACTGTCACACTCATTCCACCTCACATAGGTATTGCACTGTGTACATGTCTGTGTGCATTGTGTCATAAGTAGGTAAAACGCTATTGTCCCTGGGGCCTACAGCAGCCTAGCCATATGCTACCCTGGCCTGTGACACACATGTAATTAGATTTCACTTTCTCCTGTCAACTGGATACACAGAGGTGATTCCCAGCGCGTGTTACCTATCCCCCAGACAATCATCAGGGGTATGTCTGACATCTGCTACCGAGGAGCCTTGTTTGTTCATGCTGGGTGGTTTACTCCAGAGTATGGCATATTTGCCAATAGGAGCCTATCCCTCCAGCATGTGCTGTTTAGTGAGGCTGCGGGGACTAGGGACCTAGGCCGTGTAGCCCGGTGGGATTGTGAGGTGTTGACATGGTGGTTGTCTGACTGCTATGTGTCTGGCATATTTTCATATTTGCAAGGTAACCTCTGGGTGGCCGGTATACAATGCACTGTAGCTGGGGTTATGTGAGTCAGTCTGCATAGGGTCTGGAAAGGGTATGTGTTTCAGGGCAGCATTATCCTTTGTGAGGTATGTCTGTGGCCTTTCCACTTGCTGTAGTTGTCATATGAGGTACATACCACATGGGGCATTGTGATGAGTACAGGGGAACACTGACCTATATTTCCGTACATGACACATCGTGTGTGATTACACGTACCACATAGACAGATTACAAGACTAGTGTGGCACTGTGAATATTAAAGAGGAGGCTACTGTCTACTTGTGTCCCATGTTCCCTTCTGACACCTTCAGTGTTAGTCAGGCAACCACCTATCTGGTAGTTAGTGGTAAAGTGTTTTGGAATGGGGTATGGCACTGCAGTATCAACACTGGTGTTCCGTCCATGCCCTCACCAGACACCTGTGGAAATACATCTGACCCTCTGTCTCCCTCTCTCACTATATATATATATATATATATATATATATATATATATATATATATATATATACATATATATATATATATATATATATATATATATATATATATATATATATATATATATATATATATATATATATATATATATATATATATATATATATATATATATATATATATATATATATATGTATATATATGTATATATATCCATAGATATCCATATATATCCGTATATATCTATATATCTCTATATATATCTATATATATATATATATATATATATATATATATATATATATGTATATATATATATATATATATATATATATATATATATATATATATATATATGTGTGTGTGTATATATATATATATATATATATATATATATATATATATATATATATATATATATATATATATATATATATATATATATATATATATATATATATATATATATATATATATATATATATATATATATATATATATATATATATATATATATATGTACACTTCACATAATCGGAATTGAATCAAATTCGTATGGTCGAGACCATATGATCGAGATTTCAGTAAATCCAATATGTGTAGTGTTTAAAAATAAAAGTTTACTTACCTTAATACATTGCGTACACACAGAGGCAAGGATTCTTGTACGCTCTGTGTGTACGTAATGTTTTATTTTTTTGTGTGGTGTTGACAGGAAATGAGAAATCTCCCGTTTTGCGCTTCCGCATACAGCGCAAGACAGGAGATTTCCCATTTCCCCACTATAGCACGATCTTGGAGTTGGTATATTTAAGTAGGGGGGGGTGTGGGTGGCACAGGGGGGCAAAGCCCCCCTGCAAAAGCGAAGTTTGTCATTTTTTTTTTTTTTTTTTGGTTTCATTTCAGAAGTTCGAGTTTTGGTTTCGGTTATTTGAAGTTCGAGATTTTGTAAATTCGAGCTTCTGAAGTGAATCCATATATATATATATATATATATATATATATACACATACTTGTAAAAAGCCACTGCTGTACATATATATGCACATATACTGCCCACCTTTCATGGTGGGAATATCAATTATGGAAAAGTTGTGAGGCATACAATTATGTAATAATATTGCACAGTGTAGTGCAGAATGCATTTCACTGTCCTCAGGCCATATAGCCGTAGCAGACCTCACTGGCTGTAACTCAGTCCCACAGCATTTAAACACCACTTGACATATACCTGCACTGCTTGCTGTTTTCAATGCCACACACTACAACCTACATAGATATGTGCACATAGCAACCTTCAAATACATATATATGTCCAGCCTTCACTAACAGTTGCAGTATGTCCCTTGCCCTATGCACATCTGCATATACATATAGATACGGACTGCTACCACATAAGGAGTGTTCACAGAATGTAGAGTACCCTTCAGATACATCATTCGGATGCCAGCAAATACATCTGTATTACATACCTTACCTTTGTATTTCTCACCTCAGTCTGCTGTACCTGTTGATGTTTTTTTTTATTTGTTTAGGTTGGTGTCTTCCACTGCCTGTGTTTGTTTTTTTTTTTTTTTTGTTTGTTTTCTTTGGTTGGTGTCTCCAACTGCCTCTGTTTGTTGTTTTTCTTTTGTTTTGGTTGGTGTCTCCAACCGCCTCTGTTTTTTTTTTGAGTTGGTGTCTCCAACTGCCTCTGTTTGTTGTTATTTATTGGGTTGGTCTCCAACTGCCTCTGTTTGTTTGTCTGTCTGTCTGTCTCTCACTCGCTCTCTCTCTCTCTCCAGTTGCTGCAATGATATTATTGCATGTGTGGACAGAAAGTACAGGCTGCTTTTGTAGGTATCTACACATGTGCATGTGATGGCCTCTGCACCAATTGGTGCCCACCATTTAGTAATTGCATGCAGCCTGCTGTGTGGTAATTGCAGTTCTCACTGTGATTTCAGGACACTGCTATAAAATGATAGGTTAGGTAGGTGTAGGCCTTTCAGTTTTGCAAGGTGGGGACCATGCTTGTTTGCTGTGGACACTGTTGTGTCAGTCAGAAGGTAGGTATATGTCTCATATCTGAAGCTGGTTTGTAGCCAGTGAAATGCATATTGTACTGAAACCTGACTGTTGCTTCTTCCAGTGCACTCTTCTCAGTGTGTAAGTTTACTCACACCTCCTAATGCTAACACTGGATACATGGGAGTATGTACTTTCTTTTGGAATTAGGGAATTAACTGGCATACAACAGTAGTTATTGCAATGTATTCCTATGGCTTTCCTATTTTCCCTTTACTTTCATTCCTTATAATTCATGTTATATTTCTTTATTGCAATGTATTCCTATGGCTTTCCTATTTTCCCTTTACATTCACTCCTTGTAATGCATGTCATATTTCTTTATTGCAATGTATTCCTATGGATTTCCTATTTTCTCTTTACATTCACTCCTTGTAATGCACGTCATATTTCTTTATTGCAATGTATTCCTATGGCTTTCCTATTTTCCCTTTACATTCACTCCTTGCAATGCATGTTATATTTCTTTATTGCAATGTATTCCTATGGCTTTCCTATTTTCCCTTTACATTCACTCCTTGTAATGCATGTTATATTTCTTTCAGCACCAAGTTTTTGTATATCTGCTGTGGCTTAGTGGTACATTATGTAGACTGGTGAGTCCAAGGTGTGGGGTTTGAGACTGACAAGGGTATTTTATTTTGCTGCTGAGCAATACAAGGGCCTTGTCATACAGAGTGACAAAGGCACTTTTAAGCAGTTGTAAGTGAGTTGGCATGGGTTTGTGCGATGCTTAGCTTAGCTTAGTGTATTTTAGCAATACTAAGCTAAGCTTAGCTTAGCTTATTTTATATTAGCAATAGTTAGCTAAGCTTGGCATAGCTTATCATATCTTAGCAATGCTAAGCTAGTCACAGACATGCGCACACTGGTGCAAACCCGCTTACTACTGTTTACAAGTGCTCACTCCCGCTAACCCCCGGTCTCATGTCTTTGACAGAAAAGTAAATGGGGAGATAGGAATGTGGTGATAAAGGGAGCTCAAAGAGGGGAAGACAGTCGGGAAACTAGCTTGGAATATGCAGGATGGGTGTGGAGATGGTCCATAGCTGCCCATTTCTTTACCAGCAACAGCTGTACATATGCAATACATTAAGTGGGATATTTGAAACCTTCCACCCCTGAGAGAGTGGTGAGGACATCTAAGTATGTTGTACTACCAATTATGAATATCAGGCACATGCACTGTTTGTGAACTGCTATACTGTCATTAGTACGTTACTCACATCTGAACAGTTTGTGGTTTGTGTTGGCATTAGAACAGTCTGCTCAGGATGACTGTACATATTTCTGTACTGTGTATGCCTACCTACACCCTTGGTTGTGCCTGACTACATGGGTATATAGTACCTTTGGGTAGGGGTGCAGAACTGCAGTGTGCATTATTTATTATCGTGTGATGTTTATCTTACTGAACATGCAGAGTTGCTGTGTACCTGTAAGTCTATGAAGGCTTGTAGTCTGTCTGAGTAGCTCCCACCTGTGGACATATCCAGATGGTAGACAGAGGTCAGACTAGTATTCTTTAACTGTGCACCACAGCAGTCTTTTCAGCACCTGAACAATGGCATTATCACAGGTGGTTGCTAGCAGTACATGGCTACATCCTTTGCTATTTCTGTGTTGTACTTCTACATAAGGGCATACTTGTGGGATTAATTCTACAGCTATTTGCAGAGTGTGTAACAGCAGACAAGCTGATATGCCTGTGTGTTTCTGACTCTTCCAGGCCTCAGATACTCTCACGTATATATTTGAACAGCCTCAGGGTAAGGTGCATATAACTGGGATACACCTGTCATATAGTTCAGACATTTTGCAGCTCAGACTTTGGGTGATTCAGAGCATTTCTATTACTACACCTTTTCTGACATGCAAGCGGTGTCTACTCTCACTTATTGACATTTGTTATTAAGTGAGATTCAACACTTTTCTGCCTACTGTTAGTACATTTCACAGGGAGTCAGAAGGGCACAGCTAACATCTGCTTACAAATCAGGGTCATCACTGTAGAGCAGTCATTGTTGGGAGGTCTGGCCTGTGACCTATGCAAATATGCCAGTGTTTATCCTGCCCTGATACTGTGTGGGGTTTGTAAGCTGCTACTGTAACCTTATTCCCTACTAGCATGGCTGATTCTCTTTTCACAGTCATGTCATGCAATTCTACAACACCTGCTGGTTAAGGCCCACAGAACAAGATTTGTGTTATGCCATTGCTATTTTCCCTTTATGTTCACTCATGGTAATGCAAGATAAATTGCATTCAGCACTAAGTTGTTGTATATCTGCTGTGGTGTAGTGGTACTTCATGCAGACTGGTGAGTCCAAGGTCTCGGGTTCGAGACTGACAAGGTTTTTTATTTTGCTGCTGAGCAGTACAAGGGCCTTGTCATACAGAATGACTAAGGCACTTTTAAGCGGGTTTGCGTGGGTTTGAGCAATGCTTAGCTATGCTTAGCTAAGTGCACACATGCGCACACTCGCTTAATCCCGCTTACTACTGCTTAAAAGTGCTTATTCCCGCTAACCCCCACGCTAATTTATTTTAAAGAAAAGAAAATGGGGAGATAGGAAAGTGGTGAAAAAGGGGGGACAAAGAGGGAAAGACAGTAGGGAAAGCAGCTCGGGATGTGCAGGATGGGTGTAGGGAAGGTCCATAGCTGCCCATTTCTTTACCAGCAACAGCTGTGCATATGTATGCAATGTGGTGTGAAATTTGAAACCTTCCAACCCTGAGAGAGGGGTGAGGACAACAGAATATGTTGTACTGCCAATTAGAATTATCAGTTTACATGTCCAGTAGACAAGTGTGCGAATTGGGCAGCTATGTATGGGGCGTAATTTTTTTGTGGGAACAGATTGCCCTTTTTTTTTAATTTTTTTTTTCAGGTGAGAGTGGAATGTGAGGTAGAGGAAGTAGGTATATTTGGGGAGGTAGGTTGGGGAGGTAAACAGACAAGACAAACAAGATGCATACAGGGGTGGAGTCTGACACATCGGGTGGGTGAACACAATTGACAGGGAAGGATGTTTGGAAATCGCAAGCCCATGAAACCACAGATGGTAACAGTGGAACTGAGATCCCCACCCATCGGCAGTCACCACTGCACCTTCACAGCCCCGAGGGTGGCTGTGCTGGGGGCTGAGTAGGATGGGCAGGCTCACCTGAGAGACGAGCCACGCTCGTGTCAAGCTGGCATAGGGAATCAGCGACTGAACGCTGGATCTCCCTAAGCACCACAGCCCGGATCCTTCGAAGGGTGATGGGTGGCCCTTCTCTGCCCATGCTTGCATGGGGGGATGAGCCCCATCCCCTGCAGCGCTTCCACCCGAAGGTGGCACAGGACCAATGGAGGAGGGGAGTCCGGGCTGGGTACCAGACCCACTGGTGCCAGGTGCACTCGCCAACTCAGGAGGGATAGGTGGGTCCGCTGGGACCGGCCTTCCCATACGTTCTGTGATTAGGTGTGTTTCATTACAACATAAACAACAGCATTCCAGATTATTTGTAACAGCATGCAGTAATATTCCCATTAACCGAACACACCACAGTTCCAACAGTTGAACAGCAAACATAACATATGCATATATTGAGCTACAGTGGTTATTCCAACTGCATACAGGGATGATTGGTAGCAACAGGCCACCATGAACGTGGTGTTTGAACAGGGCACATGCATTAACATGAGTGCAAATATTTATAGAACAATTGGACATATATCCCAACAAATATTTAAAATTACACATACCTATTGAGGTGTGAAATTGCATGGTTTATGCACAAACAGTAGGGTGCAGAAAAAACCTCTGTTAACATCTTATAAACACTTTTACTCTACACTACATTCCTAAAGACTGCAGGTGTGTATTCCCTCCATGTATTATTACACTTGCCACCATGCATTAGGTTGTGTAGTGAGTTTGGCTAGTTCAATCTATACTTGACATATATCTCACATACTAACTGTCCAGGATGCAGATGTTACTGCTACATATTTCATGGTGGCATTTATATGTCTTTATCTACATATCTGGATGTTTTCACATGACATTTTCACTTCAAATTGTACAGAACCCTGCATTTATTGAAGCACACTTACATTTCTGGGGAACATATTAGCATGCTACTTGTGTGCCAGATTTACTTATGCATGCCAGCCAGTAACTGACTGTTGAGGACTGTATATTTACTTCACAGCTACTAGCACTTCCATCACCCACTTTAGATGGGACTGCAGAACTCTGGGTTGCCAGCACTTTCTAACACATTACTATTTGTATAATGCAAGGGTACAACAACATTTCATAGTAAGTGAAACGGACACACTCTGGGTTTTAGACCTTTATTAATGACATTACACACTTTTCCACAGGCTCACTCCTTTATTTGTTTTAACGGGATATATGGCAGACATGTTCACGACATATTATACCTTTATTAATAGGTTAGCACACTCTTTTTTCAGGCTCACTCACATATTATTTTATATGACAGTGCCTGCAGAGATAATTCCAGACATTTGTTACCTTTCTTAATGGGTTACTACACTCTTTTTCTGCCTCTCTAATGTTTTTTATCTGACAGTACATGCAGAGGACTTATTTACAACACTTTCTTTCATGCTCTCTCCCATATTTTATATAACAATACATGCAGAATAATCACTAACCTGCCTGGCGGCGCAGCCTTAGCAGCCTATCTTTATAGGCTTGCTGATTCGTAACACAGTCACCTGCAGCTGTAAAGTGAATGAAGGGATATTGAGACATTCCTATCCATTATACATACTCTATTTTAAATCCTTATATACTGCATTCCATGGCTACATACTCAGTTGTGGGGCATCCCGCATCCCATGGGCCTCCTGTATCCACTGGTTCAGGCGGTCCTCCTTTCATCTCTTCAGGTCCACATGGTGGTGACGGACCTGCTCACCTGTCCGGGGAATGCCTGTGGCAATGGTGAGGTCACAAGCTAACCGGCTCCAAGCCTCTGCCTTATACTCCGTCCCTTGGAACTGGCCTTGCAGGAGTCTTGCCTCGTGATGGTGGACTAGGAGCCAAACCATGTATTTGGACTCCTCGGTGCCCCATCTCTGCACTTGGAAGCTCACTCCCTCTCCAACACAAGACATTCTGACCGCAGATTTGAGCTACTATCAGTTATGGCGTGTATTCCCGCCTGTGGGGCTTAAATATGCCACATTTCTCACACTTTTTTGTGACTGGCTGTTTTGTAAAATTCTCAGCTGACTGCAGACCTGCTTAGTAATGGTTAAACTACCATTCCTAAGTTTATGTATGTTAATAGTGGCTGTTTCCTCTATGTTGTCATGGCTTAGTGGTTCTGTACTTTGATTATGATGCAATGAGTCCTGGTTTCAAACCCTGTCATTCTTTTATTTTAATACTGTCTAGACAGGCTAGGGGGTGTGGCTTGTTTAAGAAACTTAGCTCTACTTTGCTTCTCTGTGCCCTACGGTGCCCTGGTTGGTGCGGCGCTCACATCTGTGCAAACACATTGCGCTGGGTAAAGCGTTTTTAAATGTTGGGCAACACTATTGCGTTGGGTAAAGCGCTATTACACTATGGGCAACTCTGTTTAGCTAGGTAAAGCACTATTACACTATGGGCAACTCTGTTTAGCTGGGTGAACTGCTATTAAACTATGGGCAACTCTGTTTAACTGGATAAAGCGCTATTAAACTATGGGCACCTCTGTTTAGATGGGTATAGCACTATTAAACTATGGGCACCTCTGTTAAGCTATGTAAAACATTGCTTAACGGCAGACTATTATATATCTGGGTCTTTTAAAAATATATATTTTGTTCGCTGATACATTGGCCATGTCACTGCTTTTAATAAAATTTTAATCATATTTGTCTGGTATTATTTCAAATACTGATTTAAAACATAAATAAGAAGGGGAGTGGTGGGACTCGAACTGTGAATGCTCTCTCTTTGTGCATACACTCTAAGCAATGGGCATACCCACGCAAACAAGCGCAAATACGGGGAGTTATATCATGGATTTAAAAAAAATAATAATATTTTCCATTTTATACCTCTGATGGGGGTTTACAGTGTCAGGGAGTGTGTTGTTGGGTGCATGTACATTTGAGCGGACTCACTCTTGTCTGTTGACATTATGCTTTTTAAAACCTTGCAGGGGCATGGACTTTTAGACTGCTCGGCAGTCGGACACACCCTCTGCTTGCCTACTCAGTCCGTGTAAGAGTTACGGATGAGTCAGCATTCCCTCATGAATATTCATGGCACACTGATGTCATACCATTCAACTGCAGCCTCCGAGTAAGACATATTAAGTCTTATAAGGAGGTTTTGTGAATCCGACCCATTATTTTTGGCTATATATTTGTCAGATTACCACAGTGCCTGCATTTACCAACTAGGTGGTCATTTGCAATGTCACTGTATGGTCAGTAGTGATATGGATGATTTGTGGAAATAATGGGCACAACAAGGGTGCTGTGCAGACACATTGGTTATCGGGTTTTGTGCTTTGCACACTGTGCAGCAGCTGGTAGATTGCTGCCACTTGTACAATCTTCAGCATCTACTTCATACCTCTCAACTGTATAGATTTCCACAGAATGCCCAGATTTTTGCCTTAAATGTTTGATCTGTTTTTCACAAAATTGTGTCTGTCTGGCAAATTAGTGGCAAATCATTAAAGATCGAAGTTAGAAAATAATGACAACATTTGAGTTTTAGACTTCATAGCCTTCAGAAAATTCATGCTAATGCAAAATATGTTATTCCATCAAGTTTGTAAGATCAATATTTCAAAATTGTCCCTATTTGTACCACTTTTTTATAGCTTTGTCCAGATTCCTTACGACCTAGCACATTAGGAAGGTGACAGTTGCCACAAAAGTCATACATGGCAGTGGGTGTCTTTCCTAGTGTTCTGAGTAACCCGGTATACTCATCCACATCTGGAAGAACCATGTTAAGAAGTGTGAATATCCTGCAGACTGACACTTATAATAATCCCAATATGTCCCAGCTTTGGTTCTTGAAGCTCAATGAAGCAAGTATGATAAAGACCACACATGCATTAGTGCCTGCCAGCATAGAAGTCCACAATCCACAAAACAAACAGTACCAGAATTACCCAGAATTATTAAAGACTTAAACCTTGCCACTGATATAAATAAGACCTGCTGGACAGATAGATATGTATCCCAGAGACTACCTTGTCTATGGAGCAGGCTCCCCATCCATGTGAAGCAGAGTTCCACCCTAATGCAATTCAAGTGCAACTTGGACAATTGGATGGGAAACCAGAAATTCATCTCTGGTTTGGCACCTATGTCTCTAATGCAAACAGGTAACCTGTAAATGGTTCATCTCCCAGACCCATGCTTACACTTATTAAGGGTATCAGAACTTGTTAGGGATTTAGGATGCCTGGCTAGGACCTTGTGGTCGTTAGCCTAGTAAACACCTATGAACCTATGAGCCTATTAAAATTCTTCACAATTCTGGCTGTTGGTTATATCGGTAAACCACCAACTTTGTGATATTTTTGTCCAGTTAAAAATCCTCTATTTGCTGCTGGCTGGTTTTGCATTGCATTTCCCACAATATTTTTGTTTGTGCTGCTAGATACCCTACTGGCTGTGAAGAAGCTCATAGTTAATTAGTACTGCTGTGCAAGCATTCTTGCTGCTCTGATCATCCCTGCTTGTTGCCACTTCAAAAATTCCCACATGTTATTTTTGCTCTTACACTGATACACATCTTACTATGTGTGTGTAAGACTCCCTAGAGTTATGAATTGTAGTTTGTTTCTGTTGGGTTTCATATGCTTTTACTTATGTACTTAGTACATGTCTCCATATGCACACTATTATGTTTTCATGTTTACCCAGCAATTCCTACACTGTTCTCCTTCCTGCTCTTGTGTGCTGGCTGGAAACATGAAACATAACAGGCCTGAGCAAAGACACCTGTCCATGCAATAGTGTGTTGGGAACTATGCAGGTTGTCTGCGAATACTGGCTGTAATGTATTAGTACAAATGAATGTCCTAAGATTTTATGTCTCAATTCAATACTTACTACTGCAATTTACCAAGTGATTATGATAGATGAACACCTGCCAATATGTTTCAAGTCAGTATTCAGGTGTCAGATACTGACAGTAATAAAATGCATACGTAGATTTTTAAAGTACTTCATTTCTTATAAAAATATATCTGCAGTATTTTTCGTAACTTCCATCTTAATCACATGCTATGACTTTGATAGTATAGCTAAGATCATTTAACTTTGACTCACACTGCTACAATAGAGTAGAATTACCATTTTAAATGTGAATCTTCTACCCTATCAAATGTGGCATAACAATTCTGCACAAGCCTGAGCACTTTATTTGTATTTCCAGACAAGTAAAGTCATGTATTGACTTTCTTTGCATCCCACACCTTGACTGCTATCGATTTCAGGTTTTAGTCATGGAAATAGTTAAATCTTGCCTGGTGCATTGCATGCAGTTCTTTTCTGATTTCTCTTTAATGGATACGGGTGTGTGCACATGATCACCTCTGCTTTAGAAAAAGATTATGTTAAAGTATAGTGGTTTCTACTCTGAACAGCTTGATGTCCTGCCTTCTATGGCAGTGATTCCTTAGAGGCACAGTGGGAGGAATCTAAAATAGAATTAAAGATTTTTTACCACATCTTACTTTATGTACGGCCTCCCTAAACTATAAAAAACCATGACCCTGAGAATGCAGCTCAGCAGTTTAATTGATTTGTTTTTAAAACTAAAGGGATGTTATTCAGCTAAATACTTTAACTGATACACACAATATGCAGTTTACAATATAATGGACCATTGTCTTTACAAAGAATATTATTTTTTAGTGATCATGTGAGCTACATAGTTTTGATATTCTCAAGGTTGCAAGAAAAGAGGTATATGAACAATGAATATTTACCTTAACTTGTAAATACTGTGAATTATATCAAAATGTATATTAAAATCTCTTTTTTGAATCTTTAAACTAATTTGATTTTTGAATTATCAGGGTTTATTTTTTTATAAATTTAGTAGGTTACCATTAGAGTCAGATATGGCTCAGGATTATCTTATTATCATAGATCTTACAACCTTTACTGGTAATGTTCCCACATCTAAACAAAACATTTTCTTCCCATGTTTCTAGATGGATACATTCTGCCTCCTGTGAGTTTCTTTATGAAGTGATTTAAACCATTATCTGTGTACAGTTCTCCATTCCATTTGATTTCATTGATGTTTGCACTTCTCATATATCACAGGACCATAGGAGGTTACTAGACTAATGGCTCTGGGGCCCTTACAAGCCTAGCCAATAGTTCATCCCCAAAAAGAAACCTCAGCCAGTACCTACTCTTTTCATGTGTGTGTAAACTGCTCATATCTTATACTAATTTTTCCTTGAAATATTTTTACAAAAACTTAACTTGCGTCTTTGATGACCATTTAATTTGGTTGCAACTGTCAACCATTATATTTTGGTATTAATTTGCTCAGACAACATATGGTCTTATGCACATGTTACACTATTGAAGAAAAGCCCCATTCACATTTTGAACCAAGGCATCAAATATTTAATTCTAGTCTTCCATGACAAATTAGAATGGCTTTCAAGATGATAGTGGGAGTGCAGCTAAGCATTCCTCCAATGGCTCGTTGCAATAATTTGCACCCCTGCTATAACTTTATAGGCCCATAGATACCTACTAGGCTATTGATTTGTGAGGATTTTAAGATGCCTCAGTTTATATTCTGATGGTAGTTTTTAACCCTTAAAGTTTGCATACAAATATTCCATAGAAGGGTTGTAGAACAGTATGCTGGTTCATTACATGTGTTCTCTATCTATGTGGGACATGAGTAATAAATTGGATGGGGGTGAAGTAGTGGTTATCCGCTCATTGACTTTCAATGACTAGAGATATAAAATATATACTGCCAAGAATAAAAAGAGAGGCAGTCAAGGCTAGGTCACTCCCAGGAGGTAGGATAAACAACACCAGTACAGCTTTGCACAGACAATTCATGGACAACAATTATGGACAGGTAATAATTGTATGTGGTACAAATGATACTGGAAGGACAAATGAGTTCTTGAGTGAAATTAAAGATTGTTCATTTAAGTAAGGAAAAAGGTTTTTCACTTGCAATGATGAACATAATCCTCTCCATCACATTTAACAATACTTTGAAGTATGTGACCCATGCATTTACCAATCTGATAAGAAGAGAGGGTTTTGCACTGTCGGTTAAAGAAATATCCATTTAGGAAGATATGATAAAGTGTGCTGTTTTTGCAAAGATAAACTTCATTTCAGCCACATTAAGAATAGCATCATGCTGGATAAACTAACAAAAGAGATTAAAACAATTATAATGAAGGTAGACTGACTGGTAGATAAGGACAGAAAAGACAACACCATCATTTTTTCACGAGAAATGCTAGCAGTTTAAACAGTACATTTCCCTTTCTGGAAGCTAGAGTAATTAGTGAAGACTTGGATGAAGTCCTAATGATCAAAATGTGGTTAACAAACCTAAACAGACCCTTATTGTTTAACAGATATTGTGGCTTTTACAATTATAAATATATAAGAGCGAAGGTGGGGTCATGTTGAATTATGTGCATGTTAATATAATGTGGAATGGCTCACATATGAAAATGGATTTATTCTGTTGCCACCCCCCCTCCCCCCAAGAAATCATAAGATGAAGTGAGGGAATTCATAACAGCACTGTCGGGTTTATTAATTTAAAATTTTGGCATCAGAGCTGGAGACCTGAATGAACCAAGCATTGATTGGAAGGACCTGTTCTCATATGGCAATGCTTTATGTGGCATTATAGTCTTAGGTAGTTCATGTGGCTATAGTCAAACTGCCAATAAACCTACAGGGAATAATAATATTTGTGAGCACTATCTCTACCTGCTTGGTTATACCTGAACTTTGTAGTTCAGGCCATTTTTCTTTAAACTGGGCAATAAGTGGTTCACAGAGAATAATAAATTTCTAGTAGACAGAGAAAATCAATCTTATTGTAGAGCTGATTTTCTTTCTATAAATAATTTGAGATAGTGAAAATGGGAAGATAGTATGAGACAACTAGATATTGCAGATTCCTGGAATGTTTTTATAATGTCATCAATAGAAATGTGGATAGGTACATATCAAATGCACACAAAAGAAATGGGATTGATATGATGGAAAAGTCAGTTAGAGAAACTGAGAAAACGGAAAATATATTAAAGAGAAAAAAAAAAAAGTCTTATCCAACCAGGTATTTCTTGAAGAACAAGGGGGGATTTAGAAAGCTTCTTAGGAAAATGCACTGAATCTATGAGAGATCTTGCAATACATGCCACAGGTAGAAAAAGAAAACATGTCAAGCAGATAAGATGATATAAAAGAAAACCACTGAGGTTTAAATATTATTGAAAATAACAATTTAGTAACAGAGACTAGTGCTGTACTTAATTTATTTAGACATACATTTGCTGGCAGTCAGCCATTAGCCAGTCCTGCAATGATGCAATTGAATTTGAATGTATGATGTATGTCCTGTAATTCCTTTATTAACCTTAAAAAATAGGGGTAATAAAACCAGCAACTTCAGCAGGACAGGATGAAGTAAACAGATACTTTCGGGCAAATTTTGTTGATAGTGTAATTGGATGCCTACTATTATTAGGGTCTATATTATAACATCTAAGTTCAAAAACTTTGAATGTTATAATATCAAACCCAGTAGAGTGAATGCTTGAAATAGTGAAGCTGCAGAACACCGAACACTTTCATAGGGAAAGTATTCAGTGGGCCATTTCTGCAGCTTCGCTATTTCCTCAACTGTGGAGCGAAGGTTACGGACTGGGTTAAGGTAAGTGTGTGAATGAAGGTGAGTGTGTGACTGGGCATGGGTTAGGTGAGTTAGGGTTAGGGCGCGGGTCAAGTAAATGTGCGATTGTGTGGACGTGAGGGTTAGGGTGGGGTAGGTGTGTTAGGGTTAGAGAGCGGGTAAGGTGAGTCTGCGATAGTTAAGGATCTTAGGGTTAGGGTTGGGTTAAGGTAAGTGGGTAGCTAGTGGTGTATGTCTGGTTTAGTGTAGGGTTTCGTGAAGTGTGTGGATTATTTATTTTGGTCTGCTTGAGTTGTGTGCATGTTTGTCGGAACAGCAATTTTTTTCCCTGGGAAAAAATTTGCTATTCTGACTGTTTGTTTTTCTGGTGTTTCTATTGAATGGGTTTGATATTATAACATTCAAAGTTTTTAGACTTTGATGTTATAATATAGACCCCTATTTTTATATCAGGAAACCTGAAAATGATGTTATGTTCCTGAATTATGGAAGGAGGTAATTGTTACTCCTCTTCCAAATGAGGAGATGCTACTTCCCTGGACAGCTATAGACCCACAAGCCTTACTTGAATTTTGGATAAGAGCTTTGCAAGAATAATCACATACTTGTAAGGTAACCAAGCACCCATGAGCAAAGACATTTCTCAACACAGCTCTACAGGAAATAGATAATGTCTCCCAAACTTATTGAATTTCTGTCGCTGTATTTTGGAAGTTAAGGATCAGGGCTAGGCAGTGGATGCTGTTTACCTTTATTTGGCAAAGACATTTGAGACTAGCTGTCATAGTGGAATTAGGAGTCTTTTGTCCAAGTAAAAGATTAATGTATTTCTGGGGGGGGTAGCTTACTGTCTTGAGAACAGGAGTAGCAAAGATAGAATTGCTGAAAGTTATTAGATAATTACAAAAATAAATCAGGAGTTCTCCAATGCTGTTTATTATTTTTTTGTCTTGGTGTCCCTTGGTGAAAGACCTTGCTACCAATAAGGTTTAGATAGGCACTATAATGAACTCAGTAAAGGATAATATATTGGACCAATTTGTACATTGAGCTAAATTTAATAATATAGAATTTAATGCCAAAAAAAAAAAAATAATTAATACACTTTGGCATATCAAATAACTGTCATTCTAGGAGAGGTCAATATTGTGACAGACCTGAGAGTGCTGATAGAGAAGACATTTTTTTTATCCACAACTGAAACATGTCATTAAGGAAAGTTGCATTGAAATAAGAACAATAGTAAGAACAATAAACAGCAGAGATCTGCAGTATTGCTTCCAATGTACAGATATATGAAGACCTTTCTTAGAATATGCAGTGGTCATTTGCATTTATAAGAAGGAAGCTATAAACAGGTAAATCAAAATTAAATCTCATCTTACAAGTCTGTAGTTGACTATGAATAGAGACATATTTTTCAATCTTTCCTCTAACTAATGTGCTTCACAGAGTAATTTGCCTTGTTAATCACCTTTGAATTATTTCCCAACAGTGATTAACAAGGCAAATTTACTCTGTGAAGCATGTTAGTTACAGAAAACATTAAAAAATATGTCTCTGTCATCAGTCAACTAGAGACTTGTAAGATGAGATTTCATTTTGATTCATAACAATGATAACAACGATATCTATTGGGCAAAAATAAGGATTTATTTTTCCTTTCTGTACTTTAACTGTAAGAGTAGAAACAAATTAGTTGTAGTCAGAGATTGTTTAATTCTTCTTTAACTTCAAGAAAAATACATGAAAGACACACAAGACAAAATATGCCACTTTGATAAATACCAGAAAGCTTTGTAATAAAATGGGCAATTTAGAATCTTTGTTTAAGCTTGGAAGTTGATAATATTTGTACCATTATTAAAATTCTGATTAATGATCCCAAATGCCAATCACAAATTCCAGACATTATCTCTTTTCATTGTTATAGATAAGATCTGATAAGTGGTAGTCATTTGAAACTAAAAGTCATAAGCCAAGAAATCTATTCAGGAATAGAAAGTATTCATGCAATAATTAATATCTACCATGCACAATCTATAACACCCACAGATTATGAGGATTTATTGATTAAACTCCTGCAAAGCTCAATGAGAATAGGATTTGAGCAATCTAAATTCTGACTATGTATATGTTTCAACATCAAAGAAATGTTTCCAAATATTAAGAAAGTATGCCAGTCAAAACAAAATAAAACTAATTGTAGGAGCTGCAGTTAGGAATGACAATAGCATTGATAGCATACTAATAAAACCAGTGATTTTTCTGCTCTCCACATATGATTTCACCCTATGTAATTAACATAGAATATGTTGCCATAATCTTTTGCCTAGAAGCAAAATCAGTGCCATGTGTAAATACAATTATCCTTCTTTGGCTTTGTCAATGGAAACCACAATACGATTAACAGCATAGTTATGCAACCAGACTGGGATACTTTTTCAATTAGCCAAATAATTATGGCTAGTACACTGCCAATGAACTCCATGATATTAGTAACTTTTGCATTAATGACAACATGCTGGTTATGTACAATTATAAAAGGAAAACCAAGAAAATTGTTTTCTGTATATACAATATGAATAAGATATGCAACATAGAAAGAGGTGCTATATAGTTTTCAAAGTTACTCCATCATACAAGCAAGTTTAGATTAAATAAATTATTCAAAACTGCTCAGTTTTATTATCTGTTTTCCTAATATAATGAAAGATTCATATTGTCTTCAAAGATTTAAAGTAATAATAAGCTATCACAGTGTTATTGTTTCATACGTTTATACTTCGTCAGTGGGGAATCAACCAGTGCAGAATTGAAAATATAATAGAAAAAGAAGCTTTGAAGGTGAGGGACTGGTTCTCAAGATAATGATAGGAGGTTGAGTTAAATTAGGACCACAAAGAAAACATTTTCAGCTTGTCTTATGCCAGATGACAGGCAAATAGGGAGGTTTTTGACAAGAGGGAAGGAACGGAAAGGAATAAGATGTGATAACATTTAAGTTGCTGCTGTTAGAGGTTTATAGACAGTGACTTCCAAAACAAATTTATGGGATATATCAGTTCAATTAACTTGATTCTGAATTTTTGCTAGTGAATGACACTGTATAACATGTAGCAGAAGCTTGTTTCATGCACAACAAGGTACTAATTAATTCATTTATTTATAAATCAAGAAGGAAGATTTGCTAATATCTTAGCATACAACTAGATATTCAGAAAAAAAAAGCTGAGTAGTTTTTTTTATAAGAAAAGGATTTTGCAGACAGCAAAGTTATACACAGTTTAAAAGGTAAGACATATATACCTCAACTGAGTCTATAGGCCAGAGAAAATAAGGATAAAATGCTGTCATCTCTCTAGATGGGAGAGTTGCTTAGAACTATTCATTCCAAATGGATAATTGTGTTCCATGATAGTGTGAAGAGGAATTATATTTTATTTTTGTTTGTTAACCTGTGTAAAAATCAGATTACCTTATACAGAGAATGAAAACAAAACAGTGATATGAATATTGTACAATTATGACAGATGAGTTATAGTTCTATATTACATTTGTAGTTGAGTACAGAATATGTAAACTTACTGTATGGTAATAAGAAATAAAAGGCAGAGAATTATGAACAGGATATTAGATTCAAGAGGTGTCAGTTGTTGCAAGATAGAGAAATAACAGTGCTTTAAGATCTTTGTGAGAACTCATAGATGGAAAAGATGAGATGACAAGAGGTAGGAGAATTTTCTGGAAATATTTTAAATATGCTTTTTAAGACCACTCAGTTGTTTATGTAGCTACTGAATTCTGGATCACAGTCATACTGTGCAGGAACATTAGTTTTACTATAGTTTCACCATAGTTGAGACCATAAAGCAATAATTACTTTTGAAATCAAGGGTTTTTCAGAGTATTAGTGAAACTATGGGAGTGTTTAGATTGTCTCTTAACTAGTAGCAATCTACCAGTTTAGCTAAACAAAAGTTGTTAGTTTCAACTTGTCCTTCAGTGAAATAGATTTCAAAGAGTGTAGTGTAAAAAGCAGATCATTAAAGGAATGACACTGCTCACAATTTGAGTTTTGCAGAGGGTAATATTTATTTTAATTGATTTTTCTGTGTCTAATAGCTATTTACCAAAGCAGTGAAATGAAAAGTTGTTGATGCTTAGTTGTATTAGCTTAGTTACACCAGAGAGGGTAATGATAACAAATGCTTTGGAAAAGTCCATCTAAGCAGTGTGAATGACAACTCCTTTATCTAGGACTTTGGTGATTTTTTTCAGTAAGCCAACAAGATTAAAATGGTATGACAAAGCTGAACTGTAAATGCTCAAGAGTCTGCAGCTCTTATATTCCTTGTGGATTATTTCTAAAAAAAAAAAAAAAAAAAACAGGCAAAATCTATCCAACACAGTAACTTTTAGTTAACAGAAGTGAACACTTCTGTCTGTTCAGAATATAGACTTCTTCAGTATAAATAAATGAAGACTAACTTCTACATACAGTGAACAGTCACATGGTGTGTTATGTAAATTTAACTACTTAATATTCATTTGCTTATATTTCTATATGCAGGTTATAGAAATAGTGTAGTTAATACCTGAAGGTTGTTTGGCATTCAAAGTCATTTGCCAAACAACATCTGCTTCGGTAAAAAGTGAGTCCAATCCATACCACTGTGGTTATATTTAACCTTTTCCAATGTAAAAAGAAACACAAACTTATTAAAATCAGGATAGTTCTCCACAAGTCTAGCTAGGCATTGTTCTTATACTGTTTTAATGACATAAATCAATTGATAATCATTACTTTGAAACATGTCTTAGTTTTTTTCAAAATAAAACACATAGCAGGATAAGCAGGTTGCTACATATACCACTCCCTTTGAAGACAATATCATAAGTTTATATCCTACAGACACAAAAGTGCCTGTATTAATAAAATTATATTGCTTACATTCCATAAATTTAAACATGTCATGTAAACTACTTTTTCCAACTGTGTGTGTCTTTGAATTAAGAAGCTGTTTCAAATTAAAGCTAGATTTAAAAACAAGCTGGGGTCCTAACTCAAAACTGTTACATACATTTCCACTCAAACTTACAACAGGTCAGTTTTGTCTAATAATATTTTGCATTTGGTTCACATCATTGGAACATCCTAGGAAAGGTGCCTTCGAGTATTGTGATACTGTGCTCTCAGGCTTTGTCCTGTTCTTACCATGCAAATAGATAGGTACAAAATCCATCTGAAAACATATTTTTCAAAAATTACACTTCTTAAAAACATTTGGTAGAAATCCTTACAAACTGCCCATTCACTACATTTCTTTTCATTGAGTCTGGGTGATTACTAATGAAATATATAGGTAGGAGTGGGTAAAAGACTTATGTCTGTAAACCTTGGAAGACATTTGCTAAATTCTATATCCAAAGGGTTAATAAAAGCATACAATTAAGTATTTTGTGAAGGTTAAAAAAGTGATATATGTGTTTAAGTAATTCATAAAAAGTTAGTTTTATCAACAGTACCAGACCACACAATAAAAATGTATTCTGAAAATCTGACATATATTTTAATAAATCTATAGATTCCTGATGATAAAAACTACCACCTTCACCACTTATAAAGAATGAGACTGGCAAAAACAGAGGCTGATTCATCCCAATGTTACCTATTTAAATAGCTCACCCCTAAAGGAAAAAAAAATGATTTCATGAAATATTTCCATATTGTCACTGATTAAATCAGCCTCTGCTCTCTGATAAATTATGATACATAAAGTATGTCCCTAAACCATGACAGGCCTATATTTTTCAGAGATCAGTATATACAAATTTTGTATATTAGCTGTAACAAACACATTTCTATAGTCAATCTTTGCAGAATGTAATGCATTCAGGAGGTGGCATGAGTCCCAACAGATGTTAGGGAAAGGTTCTAAAAAATTCCTATTTCAATTTCCTATCCACCAAAACTGCTAGCATTTCAATTTTGCCACCCTCAGCTGAAATCATATCTGTAAATGTTAGTTTACTCATGTTCTTATTGTTTTTTGGAATCCCAAATATGTAAAGCGTTATTAGATTTTTCAATTGTAAGAAATGGCATGTGGAATATAATAAAAATATTTTTAAATCATCTAGCCAGAAATCTATTTTAATAATGGCCACTTAAATGTAAAAAAATTAATTAAGCATAAGGCTCATGCTGCCTACATATTTTTCAGAACCCAGAAAAACACCCCCCTCCCCTGTTCGCCTTTATCAGGTTTTATATTGTGAATTATGCCATCCTGATAAAACTGTCTGTACTGAAAAAATAAATGCAAATCCAACATAAAGCGATCAGTGAGGTGCATATGAAAAATAGTGGCAACTAATACGTATACCACATTTAAACAGTACACCAAGCATCAAGGTGTTCCATAATCCACATATGAAGCAGGGCTACAATGTAAAATGCAATGCTTTGTACATCTGTACCAGATATAGTGCTACATAAAGCTGCAGTGACCATGTTTTATTTATGAACAAATGAAAGTATTCTATGTCACATGGCTCCTGACCAACTAAGACAGATTATGCATAAATAGTATAGAGAACAGTATAAAATAAAGACAAACAGTTCTGACCCCATAAATTAATGAAATATTACAGACTAGAGCATCAGAAAAAGCCATTAAAATATACAAATTGTCACGTTTACTCAGTCCACAAGCCATTCAACAGCATCCTATGCCCTTTACTCCCAAGGTCATTGGACATCCTACAATGCAGGTTACCAATACCACAACATATTTGGTTTCCAATATATGAATCCAATTTGATCACAACTCATCTATGGTGTAATAGTACAAGCACTGATAAGTCTTATGGCACTCTTTACCAATCCAACAGATGGTTGTCAAATGTCTGACATAGTGAACTATCTGCTGCTGTACCCAGATTAGTGCATAGTAGCCTACAGGTCTCTACACAGGCTATGATGATGTTAAAGCTGTTACCGCCATTGCATAATTCCAAAATTAAAACACTGAATCTTTAATGTATGGCATGTACTTAAAGATCATCACTGAGTGAAGTAAAATGTCAGACACTGCAGCAATACTGTTATATGTATATGCTCCGTGTTTCAGATGTTATCACAAACTAGTAGATGGGCGAAGTCTTTTTTTATTATCTGCCATTATAACAAGTTCTCAGTGTCTGAGTAGCAAATGTAATGACATACAAGAGTAATATAATTCAAAAACTTTAAATGCAAATCAATCATTGAGTATATAAGACATTATATTTTTAAATATTTTATTATGACAATTGTCTTCTCATCCAAATGAAAGTGAGAAATCCCTTGATTGACAGAACTTTACATGTCAAGCTTTTATAGTCTTAATAGGTATACTAATCTTATACTAGTAATGTAATATATATATATATATATATATATATATATATATATATATATATATATGTGTGTGTGTGTGTGTGTGTGTGTGTGTGTGTGTGTGTGTGTGCGTGTGTGTGTGTATATATATATATATATATATATTTTATTTATTTTATTTATTTTATTTTACATTTGTTGACCGGGCTAGTCCAACTGGATAATTTCCATTTTCAGTGGAGGCCCGGGGAGAAAAGCTCCAAGATTAAAACAAGGTTATAAAAATTAAACATTTACAATAATTACCTGTGTTACAGACATTGAGCAACAAAGCACCAGTATATATATATATATATATATATATATATATATATATATATATATATATATACTTTTGAAACTGATGTTTATAGATTATGATAGCTTGTAAATGTTTTAGACTTTCTAACCACATATCTAACCTGATCAGGTATGCTGTGTCACCAGACTTCAGACCAGTTAAGACAAAGTATGCATAAAGAATATACAGAACAATATAAAATAATAATGAACAGCTCTGATCCCATAAATCAAGGATATATTACAGACTATAGCATCAGTAGAACTAAATTATTTTGCACACAATATTGTAATGAAACACTTTTTGTGGATCCTTTGCAAGATTGTTTTTAATAAGCTGTTAACCCGGTAAGCTCACTGGACATGTGCCCCTTTTTAAAGACAACTCAGCAAAATTACAATTGACCTGGTCTGTACCCTTGACAGCAGGATTGAACAGATTAACATATCAGAGTCTTAAGTCACAGAACTGTCAGACATTATGTTACTAAACTGGGAGAGTAATAGTGGTCAAGTGCTGCACATGACACAGTAATGACATTATGCACCACCGATGCCAATGTGTATGATCTGTTACAAGTACATCTCATCACTTTTGCTGATTACCCGTGTCTAGCTTCTGCTCCACCCTAAAGATACAGCACATCTAGACATGTGGCCATAAAATAATGGGTTGCGGGTCTCAGGTCATACCCATAATGCATAGAATATGGTAAATGTGATGTTATATGCACAGCTGACAATACACTTTATAAACTTTTTGAATTCTGCTGCTTCCCACAGCACACATAAGACACAGTGTGCACATCACAAGTGTAGAACCTTTGATCAAGTTTGTGAATCTGATGGTCCAGATTCTTGGACAAAAGCTCTGAATGAGGAGAGTACTATGCAATCTTATGGTCTTACTAGGTATTCTTGTAAAGGGCGCCGAACCTCATCTCTACTTGTGTCACACCAAGAAAATGTTATAGACAATTTAGTTAGTTAGTTAATCAGTTAGTTAGTTACTATTTTATAACTTTGTAGGTAGTCTAGTCTAGTCAACCTTTTCAGAGATAACCTGAGTGCAGTTGTACATAAGAAATCAGATTATGGTACAAACAGGTATACAATGCATCTGTTTACATAAAAATTGAGCAACACATTATGTTTACTAAGCAATTTTAAATATAGACAATAATGATTGTGCAAATCATAATGAAGATAAGGTGCAACATGTTCAATGTACTGATAAGTTGACAAAATTACCCAATGTCATGAAAGAGGCTGTACTTAGGTTCATAGGTTCATAGTTAAGTACTAGGCTATCTGCCTGAGGGCATCTATAAGCCTATCCAGAATATGTTGGCTTTCACCGCCCCCTTAGATTAGTTCCCTGTGCCACTGTCTAGCAGAGCCATTAGTTCCCTGTGCCTCTGTCCAGCAGAGCCACTGCAATGATCCCCTGGGTAAATTTTCCGTTTCCCATCCACTCATCAAAGTTTCTTTTGAAGAGTGTTAGTGAAGGGCTCTGCCTAATGTAGATTGGAATCCTGTTCCAAAGCATGGGGCGTCTCTGGGACAGCATGTCCTATTTATCGTTGTGGTGAGGTTTAGATCCCTAGAATGTGTGCCTCTCGGGGATCTGTTTTTTTTTAAGTGGCACATGTCCATTAATTCTGGGTTGGACATGGCCTTGTATGTCAGGCAGAGATCATATCTGAGTAAGTGGTATGCAACCGAGTACCCCATAGGGCATCTGTTTGAGGCCAGTAATCCTCTTTGTGAGGTACTTTTGTGGTCTTTCCAGCTGTTGCAGGTGTCTTCTAAGGTACATCCCAAATGGGGCATTGTTCTCTATGATGGGTCTGATGAGTGATGAGTAGAGGGGTACAATAACCTCTTTTTTCTAGATGCGAACTCTTTTGTGATTAGGTGGGCCACATAGATGGATTTTCTAACCACCTTGGCACTATGATTATCAAAGGAGAGATTACTATCTACTTGGGTCCCCAGATCCCTTATTACATTTTCTGTATTTAGGGGACTACCACATATGTGGTAGTTTGTGGGTACTTTGTTTTTTTCCAAAGGGGATGACTATGCACATTTTGGCATTTAGTTTGAGGCCATAATTTTGACACCAGGTATCTGTCTCAGTGAGACCCTTCTGGAGGATGTCTATATCAGCCAGAGAGTCACTTATGGCCCCCAGTTTGCAGTCGTCTGTGAACTTGGTCAGCCATAGTCCTCCTGTGCTTGCCTGTACCTCTGAGAAGTATATACCGAACAGGAGGGGTCCCAGGACTAAGCCCTGGGGGACGCCACTTGTAACCGGTTTAGAGTAGGACCTAGAGCTTGCAACTCTCACCATGTGGGTTCTAGCCATGATCCAATTGGCAACCCATCTCATGACATAGGGGTTTATGTTCAGGCTGGTGAGCTTGTCTATAATACCAGAATAGAAAATGGTGTTGAAAGCCTTTGTGAGGTCTAGGTAGGCTGTGTGGACCTCTTTTCCCTCATCTAAAGCCTTGGTAACTGTCTCAAAGACATCCACCAGTATTAAGAGGCATAATCTGCCCTTAACAAAGCCAAACTGGGTAGGTTCCAATGTTTGAGGTTCCCAATGGCTCTGCTAATGAGTTCCATGATGATGCGCTACATAGCCTTGTAGATCAGGCTAGTCAGGCTTGTTGGGCGATAGTTCCTGGGGTCCATTGTGGCTCCACCTTTGTGGAGCAGGATAACTGTAGCTGTGCACCACTCTATGGGTACATAGCCTGTAGACAGGCTGAGTTTGAACAGTGTGTTTAGGTGAGGGGTTAGTTCATTTTGGAGCTCGTGTAAGACACAGCCTGGGACACATCCGGTTCCATTGAAGCTGTATTTTTGGCTTTGGATAGGGCTGTTTTAACCTGTGTGTCAGTGATTGCTGGGGCTCTACATACTTCTGGTATGGTTATGGGCCCTTTAGGGGGTGAGAGGGGCTGAAGTTTGCACTAAACCTGTCTGCCAGAATGTTGGCAATATCAGTCGGTTCAGTGTGTATTTTTTGCCAGTCTGCACTAAGTCAGAGTAGATCTGAGAGTTTCCACTTAGGTTCTTGACATAGATAAAGAACGCTTTGTGGTTATCTTTGGAGTCCTTGGCAATTTTTCTTTTGAAGCTAGCCTTAGATTATTTTATGAGGGATTATAGTTTCTTGCTGATACTGATCAGGGATGTCTTTCCTTCTTGGGATTTTACTCTTTTCTGTACTAGTTTCCTCCTTCTATTGTATAGCGTGTTTATGGCAGGGGTCCACCAGACTGGTTTCCTTTTCTGGAAGGAGTGAATCTTGGTTTTGCTTGGGATAGCACAATCCAATGCATTCTTGCAGATGCTCATAGAGTGCCTTTTTATGGGATTCAGAAGCTTTGACAGTGTTGTCTTTCAGCATGGGGGCTGTGAACATTTCCACTTCAGTCTTAAGTAACGTGAAGTTTGCTTTTGAAAAGTTTTTCACAGTGGTTTCCTTGATTGGGGGTTGGGGCGGAATGTGGATATCCAGAGTGATTAGTCTATGGTCTGATCTAACCAGCGAGGGGTTGACCTCCGGTGTAGAACACCATTCGCCCATTTTGGTGATGGGTCTATATTATAACATCGAAATCTACAAAGATTGAATGTTATAACATCGGACCCTAAACACCGAAATCCACAAACATCGAACAGTCAGAATAGTGATTTTTTTTTTTCCCTGGGAAAAAAATCACTATTCCGAGTATCATACACACAACACAAACACACACAAAAAACAGCAATCCACACACATACACTTAAAATCCTACACCTAAAATCGTACACCTAAACCTAAACTAAACTTTACATACACTACTAGCTATCCACTTACCTTAACCCAACCCTAACTCTAAGGT
This sequence comes from Protopterus annectens, assembly GCF_019279795.1. NCBI lineage: Eukaryota > Metazoa > Chordata > Ceratodontiformes > Protopteridae > Protopterus > Protopterus annectens. The sequence goes on along the minus strand of NC_056743.1, from coordinate 1,666,202,495 downwards.
CCGTCACTATCGCACACTCACCTCACCCACGCCCTAACCCTAACTCACCTAACCCACGCCCTAACCCTAAACTACACACAACTGCACATTTACCTGACCCACACCCTAACCCTAACATCCACACAACCGCGCACTTACCTGACCCGGTCCCTAACCCTAACTCACCTAACCCGCCCCTAACCCTAACCTACACACAATCACTCACTTACCTGAACCCGACCCGTAACGTTCCAACATATCAAATGCTCAAAACAGCAAAGCCACAGCAACGGCCCACCAAATTCTTTCCCTGGGAAAGAATTTGGTGTCCTGCCTCTTCGCTGTTTTCAGCATTTGACAAAACTGGTTCAATATTATAACATTCGAACTTTATAAAATTCGATGTTATAATATAGACCCGTTGGTGATGAGCAGCTCTAATATGTTGTCACCTCTGATGGGGGTGTTGATCAGTTGTTGCAGGGCATTCAAGTTTATAAATTCTAGGAATCGTTGGGCAAGGGAGTTAGTACTTGAGTAGTTCTTCCAGTTATTGTTTGGGTAATTGAAATCACCCAATATTAGGGCATTTGCTAGGACCTTCATATTTTCCAGTGTCCCCAGAAATGCGAATGGGGGTCCTGGGTCATGGTGGGTGATCTGTAGCAAGCTACAATTTGAATTGCAGGCTTGCCCATTGTTAGTTGCACATGGATGATCTCTGAGGCATTGTGCTGTGCCACTAAATTGGACGTGTGGGTATAAGTTTATAGGTTCATAGGTAGGTACTAGGCTATTGGCCCTAGGGCCTATACAAGCATAGCCAAAAAGGTACCCTGGCTTTTGTCACCCAAGTATTTTCCTGTGCTCCTGTCAAGAAGAACCACAGAAGTGATCCCCTGGGTGAATTTCCTATTACCCATCCAATCATCAAGATTTTTCTTGAAGATTTCTCTGTTTGACATAGATAGGTAGTCTGTTCCAGAGTATGGGAAGTCTCTGGGATAAAAATATATCCCTCCAGCATGTTTTGTTTATTGTGGTGACAAGGTTTAGGTCCCTAGAGTGTGTAGCTTGGAGGGATTGGGATTTCTTTAAGTGGATCATGTCCAACAGCTCTGGGTTTGACATAGCTTTGTATGTTAGGCAGAGATCGCCTCTGAGTAGGTGATATGTGATGGAGTAAAGCTGGAGTTTTTTGAGACGGTCTGTGTAAGGCATCTGTTTGAGGCCAGTAATCCTCTATGCGAGGTATTTTTGCAGTCTTCCAGTTGTTGTAGATGTCTTGTGAGGTACATACCAAAAGGGGCATTGTACTCTTGAATGAATATGGATACACCCCCGCCTTTTGTGTTTCGGTCCGGGTTCTGTGGCCAAAAAGTATGGTATGAGTTATAGCTTGGTAGTGCTGGGGTGCTCTCTGGAGCCTTAAACCAGGTTTCTGTTACTGCACAAAACCAGGTTTCTGTTACTGCACAAATATCGATGTTCTCCATACTGAGGAGTGCCTTGAGTGCATGCCTTTTGAGGTTTAGACTTCTGGCATTGAGTAGCATTACCCTCAGTTTTTGGTTACTTGTGCTATTTACGGTGGTGTGTTTGTCTTTTGAGCCTTGCCTAAAAAAGGCACTATGGGTGCAGCAAAAGCCTTGGACAGTATTCAAAAGCCTAAGGGTGACAAGCGCAAGCCATCTCTTGTGAGGCAATGTGACTTGTCGAGCATGTCATCCCAGGTGGACAGATACTGGATCCCCTTTGAATGACACCAGAAACTTAGCCAATTGTTGAAATTGATCATTTTTTCTTGATACTGTGGCATCATTCTTGGTAAGGACAGGATGCTACTCAGGGTCAGGGTCATACTGTCTTAGGCTACATGATCAGAGAGCTCTTCCATGTCTCTTTTCATGTAGTCCAGGGAGATACGTCTCAGATCATTCACACCAACATGGACAATAACAGAGTCATATTTGTACTTGTTCTGGAGAGTGCTTGTGTTATGTGGCGGATCCTGGCACCCAACAGGCAGCTAACTGTAACCTTCTCCTTGTCCAGCCTAGTTAGTGGGACATCAGAGTGCCTGACTATAGTTTTGCTTATTACTAGTCTGTTGGGTATGTTATTTTGCCTTAAGGGATGTGATTGCGTGGCACACTGAATATGTGAAGTATGTGTTTCATGGTTTGTGATGGGGTGTGGGGTTGCTTGGGTGTCTGCTTTGGAGGTCTCTGTTGCCTTTTCAGATTGTTATTTAGAGACTCCGAGTATGTTTTTGTGTATTTATGTCTGTTATTTGCCAGCGTTGGTTTAGTAGGTCTATGTGAGACTAGTGGTGTGTTGCAAGTATTTTTCTTCTTCTCTTGACTGTCAGTTCTAGTCTTGGGTTGAGAGAGCTTTGCCTCCAGTTTGGCTGTATAATTGCATATCTCACATATATTAGTGTTTGGTGGTAGGAGGAGAGGGTTGTCTGTGTACATGAGGCAGTTGTAACATTGCCTCAAAACACCCAGATTCACCATTTGGACTGGAGAGTACACCTGAAACTGCCCTTTGGACATGCCTGAATAGGTAAAGTGAGTTGTTTTACTGATTGGCTGGTAGGGACGAATAGAGAGCCTTTTCCTTCTGGACAGTATAGGGGGTCTAGTGCTAGGGTTAATTACTAATTGCTATGAGTTTTGAGCAAGTGATGGGCTGTGAAATGAAAGGTTTGTGTGCTTAAGTTGAAAGTTCATCTAGTTCCAAGGGAAAAATTGAAGAGTAGACTTTGTGGAGCCGGGAATACTTTAACCCCAGCTAAGCGGCACTGCCTGGCATGCAAAACCATGCAAATGCATTTTTTATAGCAGGGAAATGAAAGAGATAGAAATTAGCCCAAAATGTCCAATAAACTACTAACTTCTGGGATACAGCAAACAAGGCGCACAAATTCCAGAAAGAAACAGTTCAAATAAGCAGGCAAATAAGCCTTTAACCAGAAAATTCCCAGCTCAGAAGGGCAGAATCTAGCCTCTCCTACCACAAGAGTGCAGACAAACCTTCTTAATGTAAAATAACTGGCCTGAAACTCAAGTCTTAAACCAGAACTAATGCACTTTTAGAATAACAGACACTGAGCCTTCAATCAGCAATTCCCAACTTAGAAGACTGTAAGCTACCTGTCCTGCCACAACAATGCAGTCCACAAACCTTCTTAATGTAAAAAAAACTGGTGTGAAGCCCAAGTGCCTAAACTTTGTAGGTGAGGTTTTTAAGGCTTTTTTGAATGTTGAAGTGTATTATTATTTTTAATTTCTGTCGGTAGCTGATTCCATATAGTTATATATCTGTTCCAATTCTTGATAGGGCTTTCTCTCCAATTGCCAGTATGAATTTGGGTCTGACCAGAGTTAATTGTGCTTTCTTGACTACTAAGGGACCAGCTTTGATCTCAGCAGAAAAAGCAAGCATTTTGCATAATGGATTTCAGTGCTAATGTGGTTCTCTGCCCTTTTCTATATTTTGAGTATTTTGGGAATCACAAGTATGGTGCAACTAATCACATTTTTGCAAATGGTCAGCAACTGTAGATTTATGTATATACTACTGGTGTAACTTATTGCACATCTTCATACTGTATTTAGATCGCAGATATACCCCAGGGATTACCTCAGTGTCACTGCTCAACAGAGGCACAGCAAAATAATGGGTATAGTTCCCCATACTAAAGGGGTGAAATGCCCTCGGGCAGATAGCCTAGTATGAACCTATGAACCTATGAACCTATACATGCAGTGGTAAATTTTACATTTTGTGGTAAGAAGACTTTTGTTGGGAAGCTTTAACTTATCTAAGTTTAGGCAATCCTTTAAGCACTTCCATGAGCCCTTGCAGTGGCACAGGAGTTCACTGATTCTGATTCCCAGTATCCATACCAGATGTTCAGTCCTGTTCTCTGCCAGCTCTCTACATAGTGTTTGCATGCTCTCTCCATGTCTGTGCATGTTTTCTTCATTCTCTTCCACATCTCCAGAACATGTTGGTTGATCACTATTGTAAACTGTCTGTATAAATTGTTTATACCATTGTCTTTATGGCCTAGGTCATGGGTGCATATTGTATACGACCAATTAATATACGATATTAATGACACATACACATTATAGTAAAGTAATCCCAGGATTTACTAATCTTCCATGTAAGACTAAATTAGTCTTACACGGAAACGCCAGTCTAAGAGTATGACGGCAGCGCACCATGCATATTAATGAGAGCGCGCTGCCTCAACTCCAAAGCTTACACGGAACATGGACGAGTGTAGGGGGCATGTCGGACTGCCGAGCAGTCCAAAAATCCATGCCCTTGCACTTACAAAACCCAAGAAATGTTGAGTTACATGAGCGAGTCCACTCAAATTTGTACATTGTAACACTACACTGCCCCATATGTTAAACCTCGTACAAATTTAAAAAGTAAAGGAAATTAATTTTTTTTTTTGTTTTATTTCAGATATAGCTGACGTATTTGCATGTGTTTGTCCGGGATTGCCCATTGCTTAGCTACAGTTAGCATCTTAGACACTGAAGAGGATAATAAGAAACAAATATATAACTTAAGCAAAATAGCGATAGCGTAGTGGTTAGATCCTTCACCCAAAAAGGAGGCATTCCCGGTTCAAGTCCCACTATTGCACATTCCATTTTGTGTTGGAAATCTGTATACAAAAATATTTCCTGACATTTATCATGTATAAGTTTTGTAAAAATCATTCAAATGTTATATGTAGTAGTGAACGAATTATATATATATATATATATAATATATATATATATATATATATATATATATATATATATATATATATATATATATATATATATATATATATATATATATATATATGAAGGTGAAATGGTTATAGCACTGCTAAGCATAATTTTGCAGTATTTAACATATTTAAAACCAATTGCTCATAGCTGAGCATCACGTTAACAATCACATTGTCTTTGTGCGTAGCTGCGCACCACGCCAACCAGCTCAACTACAACGTATTTGCAAGTAGCTGTGCACCGCGCTAACCAGCACAACGTCGAGCAACATTGGGCAACCTCGGGCAAAGTTGAGCAAAGTCGGCTAAACACAGCCACACCTCCTTTACTGTAGCTTAACCATTCAGGTCTGGCCAGTAGGAAAATAAAAAGCAGTGACAGAGCTCAAACTCAGGATACTGTGCACTCTAGTCACAGTACATAACCACTAAGCCATGACAGCATTTCATAACCATGCACTTTCAGCAGACACATATCTATCAAAGGAATATTAAACATTGCTAACATCAGCTAAGCAGGTGTGCCTACAGCTGAGTTTTTTCAAAACTGGCCAATCACAAATAAGTGTGGGAAATGAGGCATATTTAAGCTCCACAGGTGGGAATACTTACCATAACTGGTTGTAGCTCCCTTCTGCAGTCAGCACGGCCAATGTTGGAGAAGGCACTCGATTTCAAGCGCAACGTTGGGGCATTGAGGAGACCAAAGTAATGGTCTGGCTCCTTGTCCACAATCATGAGGAAAGACTCCTGCGGGGCCAGTACCAGGGCACCCAATATAAAATGGAGGCCTGGAACAGTCTAGCTCATGATCACATCAGTGCCACTGGCGTTCCTCGGACTGGTGAGCAGGTCAGGCACCGTTATTCTGACCTGAAGCAACGTAAGAAGGATCAACTGGACCAGTGAATCCAGGAGTCCTGTGCAATGCCTAATGCCCCAGTACTGAGTAAGTTGCCATAGTATTAAGGAGTTAAGAATTGCTATGCTTGTCTATACTATGGATAGGTATGTCTCAATATCTCTGCATTTACTTCACAGCTGCAGGTGTCCGGGCTATGAATCAAATCAGCAAGCCCATGAAGATAGGTTGCAAAGGCTGCGTCATCAGGCAGGTTAGTAATTATTCTGCATATACTGTCATATAAAATAAATGAGAGAGCCTTCAAAAAGTGTTTTAACCCAATAAATAAGGTGTAATAATCCTTTAATCAAAGTATAATTCCTGGAGTCTGTGTAATTTTCTTTGATATGTTGTTGTATTGTTGCATTTTACAAATAGTACTGTTGTATTAAGCAGTGTTAAACCACACTTGGGTAGGCCCATATAATGTGGATGAAGGGAGTGCCAGTAGCTTTTATACATATTTACAGCCCTCAACTGTTGGTTCATGCCCAGCATTTACAGGTTAACCTGGCATATGAATAGCTTAGTATTTTGTTCCCCAGACATGTCAGTGTGCTGCCAGAAATGTAGGGAGCTGTTATCATATAACTGACTGATACTTTCACCTGAACATATCTAGATAATTATATGAAAGTAGAGCTGTCAGTGTACCATCTTAGCAGTACTGAACATATGTAGCAGTACCATCTGCATCTTGGACAGTTTGTATGTAAGATACAGCTCATGTATATAATGATCTAGAAAAATCCAATTCCACAATATAAGGACATTGGGTAGTGTAATAATACATGTAAGGGACCTATAACTGCAGCTAATAGGAATGTAGTGAAAACTAGAAGGATATATACATTGTTAATTGAGCTATCCTTTTCCACCCTACTGTATGTGCATAAAAATGCAATTCCACACCTCAATCGGTATGTCTAATCTCAAAACATTTGTTGGGACATATGTCCTATTGGTTTATAAATATTTCCATTTATTTCTATGCATGTGCCCTGTTAAAATACCAAAATATTGGTGGTCTGTTGCCATCAATTCAACCTGCATGCTGTTGTAATGTCCACTATTGTTCTATATATGCATATGTTATGCTTGCTTTTCAACTGTTGAAAATCTGGTGTATTGGGTTAATGGGAATACTTCTGCATGTTGTTATAACTAATTGGGAATGATGTTGACTGTTACTAACCCATATCTTTATTAAACCCTCCAAAACATAGTTCGTATGGAAAGGCCGGTCCCAGCAGACCCACCTGTCCCACCTCAGCTGGCCATGGCACCTGACACCAGCAGGTCCGGTGCCCAGCCTGGGACCTCCTCCTCCATTGGTCCTGTGCTACCTTTGGGTGGAAGCACTGCAGGGGATGGGGCTCAGCCCCTGTGCAAGAGTGGGTGGAGGAAAGCCACCTATCACCCTTTGAATGGTCCGGGCTGTGGTGAGTAGAGAGATTGAATGTTCTGTTGCAGAACCTCTACACCAGCTTGAAGCACAAGTGGCACAACTCCCGGGTCAGCCTGCCCCTCCTACACAGCCCCCAGCACAGCCACCCTTTGGGCTGTGAAGGTGCAGTGGTGACTGCCCATGGGTGGGGACGTCAGTCCCACTTTTTCCATCTGTGGGCTCATGGGCTTGCGATTTCCAAACATCCCTCGCCGTCAAACGTGTTCACTCACCACATGTCATATACCACACCTGTATGCATCTTTTTTGTCTTGTCTGTATACCTCCCCAACCTACCTCCACAAATATACCTAATTCCCCTACACCACATTCCACTCTCACCTGAAAAAAAGGGCAATCTGCTCCTCAAAAAAAAATTACACCCCATACATAGCTGCCCATTTTGCACACATGTCCTCTGGACACATAAAATGTAATTTAATTGGCATTACAACATACTTTGTTGTCCTCACCCCTCTCTCAGGGGTTGAAGGTTTCATATCTACCTCCAAATTTATTGCATATATATGCACAGCTGTTGCTGTTGAAGAAATGGGCTGCTATGGACTTTCCCTACACCCATCCTGCACATCCCGAGCTATTTCCCATACTGTCTTTCCCTCTTTGTGTCCCTTTTTCACCACTTTCCTATCTCCCCATTTTTCTTTTCTTTCAAAGAAATGAGCACAGGGGTTAACGGGAGTAAGCACTATTAAGCAGTAGTTAGGGGGTTCGTGTGAGTGTGCACTTGTTTGCACTTAGCTAAGCATTGCTAAGCATCGCGCAAACCTGCGCAAACCTTACAACTGCTTAAAAGTGCTTTAGTCACTCTGTATGTGAGGGCCCTTGTTCTGCTCAGGAGCAAAATAAAACACCTCTGTTAGTGTCGAACCCTGGACCTTGTATGCACTACACAACATGATGTACCACTAAGCCACAGTAGATATACAACAAGTTGATGCTGAAATTAATATATCATGCATCAGAATGAGTGAATGTAAAGGAAAAATTGGAATGCCATACCACACAACTTGTTCTGTAGATCTTTACCAACAGTTGTTGTGGGATTACATTACATGACTGTGATAAGAGAAGCAGCCATTCTAGCAGGAAATAATGTTACACCATCACTTTACAACCCCACACATTATCACAGCAGGACAAACACTGGCATATCTGTTTAGGGCAGAGGCCATACCTCGCAACTGTCCCTAATTTTCAGGGATGTCCCTGATTTTGACACAAATTTTAGATCTGTCCCTCTGAATCCCTCCTAAACCTACTGGTTTTGGCCGGAAAGGTGGTGAATTACACTAAATGAATAATGACAATAATTAAGACATAGACACTTCTTTTACTTCAGAAAAGGTGTATTAATTCATATGCTCTGATTCTCTCAATGTTGCAACTTAATGGCACTAACATTTTAAAGGTGTCCCTGACTTTTTCCTTACTTTTCCCTGAGTCTGCTCAAATATGTACCTGAGTGTTTGAGAGGTCTGGCAGAGGCAGAAACACAGAGGCATATCAGCCTTTCTGCTGTTACACACTGTGCAAATAGCTTTGGAAGGAGTTTCGGAAGCATACCCTTATGTAGGAATACAACACTGAAATACAAATGGATGTAGCCATGTACTGGAAGCAACCAACTGTAACAATGCCATTGCTCTATTGCTGAAAAGACATGTGTGGTGCACAGATAAAAAATAACAGGATATTCTCTGGCGACCGTGTGGATAGGTCCACAGTTGGGAGATACACAGACAGATTACTTGCCTTGATGAACTAACATGTACACAGCAACCCTGTAAGTCCAGCAAGATAAAATCTACACAATAATACTTACGGTCTCTGTACTTCTGCACCTCTACCCAAATGTAGAGTATACCTGTGTGTGCAGGGTCTACCAAGTATGTAGGTATGCATACTCACAGTACTGACATGTGTCTAGTTTTTCTGAGCAGCTTGTGCTAATGTCAACACTAAAAAAGCACAAACTGTTTAGAACTGAGTAAATGAATATTCACAGTATAGCAGTTCACAAACAATTCTTGTGCCAAATGAATACATCTCAATAACTAGCTTTGTAAAGCAATTAATTGTAAATGTTGAAAAAAAAGTACATTTTTCCATGTATCTTGGGGTAGCATTTTGAGGGGTGAGTACATTTCTACACTGACAAGTGGGTACTGGAAGCAGCAACATTAGGTCTGAGTACAAAATGTAAATCTCTGGCTACACCTCTGGCTTTTCATATAAGAACTATACCAAGCTACTGTCTTAAACAATGATGTACACAGCAAACAAGGATGATCTCCATCTTGGAAAGCTGAAAGGGCCACACCTACCTGAGTTAGTAATTTATAGTATTGGGTTGCTATGACAGTGATTACTGCAATTACTACACAGCAGGCTGCATGCAATTAGCAAATGGTGGCCACTAAGTGGTGCAGAGGCCATCACATGCTAATGTGCAAATACCTACAACAGCAGGCTGCAATCACTGCCAACAAACTCAATCACTCTCTTGCAGAGACTGCCAGAGAGAGAGGGACACAGAGAGAGAGAGAGAGAGAAACAGAGAAAAGGAAAAATAAATATTACCAAATCATACAAAGGAAAGGTATGTGGCACATATGTATTTACTGGCATGTAGTAAATGTTATTGAAGAATAGTCTACATAATGTGAACCATTCATATGTGGTAGCAGTACTTATTTATGCATATATGTTCTGGTTAACTACTGCTATGGACAATACAGTGTGCACCTGTGGGTAGTGGGACATACCTGTAAAATGTGTAGCTCAGCATTAAATGTCAAAGATCTGATCCATGTTATCTGTGTTCTGTACAGTAGTGTGGCCAATGGCTGTTGGGGGGTTTAGTGTTGACATTATATATACATGGGTGTGACAGAACAATACATGCATGACAGTCATATTAAAGTGTAGCTTAGAATTGTCAACTGCTGTAGCAGTCCAGTATGCTTATCTAGCATTTGTAGCCATATATACCCCCCTAATTTTAGTGTGTGTTCATATGTGACACCTGTTTGTGTTGCAGCAAGGCCCAACAGTTCAGCTGTGAGGTCCAAGGACTTACAACAGTGTGGACCTTGTGTGTGTATACCACACACATACGGAAAAATATATATGTGTCATATATAGTCACATCTGTATATGTGCATAGAGCAGGGGACATATTGCTACTGTTTGTGAAAGGTGGAGATATATATGTTGGTGAAGGTTGGTATGTGCATATTTGTATATAGGTTTTAGTGTGTGACAAACAAGACAGCATACACTGCTGGTATATGACATATGGTGGTTAAACACTGTGGGTGGTTTGTTCAGTTTGTAGTGTTGAAGCCAGTGAGGGCTGCTAAAGCTACCTGGGCTGTGAATACCTTCAATGCATTTATCCCAAGACTGTGCGATTTTATTACATTACTGCACACCTCACATCCTTTGTATAATTGATATTCTCACTATGAAAGGTGAAATGCATATGTGCCTAAATATATATGCATATGTACACCAATGGATGTGTATATGCATGTATATATATATATATATATATATATATATATATATATATATATATATATATATATATATATATATATATATATATATATATATATATATATATATATATATATATATATATATATATATATATATATATATATATATATATATATATATATATATATATATATATATATATATATATATATATATATATATATATAATAAAACTATATATATATATATATATATATATATATATATATATATATATATATATATATATATATATATATATATATATATATATATATATATATATATATATATATATATATATATGTATATATACATAGTTATATATACTCATACACACTTACATCTACTTGTTGCAATAGATTCTCTGTACTGTTAACTGACTGTGATGGTCAGTGTGTTTGTGAATATGTCAAAGATATGTATCTGTGGGATAGCTCAGTGGGATACTGTTTATGTCATGGTATTACAGGTCCTTGCTTTGATCCTAGCAAAAGCTGTGTATTCTGTTGCTAGGCAGAAAAAGTGCTATTGCATACAGTGTGATTATGTCCCATGGTTTTAACTAGGGTGTGTCATTGGAGGCTAAAGCACTACATTTATGATTATTGATTGGTACTGATGTTGAATCCAAATCCTGTGTGTACTGTAGTACTACTTGAAACTCTGGGCCTGTACAGCAAAGTGTGGTGTATGTCCTCATTGCTTGCATCCACTGTTTTGTGTGGTGCCTGTATTCATCACAGATTAAATTTCTCAAGATTAATGTTGTGTAAGTACTGACACACAGTACTGTATAGTACACACTGAAAGCTTATCTGGGTTGTCATACCTTTGTGTTCTGTACTTATGTCTGATGTGTGTGTGGGTATGTCTGTAACGTCCTTTGACATATGTGTGGTAAAACATATACCTGCATATCTAGCAACATTCATAGTGTACTACAGCAGTATGCGACCTATATTCCCAATTGTGCACATATTTTGAACATGGGTTTGCCATTAACAAGTTGTGCGGTATAATAGTAATACATTTACTGGACCTTACACTCATTGTGATGGATAATATATTTCTTTACACATCAGCTTGATGTATATCTGCTGTGGCTAGGTGGTGCAACATGTTGCAAACAGTGTGCCAGGTACTCTTGCATATTCTTATATAGTGATTTGATTTTGTTGCTGTGCAGAACATTGTTCATTATATTGAGAGTGAGCCAGGCACTTCCAAGCACTTGTGGGGTGAGCAGTAATAAGTGGCAGTTAAAGTGTTTCACTCTTGGTTAGCTAATAGGTTGCTATATATGGCAGTTCAGTGACATCTGTACTGTATAATATTATATGTGCTATATGACTTGCTCAGACATATTTTCGTATTTATGTCTTCCAGGGATCATGGCACATCGCAGGAACCCCACTTACAGTAGTAGTGAAGATGACATAATTACTACCAGTATGATTCAGCACTATAATCTCATGTTCTCACGAACCAGCCAGGGCCAGCAAAAGCATACTGCAATGTGGCAAGATGTTGTCCACAGGCTAAATGAAGTAGGCCTGCATAACCGGACATATGAGCAGGTACGCCACCACTGCAGTGATCTTCTCAGATATGTCCGTCAGCGTGCTGCTGATGTGCGGCGACAGCAGCTTGCAACAGGAGGTGGTGTTAATATCCACCCCCCCTCACCAGAGTGGAGGAGCTGCTTCTGAGCCTGGTGGCACCTGCCCAACAACAGCAGCAGCAGACATGCACCATGATGGAGGTTAGAGCCACCCAGCAAGCACACATGGAGCATGCAGGTAACATGGCATATCTATAGACTATTGTTATTTGTATTGGTAGATCATGCATATGTGAGATGTGGAGTGTGTTGTTAAATGATGTGGAGCCTGTTGTTGTGCAATACTGATCATTTGGAAAATAATCTGTAACCTGTGAATGTAAACTGTTGTTGTACTGTAAGATTGCAAACACACAGTAGCAATGCCACAGTTGTGGCCACTGACAAACTGTCTCTTCTCTATGTAGGTCCCTCTGGGTTGACATCAAGGCAGCAGACAGATGCTGGTGAGTGTGTTCTACATTTATTATTGTAAATAAAAAGTGCATGTCATAGTTAAGGTGTAGGCCATGTACACATCTAACACACCCAACCATAATGCATACTTTGCATGTTTGGTGTAAGACCATGCACATCTCACTAATGTGATTAGCTGCCTCAAACACATGCAATACCCAGACTATCTCAAACAAATGTGGCTAGACTGTAGTGGCCATTGGATAGGCACAGTTGATACTCAACATGCACATAACATACACATCTATGTCATACACAGAACATTTTAACATGCTACACATAAAGGATTCCCAAACCCTCTGTAAAGACACACTCCAGTATCCAAAATCTCATCCACACATTACACATTATATACCTGAGGGATAGAGGCCTATCATGGGGCATTTAAACACTCTGCAATGAACTACACATTCATGTCAGGGAATGTTCCTTATTGGCCTCCTTACAAACTCATATAACAACTGTTTTTGAAATTGTGAATGTAGCCAAGGTAGTACAGTTCTGGTACAGCATGAGAAGTGCTGGTTTAGGAAACATTTGTAGCCTTGAGTGACCACATGATGCTTCATGATGATGGCCTATGGTACTATACCCCATCCAGTTATTGTAACCACAGTACTAGACATAGCTTTCTTTGCTATATACCTTGCTATACACCTTAATGTTGTGTTTGTGCACACATATACACCTCTAAACAATATGCATACCAATCACCATTTGCACAACTGACACATATATGTATTGTGATGCTATTGAGTTTTGAATACCTGCACAGCAATGTTGTGTCCATGTATGCATTGTGTTCCAGAGGGAGGCCCATCACCTAATAACAAAACACATGCATCAAAGCCATGTATACTGTTAGTAACAAGGACTGTCTACACTTGCACTGCATGCTGTTGAGCAACACGTCCTGCATGCTGACATGTGTGATATGACTGATGTTCTTCGTTTTCCATTGCTGCAGTCCTTACTATTGGGTATAGTCCGCATCCAGTTGGCCCGAATACCAGAGTATAAGGCTGACGTCGGTCAGGGCGCATTAGACTGACGTCAGTACGTCAGGGTACTAATGCATGACGGCGTCATATCCTCAGTCTTTTTGCGCGTGGTCGATGCAGAGCAGATATGCGAGTGCAGGTTGGCGTTCTGAAATATTTCGAAACGGAGTTTCAGCGAATCAGAGTTGGCTAAGTACCCGTTGAACATTTTGGTTTTCTTGCCTCAGTATTTAACGGATGTCAGAAAAAGTGAATAACTGTATTTCTTGTGAAACAAATACCTCATAGGGATTACCATACATTGTGTATACCTTGTTTAGGGCCTGAGCACGGCGTTGTTGGTTGCGCTCTTGTGCTAGGTTTAACAAGCGCACTATTAAGAGGAGGTTAGACTGTGCCAGATTAGTGTTTGGGAAGCGTTGCAATTATAAAATGCCGTCGGATGCTCCGGCGCTTCGTCCAAGAAGCGTAAGGACAAAACAGCGAAGCCTAGGGTTGATGAACCGGCAGTCCCGGACGTGGTTCTTTAGGCTCAGTGGAGCCAGAGGTTTTGCCAGGAGTTTCTATGGAGTCTCAGGCAGAAACTTTACTGTTACAGGATGTACCCTCTCAGGAGGCAGGCCAGGCTGAGGGGCTTCTCAGGTAACTATTCTTCCCTCTCTTCCCAAAGTAGTTAGAGCCTCTCCTTCTGTTGCCAAAACTTCTTTTAGAGGAAGGCCAAGTTCAGTTTCAGTAGGGGCTTCTCCTAGCCTTTCGGGTTCTGTACCTAAGAAACATATGCTTAAAATGGCAGAAGATTTGATTACTATGATTAGAGGTTCTATGGGCCCTCCTGATAAGAGGCCTAGGGTGGAACCAGAGTTTGACAGTTTTGAACAGGGTTCAGGGGCTTCTGAGTCTTCTGCGGAAGATTTGCAGGAGTATCCTCATTATTCTGATTCTGATGTGGATGATGCCACTCCTTGGCTTCTCCTCCTGAGGATTTTTCATTTTCAGAGACTCTGCATTCCATGAGGGAGCACTTTAAATGGGAAGGCCAGGATTACTCTGATTCCAGGAAGAGGCTTAGGGAATTCTTGTTTTACCCCAGCATAGGCCCTTAGCTATACCTCCTGTGTTGACTGTGGTGGAAGATGTTTTGCAGAGGCTTCCCTGAACCCTGATTCCTTGCCTCCTGCTCCTGTTAAACCTGATAGGTACTATAGGGTGCCCAGCTCATAAGTATTTGTTTAAGAGTCCTAGGGCGGACCCAGAAACTGTTTCTCAGGGGCCTAAAGGTGTTAAAGCCTCTGTGGTTAAAATCCTGTTCCCACTGACAAAGAGGCAAGGGCGTTAGATAGGTGGGGTAAGAAAGTGTATACTTCTTCCACTCTAGCCATGAGAGCATTGAATTGTCAGTTTCACATGCTGAAATATCAAAATTATCTCCTTTCACAATTGAAATATAAGGTGGATGCTTTGGGAAGGTATTGATTGTAAAGAATTGCTGGATTTAGTTTATGTGTCTGAACAAGTGGGCAAGCATTCTTTGCAATGTGGTTTTGATGCTGTGCAGGCCTCCTCGAGGGTGGCTGCCACTAGTTCTGTTCTTCGCAGGCATGCCTGGTTGAGGGATCAAAATTTGGCTGAGCATGTTAAGACAAGGTTTTGGATGCTCCTTTACAGTCTGATGTGTTGTTTGGTTCACCTGTGGAAGCTGTTTTAAAGAAAATGGAGGACAAAGCTAAGTCTATGCAAACTGTTAAAGAATTTTTGCAGGTACAGCCACCGAAGTTTAGTAGAAATTGGCCTGCTAAGGGGTGGACATATCCTGCTTATGATTCCCAGTCTAGGGGTAGGTCTAGACGTGGTAGGGGCAGGGCCCAAGGTTCTTTTAGGCCTAGAACAGGAGTTCACCTGCTCAGACTTCTGGTGAGGGCAGGGGTCAGTCCTTTCGTAAACAGACCCAATGACCTGCCTTTTCAGCTGCCAGTAGATTCTCGTCTGGCAGCTCCTTTGAAGGACGACTGTCTCTTTTCAAAGAAAATTGGGATTTAATTACTCAAGACAGATGGGTGTTGGACATCATTCACCAGTTACAGATTTTATTTCCATACAAATGCCCCTTTCACAGGCATGCCAGACGTTCCTCCTCCACAAAGAAAAGAGGCTCACAAGCAAGTTTCTCAGTTACTCCAAATGGGGCCATTCAGCCAGTCCCTGTATCAGAAAGGGGCCTAGGATTTTATTCTGCATGTTCCTAGTACCACAGAAGGGAACGTGGAGACCAATTTTGGATTTATCTCTCCTCAACACTTATCTGGACATTCCCAAGTTCAAGATGTTGACGTTACAACAGCTTTTACCCCTGCTGGGCAAAGATCACTGGATGGTAACTTTAGATCTCAAGGAAGCTTACCTTCATGTGCCTATCAGGCTAAGTTACAGGAAGTATCTGCGGTTTCGAGCTGGAGATTCTCATTATCAGTTCTCTGCATTGCCCTTTGGCTTATCTACTGCCAGAGTATTCACAAAGGTTCTGGCTCCAGTGATAGCTTACTTCAGGCTACAAGGACTTCAAATCTATCCTTATTTAGACAACTGCCTGATTCTGGCTCAAGAAAGGAAGACCTTCTACTGCATCTGGAATATGTTATAGCAGTGCTAAGATGCCTAGGGTATTCTGTGAACGAAATAAGGTCCAGTCTAGTAGCCTCTCAAGACATGTGCTTTCTGGGTGTGAGACTGAATACAGCAGCCCAGATGGCCTTTTAACCCCGGACAAACAAAAGAGTCTATCACTTTACTTCCATCAACTATCTCATCAGTCCATGCTGACTGCAAAGACAGTCCTTCAAGCATTAGGGTTCATGGCATCTTGTATTCTGGTGCTTCCCAATGCCAAACTGCATATGAGGAGGTTACAATGGTATCTCAAAGATGTATGGACACAGCACTGCCAGGATTTAGACACTGTCATTCATAGAATACCTTGCCTTCAAAGAATTTGTGGTGGGCTCAGGAATGTCACCTAAACAAGGGACTCTCTGTGACCCAGCCAGAGGCAGTCAGATTTTACCGACAGATGCCTCGGACATTGCTTGGGAGCTCATCTAAATGGAAAGTGGATACAAGACAAGTGGCCTGCCAGACTACAGCATCTACATATCAACATGAAGGAGATGTTAGCAGTCCAGTTCGCATTACTGACTTTCAAGGAGTTACTTCTTCCAGGGCAGGTGTTGATTCTAACAGACAACACAACTGTCATGTGGTACTTCAACAAACAAGGGGGAACACATTCTTATCCTCTATGCAGGCAAGCAATGATTTTATGGGAGACTGCACTACGCTTGCACCTAACTCTTCAGGCAAGGTTTCTGCCAGGAGCACAGCACTCCTTAGCAGATGTGTTAAGCGGACAAATCATGGATCCCCACAAGTGGAAACTGGATCTTCATGTATTTCAGAAATTGACAGTGTCATGGGAACTCCAGACATAGATCTGTTCTTCTCCACTAAACCACCAGCTGCCACAGTTTTGCACAAAAGGGTTTCATCACACAGCTTGGAAAGTGGATGCTCTGTCTTTCAGTTGGACGAACCTTCATGTGTATGCCTTTCCACCTCTGCCTCTTCTTCCAAAGGTACTGTTAAAGGTCAGACAGGACAGGCCAAGGATGATTTTGATAGCTCCAGATTGGCCTCGGCAACACTGGTACCCTCTACTCAGTCTGGTAAAGAAGCCTCCATGGCCTTTACCTTTGATTCCACATCTGTTATCCCAGCAGGACGGTTATCTGCTCCATGTCAAGCTTCACTCTCTTCATCTGACAGCCTGGCATATTCTGTGTTGAAACACAGCAGGTCTCAACTTCCTCAACAAGTTTTAAATGTGATTATGGAAGCTAGAAGACCTAGTACAAGGAAAGTGTCGCAGCAAAATGGAAGAGATTTTTATTTTGGAGTAAAGCAAAGAATTTGGAGATTTCTGAGCCTAATTTGAGTATGGCTCTTCAATATCTTACTGAGTTACTGGACAAGGGTCTGTCCTTCTCTTCCGTTAAGATTCATGCTGCAGCAATCTCAGCTCACTATGATTGTGACCCACCATTGTTTTCGCATCCTTTGTTCAAGCAGTTTCTTAGGGCAAAATATAAGACCCCCGTAGAGCTCCTACTCCTGCTTGGGATCTCAATTTTGTGTTGGAAAAACTTACTCTACAACCTTTTGAGCCTGCGGCTACTGCTGAATTGAAATATTTGTCATGGAAGACTGCTTTTTTGTTGGCTATTACTTCTGCAAGGCGGGTGTCTGAGTTGCAGGCCCTTATGGCAGTCGAGCCCTTTTGATTTTCCATAAGGATAGGGTATCATTACACTAATCCTTCCTTTATGCCTAAAGTGGTTTCTAGTGTGGCTTTAAACCAAACTATTCATTTGCCTACTTTTTATGCAGACCCCCAAAATAAAGGGAAAAGATTTTGCATACTTTAGATGTACACAGGCAATTGCGTTATTACTTAAGCAGGACTAAGGATTTTAGGCAGTCTCAGCAGTTGTTTGTTTCTTTTGCTATGAGTTGTAAGGGCAAGCCTGTGTCAAAACAAACTATTTCTAGGTGGATTGGCTTTTGCATTGCATTTTGTTATTCCCATCATGGCAAGGAGATTCCTGCTGGGATTAGGCCTCATTCCACTAGGGCTACTGCCACTTCAACAGCATTTCTACGAGGGTGGCAACTAAGGATATTTTGGAAGCAGCTACTTGGAGTTCAGTGCATACTTTCTCTAAGCATTATCACCTTCCTATCTACTCTAAGTCTAGGGCTGGTTTTGCCACAGCTGTTTTGCAAGGCATGTTGTCAGCTCCTGCTTCTTTATGATTTGCCAGCCTCCCTTACCTCTGCTTTGGGATTCTACCCAATAGTAAGGACTGCAGCAATGGAAAACGAAGAACATAGTACAGTTTTGTACCTACCATAAATGTAGATGTTCGAGGATTCCATTGCTGCAGTCCACCCCACCTCCCTCCTTCCCTCTGTGTTTAGGGGTGGTTGTGTAGGTGAGTTTACCTGCTTATATTTTTGTATATATTGTTCATGTTTTGGTGCAGGTATTTTGGGCCTTGTCTTTTTAGGGTCTTCTGACATCTGGGGCAAGAAAAGAATGAGGATATGACGCCGGTCATGCGCATTAGTACCCTGACGTACTGACGTCAGTCTAATGCGCCCTGACCGACGTCAGCCTTATACTCTGGTATTCGGGCCGACTGGATGCGGACTATACCCAATAGTAAGGACTGCAGCAATGGAATCCTCGAACATCTACATTTATGGTAGGTACAAAACTGTACTTTTTGCTTGTGATACTGTACCCCACCATCACCTGCTATTGTGTATGTTCTGAGATTGCTGGTGTTTTGTGTGTCTGCTTTAGGGAGGAGTGTATTTCCGTGTGTGTGCATGTGTGCATGTGCGCATGTGGTCTGACATCATGTTCAGGTCTTAAAGTTTGATTCCTGTTTTCCTCTCACAGGTGCCAAGGTGGGGCTGGTTCAGTATAGCAGGGCACCTGGTGTCACTGAGACAGACAGTGATCATAAGGATAGGTGTGTTGAGGCACAGGCAGGTTTGTCAGGGTCTGTTGTTGGGCCACCAATTGACAGTACACAAGTCTCCACCCCATCCATGCACACAGTCATACTGCCTGTACATCCATCATCACCACTGCCCTTAGCTAAGGGACAGTGTATGGTTGGCACTGGCCAGGACAGTCTGGTATCTATGGCACATGTATCAGGACACAGCAGTCATAGCCAGATGTCTGGAATGGTACCACATAGGCAGATGCATAGGGGTTCTCATCAGAGCACTGCTGGTCATCATACCCCTGGAAGACGTGCCACACCTCTTTCTACCACATGCATGTTCCAGGCTGTCATGGAGGCACAGACATGAATGGAGCGGTACACCAGACAGGGACTAAGGGCACAGAGGGCTCATAACACCTCTGTAAATGACAGTATCCGTGACCTAGCAGGTGCCATATGTAATTACACTGAGGTCATTGATAGATGTTGGGGTGAGACATTGGATGTCCTCCACAATGTCATGTCCATGTGTCAGGACAGTGCGGAATGGTTGTGAAGTCAATGTGGATGTATGCCAGCAACATCAGCAGCTGGAGATCGCCGTGAATGTTCAGCAGGTCGCAGTCGCTCCCGTAGTGCCAGTATCAGCCCCGCCAATGTTGGGGGGGCTGTCCATAGACCGTCCTAGAAGACCACTCTGGCCAGTCCCAGCAGGAACCTGGATCCAGTGGACATATGTCAACCTCTTTGGATAGTACCCAGTCTGGAATAGTACCTGATACTGTCTGTAGCACCCCTGCCAAGCACAGGTTCCGTGGCCAGAGACGGTGATCTGTAAAGCCTGCCAGGTACAGTCTTTAGCTGTCTCACAAATCATGTGTATAGAGCAGCCACATGGTGGAATTGTGAGCATGCAGACACACACACATAAACCAGAAACCTAGGGCAAACACATAACCACACACATTACATCAACATTGGCCCATAACAGTACTCATGGCACTCACACACACACTCACACTCACATGTCGATTGTATGGCTCAGTGTAGGCCTCTGGCAAACCAACAACACACCCTGTGCATATGGTGAAACCTGTGCCACCTCCTGTCATCTGTAACATTGATGCAGGAACAGGCTAACATGGTGCTGATGCACAGGGTGACTTTAATAAAGTATAGCAATGGTTGAATGTGTAGCATGTTGTCAGCAGAAAAGTGTAATGATATCCTTGAAGGTGTAGCTGAGCAGGCATGATGCATTAAAGCTGTAATTTGCAATGCTGTATTGTTTCCACCAGTGTTTATTTCAATTGTGTTTTGTTTACCCATGTGCCACTTGGCTGATGTGTGTAGTTGGGTCAGCATGTGTTATACAGTGGAGAGTAAGTGTGGAGTGTGTGCAGCACAGGTCTGCAGGTGTACATTTGTAAACATGGTGGAAGTGCACTATCTGCATGTACGTGCATATTGGACACATGGGCAGGATGACATGCCCTGTATTGGCCAGTGTTAACACTTCATACTTTCTCTCGGGGGCCAGTATGCATCATACTGCACACATTTTGGAACTTGAGTACACATGTGTGTGTCTGACACGGGTTGACACTGTGCTGTGGGTGATGCTGTTGTTGCTATCTGTCACTGGTTTGCATTACTAAGGTTAACACTGCCCCAGCTGCACAATCCTTTATTAATGCACACTGTTCACCTACAGGATTGCATGGACCGTTCACCTACAGGATTGCATGGACCGTGCTATCACAAACACAATAAATTCTCACTTATACAGTAAAAGTGCATTAGTCTCATGGACCCCTGCCATAAACTAAATATATAATAGAAGGTGTGACGTCGTACCAAAAGAGTTACATACCAAGAAGGGATAACCTCTCTGGTCAGTATCATTGGGAAAATACAATCCCTCAATAAACATACAAGGCAAGCTTCAAAATACAAAATGGCAGTGTCTGGAGCTTCCCAATGACTCTGTTTATGAGTTCCATGATAATTCGCTCCATAGCTTTGCAGACCAGGCTGGTCAGGCTTATAGGACAATAGTTCCCAGGTTCTGTTGTGGCACCACCTTTGTGGAGTGGGATGACTGTTGCTGTACACCATTATTTGGGTACATAGTCTGTAGTAAAGCTGAGTCTGAACAGTGAATTTAGGTGAGGGTTTAGTTCCTTTTGGAGCTCATGTAAGATGCAGTCAGGGACACCATCCAGTCCTACTGATGTTGTGTTCTTAGCTTTGGAGAGGGCTGTTTTTACCTGCATGTCCGTGATGTCTGGGGCTCTGCATTCTTCTGGGATGGACACAGTGCCTTTTGGGGGTGAGGGGGGGTGAAGTTTGCACTAAACTTGTCCACCAGGATGTTGACAATGTCACTTGGTTCAGTGTATTTTTTGCCATTGTGCAGTAGCTCAAAGCATATCTGAGAGTTGCCACCTAAATGTTTGATATAGCTAAAGAAGGCTTTGTGGTTATCTTTAGATTCCATGGCAATTTTTCTTTAGAAACTGGCCTTGGATGACTTTATGAGCGATCGTAGTTTCTTGCTAATAATGATCAGTGATGCCTTTTTGGAATTTTGCTCTATCATGTAGTAGTTTCCTCCTTCTGTTGTATAGCATATTTATGGCCAAGGACCACCAGACTGGTTTCCTCTTTTTGGAGGAGTGAGTCTTGCTTTTACTCGGGATGGCTCGATCCATGCATCCCTATAGATACTCATATAATGCACTTGTAAAGGATTCTGCAGATTGGATAGCATTATCCTGTAGCAAAGGGGCTTTGCAACTTTCCACTTCAGTCTTGAGAAGTGTGAAGTTTGCTTTTGAAAAGTTTTTCACAGTGGTTTCCTTGACTGGGGGTGGTGTCGGGATGTGGATGTCCATTGTGATTACTTTATGATCTGATCTTACCAGCGAGGGGTTTACCTCTGGTGTGGAACACTGATCACCCATGTTGGTGATGATCAGGTCCAGTGTGTTGTCGCCTCTAGTGGGCATGGTGACCAGCTGTTCCAGGGCGTTTGAGTTTATAAACTTTAGGAAGCATTTGGCAAAGGAGTTTGTACTTGATTAATTCTCCCAGTCAATGTTTGGGTAGTTGAAATCTCCTAATATCATGGTGTTTGGTAGGACCTTTATATGCTGAGTGAGGGTTCTGAGAAAAGGTAGTTGATCTGTAGCAGGCTATGATCTGATAAGCAGCTTTGCCCACTGTTAGTTGCACTTGGATGGTCTCTGAGGCCTCATGCTGTGCCACTAACCTGGAGGTGTGGGTATCCTTCATGAAAATGGATACACCCCCTCCTTTTGTATTTCAGTCCATGTTTTGGAGCCGAAGCTCGGAGAGATTGGGATTTCTTTAAGTGGAGTATGCCCAACAGCTCTGTGTTTGACCTAGCTTTGTATGTTATGCGGAGATCACCTCGAGTAGGCGATATGCGACAGAGTAAAGCTGGAGTGTTTTGAGACAATCTGTGTAGGGCATGTATTTGAAGCCACTAATCCTCTGTGTGAGGTATTTCTGTGGGCTTTCCAGTTGTTGTAGATGTCTTGTGAGGTACATACTAAAAGGGGCATTTTACTCTATTATGGATCTAATGAGTGATGAGTAGAGGGGAATAATTACCTCTTTTTTTCTTCCTGACTACTGTGGTGATGTGATTATCAAAGGAGAGTCTACTGACTACCTGTGTCCCAAGGACTCCTATCACACTTTCAGTGTTAAGTATACTACCACCTATGTTGTAGTTCATGGGTACAGAGTTTTTACCAAAGGGGATGACAATGCACTTTTTGGCACTGAGCTTGAGGCCATGGCTTTGACACCAGGCATCTGTCTCAGTGAGGCACTTTTGTAGGATGTCCACATCGTTAGTAGTTTCAATTATGGCTCCTAGTTTGCAGTCATCTGGGAACTTCATTAGCCAAAGACCTTCTGTGTTAGCCTGTACTTCAGGGAAGTAGATACCAAACAGGACAGGACACAGGACTGAACCCTGTGGTACTCCACTTGTCACTGGTCTGAAGTCGGACTTGGAGTCTGCTACTTTCACAGTGTGGGTTCTGTCAGTGAGCCAGTTGGCAACCCATTTTGTGACATAGGGATTTATACCTAGTTTAGTGAGTTTATCTGTAATTCCAGAGTCAGGTATGGTGTTGAAAGCCTTGGCAAGATCTAGATAGGCTGTGTGAACTCCTTACCCTTGTCTATAGCTTTGGTCACTGCTTTGAAGAAGTCTATCAAGTTTAGGAGACATGATCTCCCTTTTCCAAACCCAAAATGGTTGTGGTCCAGAGTTTGGAGATTGCCAATGTCTTTGTTTATAAGTTTCATGATGATACGTTCCATGGCCTTGCAGACCAGGCTCATCAGGCTAATGGGGTGCTAGTTCCCGGGGTCTGTGATGGCTCCTCCCTTGTGTAGTGGGATAACCATTGCTGTGCACCATTCAGCAGGCACAAAGCCTGAGGTGAGGCTATGATTGAACATGGTACTTAGGTGTGGTGCCAGTTCATTCTTTAGTTCGTGTAGAACGCAGCCTGGTATGTTATCTGGTCCCATGGATGCTGTGTTCCTGGTTTGGAGAGTGGTTTTTACCTGTGCAGCCATGATAACAGCAACTTTGCATTCTTCCGGTATATAGATGGGCTCTTTCATGGGTGAGAGGGGGGGTAAAGTTAGCACTGATCCTATCTGCCAGGATGTTGGCAATATCAGTTGGGTCTGTATAGTTAGTGCCATTGTGCTGTAACTCAGAGCAGATCTGAGTGTTGCCATTGTGATTCTTAACATAGCTATAGAATGCTTTGTGGTTGTCTTTAGAATTAGTGGCGATTTTGTTTCCGTAACTAGCTTTGGAGGATTTTATCAGGGATCGCAGCTTCTTACTGAGGCTGACCAGGGATCTCCTCCACTCATGGGTTTTACCCTCTTTTGCAACAGTTTCTTCCTTCTGTTGTGCAGTTTGTTTATGGCAGGGGACCATCAGATTGGCTTCATGTTCTTGGAGGATAGCGTCTTGGTTCTGTTTGGGATAGCATGATCCATGCACTCATGTAAGTGCTTATAAAGTGCAATTGTGTAGGATTCAGTAGTCGTAACTATATTGTCCATCTGCATGGGTGTCCTGAAGTTCACAAGTTCTGTCTTAAGAATCATGAAGTTATCTTTGGAGATATTTTTTAACATGGTTTCCTTAATGGGGGTGGGGGCAGAATGTGGATATTTAGGGTAATTAGCTTACGGTCAGATCGGACCAATGAGGTGTTGACTTCAGGTGTGGAACACCGGTCATGCAGGGCAAACTAAACCCCGTAACCAACACAAATAACCACAAAGTGAGTTAAATGCTGCTCATTGCCAGAAGTTTCAGCCTCCAGATGCACACACTCGAGGCACTTCTCAGTATGGAGAATATTGATATCTGTGCAGTAAAAGAAACCTAGTTCAAGGCTCCAGAGGGCATACCAGCATTACCAGGATACTACTCATTCCATACCTTCCAGCATCAGAACCTGGATCATAGCACATAGGGTGAGGATGTATCCATATTCATCAAGGATACTTACACCTCTCTCTACATCCTCTCTACAGGATATGTACCCATAGAATGTTGCACAGCAACATTCTTCCCACTCCACAGGGGTGGGGCCACAAAAGACCCTTGGCATTCACGCTCTATGAACCTGACAAGTCTGATCTGAAAGGCAATGGAGCCAACCATAATGGAAGTAAACAATAAAGACATTGGGAATCTTCAATAGTTGAGCACACCCAGTTTGGCTTCGTCAGATGCAGATCATGCCTCCTGAACTGGGTGGAATTCTTTGAGACAGTTACCCAGGCTACAGATGATTGAAATGAGCTCCACACAGCCTACCTATACCTAAGGCTAAGGCCTTTGACACCATTCCCCAGTCAGGTATCATAGATGAACTCACCAACCTGGGCATGAATCCATACATCACAAGATGGATTGCAAACTGGCTCACAGATAGATCCCCCAAATTAAGAGCTGATGGCTACATGTCAGACTCTACACCGGTAACAACTGGTGTCCCCCAGGGTTCAGTCCTGGCGTCCCTCCTGTTTGGTATAGACTTTGCAAAAGTACATGCCAACACAAGAGGGTTGTGGTTGACTAAGTTTGCTGGGAATTATAAAGTGTTTGCCATAATAGATTCCCCGGATGACACAAATATTCTCCAGAAGGGGCTCTATGAGACAGATGTGTGGTGTCAGAATTATGGCCTCAAGCTCAGTGTGGAAGAATGCATAGTAATCCCCTTTGGTGAAAAAAAGTACCCACAAACTATCACATAGGCGTTATCCCTTTAAAACTGACAAGGTAATGAGGGATCTGGGGACACAAGTAGATAGTCATCTTTCCTTTGACAACCATGTTGCCAATGTGATTGGGAAATCCTATGTGGCCCACCTAATCAACAAAGGGTTTGCATCAGGATCAAAAGAGGTAGCGGTGGCCCTCTACTCTTTCATCAGACCCATCATTGTGTACAATGCACCATTTCGGATGTACTCAACTAAACATATCCAGCAGCTGTAGAAACCACAGAGGTACCTCACCAAGAGGATTACTGGCATCAAACAGTTGTGTTATGCAACACAACTGGTAAAACTAAATCTGTTCTCTGTTGCGTATCACCTACTCAGAGGCACACTCTGCCTAACATACAGAGCCATGTCCAACACATAACTATTGAACATGCTCCATCTACGGATAACAAAATTGAGTTGCACTACACACTCCAGGGATATGAACCTTATCACAACAATGAATACAACATGCTGATGGGATAGAGTACCATCCCGGACACTTGCCTTACTGTGGAACAGAGTCCCAGTGTACATCAGACAAAGCCCCTTGCTGGCATTCTTCAATAGGAACCTTGATGAGTGGATGGAAAACAGACAATTCACGCCAGGCATCAAATCAGCATCCCCACAAGAAAGGGGCTTAGGGTCCTAACTATTAGAACTAGGGCTTGGTAGGCTACCCAATTGGGTGGTGAAAGCTGCACAACTTGCCTAGGCTAATATATGCCTTCATGAAGATAGTCTACTACATACCTATGAACCTGTGTGACAGGTACATGTCTACAGATAGTAGATGTGTACTTCATTGTACAGTCATGTTGTACAGCAGGCACATGGACCACATGCACTGTAATGCTTACAGATACTTATGGCTGTTATGTACAGTGGGTGAGATGTGCAGCTCATGTCTTTTGTGCCATAGGAATGTGTGCTGGGTGGGACAGTCCTGGATGTCTCCCTTTGGCTTATTATACTGTGTTCCCCCAATATATATATATATATATATATATATATATATATGGTACATAGGTAGGTAATAGGCTATCAGCCTGAAGGCATATATTAGTATGGCCAGAGTGTGCAGCTATCACCACACAAAGGGTTAGTTCCCTAAGCCTCTGTGTAGTAGAGCTGATGAAGTGATCCATGGTGTGACAGTTCAATTTCACATACACTCATCAAGGCTCCTCTGGAAGAGTGTCAGTTAGGGACTCAGCTTAATGTAGGTTGGGAGCCTGTTCCAAAGCAAGGGAAGTCTGTGAGTTAGTAGTATATCCCTCCAACATGTTCTATTTATTGTTGTGATGATGATATCCCTAGAGCATGTGGCAGAGTGAGCTTGGGTTTACTTCAGATAGTGCATTTACATCAGTTCTGCATTGGACATGGACCTGTCTGTTGGGCAGAGATTGCCTGAGTAGACAGTATGCAACAGAGTACAGATTGAGTTAAATTCAGTCTTGTTGCATGGGGCAACTGTCTGAGGCCGGTAATCCTCTTGTTGAAGTACTTCAGTGGTCTTTCCAGCTGCTGAAGGTGCCTAGTCAGATTCATCGCAAGCGTGCCGTGATACTTTCTGATGTGTCTGATAACTGATGAGTAGAGGGAACCTCCTTTGACCTACATCCAAAGACCTTGGCAATTTGTGGGAACACATAGCATGATTTTCTAACCACTTTGTGAATGTGTTTCTGGAAGTAGAGATGACAATCCACATGTCCATAGATCCCTTATTATTACCTCCATATTTAGTGTGTTGGCACCTATGTGGTATTTGCATGACTGTAGCTGGAGGCCATAATTTTGACACCACATCTGTCTGACTGAGACCCTTTTTAAGGATGTCTCTGTTGTCCCAAACATCGATTATGACAACCTTTTTGCAGTCATCCACAATCTTTGCTAAACATAGCCCTCATGCATTTGACTGTATTTCTGAAAAGTATACACCAGACAGGAGGGGTCCCAGGACTGAGCCATTGGGGGCAGCAGTTGTTACCAGTTTGAACAGGAGACCACAATTCTTACCTTGTGGGATCTATCTGTACCCCAGTTGGCAATCCATCAGATGACATACGTGTTTATGCACAGGTTATTGATTTTGTGGATACGACATGTGTGTGGGATGTTGGAAAAGGGCTTTTCAAGGTTTATGTAGGCCATGTGGAGCTCATTTCATTGATGGATGTCCTGGGTGACTGCCTTGAAAACTGTCTAGCAGGTTTAGGAACCATGATCTACCCCTGACCAAATCACAATGGGTAGGGTTGGGTGTTTGTAGCCTCCTAATAGCTCTGTTTGAGTTCCATAATGATAGACTCCATGGTCTTGCAGATCAGGCTTATTAGGCTTATAAGACTATAGTTCCCATGGTCTGTTGTGCACCGACACTGGTGGAATGTGCCAAACATTGCTGTAACCCATTCAACAGTTTCATATCCTGTACAGAGGGTGAGTCTCAACAGACTGTTCAGGTGCAGGGTCTGTTTGTTTTGGAGTTCACATATGACACAGCCAGGGAAACCATGTCATCCCATAGACATCGTGTTTTTAGGTTTGGATAGAGTTGTTTAACCATTGTATATGTGATTTCTGGGTTTTCACAATCTCCAGGTATGATAACGGGCCCTTTTGTCAGTAAGAGAGGGGTAAATATGTATGAACCTGTCTGACAAGATGTTGGCAATGTCAGTCATGTACATGTATTCATTTACACTTTGCACTGACTCAGAACATATATGAGTTTACATTGATATTTATGACATAGCGAAAGAAAACTTAATGGTTCTCTATGGACTCTTTGACAATATTTTTGCCAGAACATGGCTTGGATAATGTTAGGAGTGCTCATTGTTTATTGATGATCCTGATCAGAGATTTATTGATCTTCTTTGCATTTTCACTTTCATTTAACAACTTAAGTACTTGTAGTACATAGTTTGATTATGACAGGGGTCCAATATATTATATGGGTCTGTTTTCATATCACTGTGTGCGCAAGGCAGGATTGGTGAATAGTGACAAGTGTCTGGAGTAAGAACTGCAACTGCCAGATATGTGTAGCCCACTGCTGTACTCAGACATGGCCTAAGTGTGTGAGCATGCCCAGTATGACCTTTCAGTATGTTGCTGACTGAAATTTGCAAAATTTGTTTAAGAGTGTGAGCATGCCCACTATGGGCATATATACTATATGTGTGTGAAAAATCAAGTTGGTTTTTACTTCAGGGCTCACCTTTGCTTCGACAGGAAGCACGCTGTGCCTGCTGGGCTTCCATGTGTCAATTTGCATAGACTTATCAACATTTCTGCATACAGGGGGGAAAGCTATTATTTGTACATTTCTACCCGGGGAGCCACACCTGATTATTACTGTGGGTGTACATAGGATGAGGGGTACATCTGATACTTACACATTTGCTAGGCCTGCAATGCTATGTCAGGTACTCCATTTCTGTCTGTACTGTTGCCTATCATACTGGCTTGAGGCATACCACTCTACTACAGACCTTAGCTTCCAATTACATGCATATTAGTTTGTGACTTCATAGCCTACCCAACCCACATCACACTGCCTGGCCTGCTGTTATCTGTCTGCATAGGCCTGGGGGGAGGTTACTCATATGCCTCTTCAGAGGGCAGGATACAACATTTGTTTGTGTTTGCATTTGTCTACAATTGTCCTGCTGGCTGTGACTGTTAGGTATGTGATCCCCCCAAATGGTATGTGTGAGTGACTTAAGTTGTATGTGTGCCGGTGAAATGCTATCATGGCTTAGTGGTTCAGTACTGTGACTATAGTGCATAGTATCCTGAGTTCAAACCCAGTCACTGCTTTTTATTTTCCTGCTGGGCAGACCTGACTGGTTAAGGAACAGTAAAGCAGGTGTGAGCGTGTTTACCCGACTTTCCTCGACTTTGCCCGACATTGCCCAACATTGCCCAACTTTGCCCAATGTTGCCCAACGTTGCGCTGGTTAGAGCAGTGAGCAGCTATGCATAATTGTATTTAAATATGCTCAATACTGGTAAAATTTGCTTAGCAGTGCTTTATATTGCTTAAAATAGGGACTCATGCCTCAGGTGGTGCTGCAAGGCTGCCTATGTCGGATGCACATATTACACTCCCTATACATGTTTAAAAGCAGGTAGTGTCAAGTTCAGCATCCCTTTTCCTGTATGTGTGAGTCAGACAGAGGTGTCATTTCCAGGGTTCCTACTGAGTCAGTGTATGTGCTATGCGTTGCCTCTTTGCCAAGGCCAGGGCATACTGGGCACGCCTCCTTCTGCCTACTGGGGAAGGCTCAGGTTGTTCCTCCTCTGAGTCACGCTGTGCCTGTGCAGGCCTTGGCAATGGTGGGGAGATGCTTGGCCCTACTCCATGTTGTTCCTGCTGCAGCTATTTCCGCAGGATCATATTGTGTAGCATGGCACATGCCATGTGAATTTGGGTACATGTAGTTGGTGAGTAATGCAAGGCTCCACCAGATGTGTCCAGGCACTGGAACTATGACATGAGCATCCCAAACACACAGTCAATTATATTTCTTGTTCGTGCATGTGCCTCATTATGGAGTTCTTGTTCGGGTGTATGTGCATTTCTGATGGGTGTCATCAGCCATGGCTCCAGTGCGTATCCAGCATCCCCCATTAGGTGACCATCAGGGATGTCCCCAGTGGCAAATCTCTGGTACAGCTGCGTCAGATGCCAGATGTGGGAATCATGATAACTTCCAGGGCAGCCAGCACACACATTCAGTATTATGCCCTGTGCATCGCACATGACCTGGCAGTTGATGGAGGGGAAGTCCTTGTGGTTGATGTAGACCCTACCCCGCTAACTTGGTGGTGTTTTGATGTGTATGTGTGTGCAGTTTATTGCACCCAGTACCTCAGGGTATTCTGCTATTTGGTGGAAAAGACATATATTGCTGGCCAATGCCTCACGGGAATTGGGGAAATATATGTGCTCACCGACATGTGCTGACATGGCATCAAGGAGCTGGTGCAGTACCCTGGATGCTGATGCCTGTGAAATCCCCATCATATCACCAGTTGCTCTCTGGAAGGTACCTGTAGCTAGTATTCTTATACCAACACATACCTTGGTATCCACTAGGATGGGTTCCCCTCTGTTGCTTCTGTGGGTGAGGCGTGGCCAGCACAGCTCAACAATTTGCTGCAGGAGGTCTCTGTCCACCCTATAGCACTCCACTATCTCCAGCTCATGTATCCCTTGGTAGGTTGCCCTGGGTCTGTACACTCTTTTCTGTCTCCTCTCTGTGGGTTGCTCAGCAGCATTCACAACATCACTACCCTCAGCACCTTGCACAAGTTGGTTTATGATAACAAGAGCAGCCCCTAACATTTTGTCTGACTTTAAAGTTTTTAAGCTTTCCCTTTTTGTATACTGCAGTGCTGAAGAGTTCTTTGGAAAAAACACGGAAGAATGCTGTTTGTAGAGTTTAAAGTGCTGGGCTGGGCAGGGCTAGCCTGCTACCTGTGTAACTGGCTGATTCTGATATATTTCACCTGGCAGCTCTGCTAGTTCTCCTTGGTTAACTTTCTACTACTTTTTTTTCTTCCTTTTCCCTTTCTGTTTCTGCCCAGGGCAGCGCTGCACAAACAAGTGCACACGAGCACACACGAGCTCACACGCTGTGTGCACGCTTGCAAGAAATTTCAGATATATTCACGGCGTACACCTTTGGTTTCTGGTTTTCAAAAAGGACAGCTGTAGACACGCCTCTTGCAATCCTGAGCAACTCAGGGCAAACACAAGACACTGTGCTCCAATAAGCTTACAGCCTTTCTGACACACCCCCTCATAATGTTACCTATATTCTATTCTACTACTCACCTATTCCTACACTTACACTCTTGGGACGTGGCTCACATGCTGGGGAAAATTGGGATTCACTATCCTTATCCTCATTTGCATAGGATTGCCTACTAATGCATGGTTACATCTCTCAGACTGAGCTTCCCCCCCTTAGCAACCACTACTCAGTGGCCATGTTGTCTTTAGCTTGCTAGTCACCTGCATGGCAGGATAAGCTTTTTAGTGAATGGCTATTTTTGGCTATTTTTAAATTATTTTCTTGCTTTTTAAAGTGCCGCACATTTGCTCGGTGCTGTGCTACGCTTAAACATCGGAGATCAGGAAAAAAAAGTTAGATTTTAATCATTTTAAACATTTATAAATGCCAATGGCCTTATATTTGGCATTGGCATGCTTCCTCAACTGTATGCATCCTTTATTTGGAGCTGTCATGGCTCCATTTAGCTATTTGCAGAACGGTACTCTGTTACCAACGGAGTACATTTCTGCAGCTAACACTAATCTTCCACGGACAGGTTAGTGTTTTCTGGATTGAAAATTTACCTCATTTGCATAGCTTTCAGCAGCAAATGAGGTAATTTGCATACCATGATGCTGTCCGTGCAAGAGTAGTTTTAGCAGCTCTTGTGCATGCCCCTGCGGGCTGTACCTGGATCGCACAGCAGACATATTGCCTCCGTTTGCTCCTACAATCTTCTTGCACTCCGTGCAAGCTTTCGTAAATCCGGCCCAATATCTCATATATTTCAGTATAACCCTGTTTGTTACTGTGGATTTGCAAAGTTTCAAAGTAAGATTGCCTATTTTGTATATTCTTTCATTTCAGTACGGAAACATATATATTTCAGCCCAAAATTAACAATATACATTTTAAAGATGAGTAAAAAATTAGTAATATACAGCTATGTCTTATAAATGTATTTGTCTGTTTTATACATTTTCATTTGTATCTTATGTTATATATTCTATTTATGAACTTCCTTTAGAAATTAAAAGTGTTTTTTTGTTATCAGTTTTTCAGACTTTTTGCAGCAGTACTAAAACATAACTATTTCAAATCAGTAACACTCTGAAAATAATATATATATATATATATATATATATATATATATATATATATATTTATTCTGCATTATTCAGGTGCATGCACTTCTGGCTTGTAACCATTTAAGAGTAACCCAGTTTACCTCATTTCAGTGCAAATTTTGGATTTGGTACTTTAACAAAACAAAGCCACAGTTTCATTGCCTACCTGTGCATATTTTAACTGACCTATATTGTTCTGACTTGAGTGGGAGTGATTATATAATGTGAAAGAAATGTCAGATGTGCCCTGCTGTTCCCATCAGCACACTGGTAATGCATTACCAAGCATGATATTGTCATTCACACAGGCAGCTAAAATCACAATCATATTCACCTTGCTTCAAGTGGGCTGGTGCACACTCATACTTATTGGTTATGAAAAACTCTTCAATTACAACCGTGATTATTTTAATAAATTGCAGAAGACACATATAAGCCTCATTGTACAATTTTCAGACATTGCCAGCCATAAACTGCTGTGCAGAAGATAGTTCTATATCTTTATCTATATCTATATAAATCTCTCTCTCTCTCTATAGATATAGATATATAGATATATATATATATATATATATATATATATATATATATATATATATACATATACATACATACATATACTATATATATATATATATATATATATATATATATATATATATATATAAAGAGATAAGCTAAAGATATATAGATATAGGGATCTACTTTGGCAGCTTGAACTTTCAAAACTTCGAACTTCATATGGTTAAGACCATAACAATGAAGTTTTGAATGTTCTTATGTTTATGCAGGAGGCACCCCCCCTGCACACCCCACACACCACATCTGCTAATTAAATATACCAACTCTGAGATCACAGTACAGTGAAGAGAACGGTAAATTTCCCATTCCGTGCTGTATGTCAATCTCCATTTAAATCGTTTGAAGTTTTAAAACTTCAATCTTATGGTCTCAATCATATGAAGTTCAAAGTTTTGAAATTTCGAGCTTCCAAAGTAGACCCAGATATAGATATGTAATCTGTATATGACAACACATGCAGTAAAGGCTAATTCTCTTTACTGCATATTCCAATACTATTTGCATCTGTTTAGTTAATAAATTTTCAGAAGATGGAGTGTAGCTGACATACCAAAGCAGATGGCAATACAAGTAGCAGACAGGTATAAGGTTGCTTACTTACTTACCTAGAAATAAAGATTCTGAATTTTTATTTTGCTGAATTATTTAATGAGAACTCCTTATTCTAATTCTAAAATGGGTGTCATTTTGAATGGCCTCAGGATTGGAATGAAGAATGGAGGTGTAATGGGCCTTTTCTAGAGTTAATGATGATTTGGGCAGCTTCAGTGGTGTGGAAGGAGCATTTGAGGAACAAGCCGGTAGTTTTCCATTCTGATAATGTGGCTGTGGTGAAGGTGTTGCAAAAGAAGACAGCTAGGGCAGAATTGTTGTTGATGGTATTGCGAAAATTGGTAATGCAGAGCCTTTTAATACATTTTTCATTTACAGCGGTGCATGTGCCAGGGGTTAAGAATGATACTGCTGATAGTTTGTCCCACTTTCAGTTTTGCATGTTTTGAGGGTTGGCTCCGTGGGCGATCGAGGTGCCAGAAACACTGCTGGAGGAGGTTTGGATTCTTAGGACAGGATAATCAGGCATTTGGTGCAGCATTCTTGGGCTTCTTCTACAAAGAAGGCATACGGTAAGGCTCTTTTTGATTTTAATAAATTTGTTTTGCAATTGCCGGACAAAGAAAGGGTGTTGTCAGAATGATTATTGTTAAGGTATGTGGCTAGTGCATGGGAGAAAGGTAAGGCCTTGCAGACAGATAAAGTGGATTTGGCAGCTATTAGCAATTTTGCTAAGTTGGGAGGATTGCAAGATTTTACAAAGTCCTGGACATTGGGGCATATGTTGAGAGTGTAGGGGAGGGTGATGGTGGACCGTAGAGATATTCGATGGCCGATTGCAAGGGGAATATTGAAGATTTTGTTACAGAGGTTATGGTTATTACAGGGTGGGTCATTGGATTATTTCATGTGGGGCACACTATGTACATTGTTATATTTTGGGGCTTTCCGGGTATCAGAACTGTTAGGTCATTATGTTGGAAGGATGTTATTGTAGCTGAGAAGGAGGTTAACATTGTATTATAGAAGAGCAAGATGGATCAGTTGGGTAGGGGTGGTATGGTGATGATCAAAACGGACAGGAATCTTAGCCTTTGCCAGGTAGCCTGGGCTAGAGAATTCAGGAGTAGGAGGTTGGGGTGTTCAGATAAGTTGTTTTTTTGTACAAGGGATGGCCAGGTAGTTTCCAGTAGTAGACATTAATTTGATGAGGGGGATTTTCGGTTGTATGTTTCCTGTTGAGAAGTTTGCAGCCCACTCTTTTAGAATTGGGAGGGCTTCAGATTTGGCTAGACAGGGTAGTTCAATTGAGGTTATTAAAAGAATGGGGAGGTGGTCCTCAAATGCATTTTTATCTTATATTAGATAATAGTGATTGTGTTTATTAACATCAATTTCTTCTTTTTTTTTCAGGGAAACGTATGCTCATTTTGGGCCATTCATACATCCACTGGGCAGAGAAGCATGCTTTAATCAGGGAGGATGGAAGAAATTTGGGTTTATCTCATTTAGGATGCTCTGTCTCTTGGCATGGGGTTAGGGGTATGTATTGGGATAGGTTAATGTCCGAATCTGAGAAGGCTAAATTGAAGTTTGGGTGTCCTGATATAATAATAATTCATATTGGAGTAATGATTTGGGTATTCTGTCCAAGAAGCATTTAGCGTTGCTTATTTTGCAGGATTTGTTGAGACTAAAGGCAGGGTATCCAGCTATGGAAATTGTGTGGTCAGAGTTGATTCCTCGCTTATGTTGGAGTTATGCATACAGTTATAAGGCAATGGAAAAGGCTAGGAGATTTGTTAATCATACATTGGCGAAGCAGTTAAGAACCCCAGGGATGTATATCATTCAGCATGGAGACTTTGGGCAAGGAGAGGAGGGCTGGTACCATAGGGATGGGGTTCATCTTAATGAATTGGGTTTGGATCTTTTTAATTTGCATCTGATGTTGTTTTTGCTGGATATGCTACAGGTTAAGGTTTAGGAGGGGGAACAGCCTGAGATCAGGCGGGTGGCGGAGAAGAGGGACAGGATTGTCCTCTTCTGTCCCCCCTCTAAGGATGTGGTTTGATTTGGCCAATCGTTGTGTTGTTTAAAGGTGAGCAGGTATGATGCCTACTGTTTTAGGGGGTGAGCAGGTATGCTGCCCTGGTGGAAGAGGTTTCAGGGTGAGCAGGTACGCTGTCCTGAGGTGTGATCAAATGGGGTGAGTTGTTACACTGCCCTGAGGATTACGAAGGCAACTGTTGTTGTTTTATGTGTTCAAAGTTCATGTTATGATAATATTTAATAAAGGTCATCAAATGGCTTTATTTGTTTAAAGTGGTTTGTTCAAAGGGGGGGCCGGGACAATGTTGCTTACTCACTTACCTCGAAATAAACATTCTGAATTTTTATTTTGATGAATTATTTAATGAGAACTCCTTATTCTAATTCTAAAATGAGTGTAATTTTTCATTTATGCATTTATTTATTCACTATTCACATTCTTTATTATTTTTATTACTTTTATTATCTCTGTAGCAATTATATGCATTCAAGTACTCTCATTTCAGTAACTGCACATCTGGCATTGCTTAAACTATTCTTTATATTTAGTTATAGAAGGCTAAAGGGCAGTCATGTTTCAGGCAGAGGAATATATTCAC
This sequence comes from Protopterus annectens, assembly GCF_019279795.1. Classification (NCBI taxonomy): domain Eukaryota; kingdom Metazoa; phylum Chordata; order Ceratodontiformes; family Protopteridae; genus Protopterus; species Protopterus annectens. The sequence goes on along the minus strand of NC_056743.1, from coordinate 1,666,166,076 downwards.
TTCTTCATTCATTATGACTTGTCCATGCTTATGTCATTGTTCACCATTTAGACAAATTTGAATCACAGCACCAAGTGTACTGGCTAGTGTGGACTGTGCACTAAGTGTACTGGCTAGTGTAGACCATGCACCAAGTGTACTGGCTAGTGTAGACCATGCACCAAGTGTACTGGCTAGTGTAGACCATGCACCAAGTGTACTGGCTAGTGTAGACCATGCACCAAGTGTACTGGCTAGTGTAGACCATGCACAAAGTGTATTGGCTAGTGTAGACTGTGCACAAAGTGTAGTGGGCCCAGTAGTAGCTGGATTAGTACTACTTCTCTGAAACCAGCGTGGGATTAATGCTACTCATTTGCTTCTGGTGAGACAAGGTGCTAAGGAGCAATTATTCCTAGCTACATACATACGTGTTGAGACCAGCACTATCTGCACCATCAGGCAGCTAACACCTCCAGTAACTTATAGCCTCATAGGCACTACTCTGTCTTCAGCTCACATTAGTTAGCTCCTGTAACCATGGATTTGCACTTTCTGACTACAGCTTGGTTATCTATGACAACTGAGTGTAGGATGGTATAGGATGCCTTTGTGAAGCATTGTGGTTGTCATTTGCCTGGGTGGCAATTTTAACCTTGTATCAGACTTTGGTTGATTTAATCAGGGTCTGCAGTTCTCTATTATGTTTAGCAAGAGCATTATTGCATCTTGAGTGCTACATTTATTTTACGTTGAATATGTTTTTTTTCTTTTATTATAGACCTTGTTTATATCTGGTTTTCACCACAGGGTTTTAATTTTGAATTTGGCATTGTATTTACTTTGGAGTGAACAGATGCATCTATGCATTTTATGCAGCTCTTCACATGAATTTGGCAGTGAAAAATTCCACATAAGCAGTGGGGTCAAGTTGAAAGTGGATATTGAATTTAGCCAGGTCATCATTCAGTTCCAGTAGAGTAGCCTTTGGCATAATCTGAGAATACTGAGATACTGGACACTGCTTCTGGCTTCAGTCTTGTGGTGAATGCGCTTGATCTGTGTCCTATTTGGCCATGGAGGGAATTACAATTAGTAGGCAGTGGAGCTGTGCAATATTGATGAAGAACAAGTCAATGATTTTATCAACCCTGGATGAGGCGCAGACTAATTGCTCCAGAGAACTTGTAATGATGAAATCCAGAAATCTCTTTTCATAAGTGTTAGAAGGTGTATACATCTGCCAGTTAATGGAGGGGTGGTGGAAGTCCCCTAGGAGAATAGTATTAATCTTTTTTTTTTTTTTTTTACTCAAATAATTTTTATTTTGATGAAATAACACAATAATTTAATACATTCATAACATTCAATAACTATTTACAGTATTTACATTCAGCCTGACAAAAAGGATTCAGATAAAAAGATTTGTAGTTAAATAATAAGTTAATATATAAACTATAACAGTTAGTAAGAGTTTGGCTCCATCTGTAGAGTATCAATCAAATTCAAAACTTTCCTCCACGGACTATTAACCAATGGCTTAGGAAAAGTTCTTAACTCTTTAGTTCTTTTCTCCATTAGTATGCATTTCTTCAGTGATGATAGGAATTCCTCCATTGTGGATGCTACATTAGAGTTTGATCTTCTAGTTATACATTTTCTGGCTATTGTTAACACTGTCCACAGCAAATACAGGTCATCTTTCTTTATATTATTACTATTAACATCATTCAATAAAATTAAAGACTTTGTCAAAGCAAATATATCAGTATAGATAGCTTGAAGAAATGTGTTAATGTCATTCCTATATGGTTTAATATTAGTACAGTCATAAAAAATTAGACCATTCAGCATTAGTGTACAGATGACATCTCCCAACATAACTTGCTGTTTGAAGGATTCATTTTTGAGAGTTTCTCAGGTGTCAAAAAGGATCTGTGTAGAAATTTCCAATGAAAAATCCTCCAGAATTGTGAGTAAAAATTTAGTTTAACTGAAAATAAAATGTTTTATCTTCCATTGATAATGATACTTGAAACATTTTAGTTAAGTATTGTCAGTACAAATTTTTAGAAGCTGTCTTACAGACAATTCAAGTGTTATATAACATTAATATTATTGTATAGATTTCCAAAAATCCAGTTTATAATTTTTGGTATGGTTTTGAAGGATGAGTTATGTATTATTCTACACAGATCCTTAGTGTATGCTGTGACACTCTGAAGAACCAAGCAGTCATTAGGGGATAGGCTATAGGCTGACAATATACTTTGTGTGTTCAAAGCTTGTTGGTTTTCAATACATTGCAACCAACAAAATAGGTTATTACTTTCCCATAAACCAAAAATACCTCTATGTGTTTTATCAGGGAAATCCGTTGTAACAGTAAATGGTATTAAAAATCTATACCAGAGTTTTATATCTAAATTTGTGTTAATGAATTTTCTAAACACATCAAAATATGGTTTATTAGTGTTAGTTTAGTTAATTTTGTTGTACTATACTGTCAATTTAAACTTAAATAGTGCCATATCTTGTTATATTTGTCAGTTACCAAAGCATTCTTTGATAAATAATTGTCATTCATTAGTATAGTGGAGTGTAACTGTTTCCAATTGGAAGATGGTCTAGGATTTATCCAATTCATCACTATTTTAATTATAGATGCCTTTATATAAGTTTCAATCTCTGGGAATAAGAATAGTGTTAATCTTGATGCATAGAGAAACCATAATAGTTAGGTAGACATTATGTGCTGAGGGAGGCAAATAAAAAGCCCTAAACTTTTAAAAAATGTGGTTTCAGTTTTGGAAATGCTGTGACTATAGCAGGAAATGTAAGCTAGAGATAACAGAAAATTTGATTCATGGTGGGTGAGATATCAGAAAGGCAAATCATAATACTACTTTTTTAGTTAAAATAGTTTTGCTGCTGTATATTGTTTGTCGCAAGAATATCATGCATAGCATTATGGGGTTCAAAATTAAATCCAGTAAAGGTGAATATAATGCACAATTCAGTAATCAAAGGTGGATTGTATATTATGACCCCGCTGATGATAAATAAGTTAGTAAAGATTCTGCAAGATGAAGGTGAAACTTGCTAGCGTGACCAAAAAGATGAGATGAGTGGAAAACTGATATGTTTAAATTAAATATGGTATATAGATTCAAGTGAAAAATAGATAATAACATTCTGGGCAAAAATTAATTAATTGAACATGAGCTAAGAGGAAACAAGCTTTGATGGGAAGAAAACCTTTTGCAAAAGAGAGATTTCAAAGTTTTTAATTTTAGCACCAAGGAATAAAAAATCTAGGGAGCTAAGAAGAAGTAGTGAGGAATGATGAATGAGGTACACCTTTCAATGAATATGTGAGGTGTAAACTGGACATTTGTTAAATGATTCAAGTAAGGTTCATTCTCAAATATAATCAGTAAGTTGAAAGTATTGCAATAGGCATGAGTGCTTATAATAAGAGGAAATTGGTGCTTATCTGCTCCCTGAAAGTTATTTTTAAAACTTTTTTAAGTACTCAAAAGGAGGAAAATGAACTCTAAAACATGTTATATATGAAAGTGTGGTGTACAGGATGTGGGATATAAACTGGAGTAGTACATGAAGGAACTTGGGGTATAGTGGTTTGGGTATGATGATTAAGTTTTTACACTAACTAACATACATGGAATACAACTCATCTGTTAATGGTTTCAATTTATTTTTTCATTTTTTCCAATGAAGAAGTGATTCTGTTGTTGGATATGCATGCACATTTTGCTGAATACAGAAACGGTGGTTGCCTAAGAGTGAAGAGTGTATTTTATTTTTTAGGAAGGAGTTGTAGGTATGTGTTTTGGATATTTCTTTTTTTAATAATTTGTATTTTAAATATTATGCTTGATTTTTCTGTTGAGAATGAACTGTATTTTTATTTTACCAAGTATTCATCTGTTTCCTTCCACACTCATTACATTGCAGTGTAAGAATTCCCAGTCACAACCACATCGCCCTTGCTTGTCCCTCTGCCTTGTTTTTTTTTTTTCTTCTTTTTTTTCTAAAGTTAATCTGCATCATTTTTGTCCCTCTGCTTGCCAGCCATTTACCTGTTCCCAATCATACTCAGCCTATTCTGTCATCCATATGAATAAAGAACCATCCTGGGTGATGATGTATGCAGGCAGCCATAAGTGTTGCTTGTACACTCACCAGCATCCTGGCAAAATATCTTTTTTTCTACTTGTATTGTCCTAACTCCACACACTTGGTTGGGAAATAAGCTACCTGTCTCATGGTGTGGGTGTTGCTGTATGCCTACCTCCTTGCAGGTGCATGATTCTGTAAACACACTAATGAAGACCTCCACCAAACAGTAGCTGTCTGAACAAAAAGCCACCCCTTTAGGATGCTTGTTTTCACTGCTCAAGTTCTTTTGGGAGATTGTGATAGTCTGCATCACTGCTTCACCCTTCATTAGCCATGTGATGGGCACATACATCCTCCCCTATTGATGCCATCAACTGCTCAAGACAGTAACCAAATTTAGGTCACCCGTAACATAGACCAGGTTTTATCCCATTAAGCCATCAGTACTCCTTTATTGTGTCTAGATATAATGTTTTACTTTCTTTCTGCTGTATAAAATATATTCTGACATCTTTTGTTTATACAACTCTTCCTCCTATTCCATTTCAGTTTAAAGGCATAAATGCTTAATATACTTTTTTAACCCAGCAATAAGCACTCTTCTAAATGAAGATGGAGCCTGTTCATCATAGGTTCATAGTTGTTTAATAAGCTAAAGACCACTGGGGCCCTTATAAGCCTAGCCATGTAACTTAAATGTGAAACACAAATTTGATTTATGTAGATGGTGATTTACGGACTGCATCTGTTCATCCGAGACATAACAGCCAGAACCGGCGTGAATTTCTGATTACCCATCCATTGGTCCAAGTTGCACTTAAATAGCAATAGGAAGGAATGCTGCTTCACATGGTATTTATGTCACAAGGAAAATGTAGGTCTTTTAATCTAGTAGTTCTGACACTGTTTTGCAGATGTGCAAAATGTTCATCAAAATAGGGTCCAGGGATCCCTTGTATGGCAGGCAAAGATCACTTTTCAGAAGACTGTATGATACCAAGCAAAGAGACAGGGCTTTGTGGCACTCAGCATAGGACTTTATGTTTACTCCCTGTACTCTTTTTGAATGGAACCTTTGTGGATGTTCCGCTTGTTACATGTGTCTGGTCAGGTACATACTGAAGGGGGCATTATACGCTATGATGAGCATTATGAGGGCCAAGTACAGTGGTATACTGACTGCGCTAGACCTAGATGCCATGCCATTGCTTATAAGTTGGGCAACATAGAAGGATTTTCTTACTACTATGGACACATGTTGGTCGAAGACTAGATTGCTATCTACAAAAGTTCCCAGATCCATGAGATGTGAATCAAATTTTAAGGGTGTTTTATTGATTATGTAGTAACCTGGGGTGGTAGAATTTCAAAAGGTACTATAATGCATTTCTTTGTATTGAGTTTAAAGCCATGGCATTGGCACTGTTTTTCTTTATTAGACCGTCATGATGGGCATACTTGTCTTGGGGAGATTTGATGACTGCTCCCAGTTTGCAATCATCTGCACACTTCATTAGCCAGATGGCAAAAAGGGCTGGAAATAGCATAGTGCCCTGGGGGACTGCACTAATCACTGACCTCTTGTGAGGTGGCTTCACTGATACTAAGCTCCTGGGTCCTATCCGTGATCCTGCTAGCTATGCAATATGTTATAAAGGGAAACCTAGTTCCATACGTTTGTTGACAATGCCTGAGTGGGATATTCTATCAAATCCCTGAGCCAGATCTAGGTAGGCAGGATGTACCATTTCCCATTCAGCCTTTGACTTAGTGACCTTTTCAAAGAAGTCCATCAGATTCAGTAAGCCTTACCTTCCTTTGAGAAAACCAAACTGGGATAGTTCCAGTTTTTGGAGGACTTCCATGTCCTTATTGATAATTTCCTTGATGATTCTTTTCATGGCTTTGTAAATAAGACTACCCAAACTAATGGGTCAGTAGTTTCTAGGATCTGTTCAAGGTGCTTCCTTATGAAGGGGGATGACCATCACACTCTTCCATTCATGTGCCACAAAGCCTGTTTTAGTACTATAGTTAAATAATGACTCAAGGTAAACCCGGGCTCCTGATACAACATATTCTAGACTATTCAGGTGGCATCCTGAGATCTTATTTGGGCACACTGACTTCAGTGAGTGTAGCCAGTACATGCTTCATCATTAAAGCTGAAGGGGTTATGCTTTACAGTATTTTTGGATGGCTTGTTATTAGTGAGAAGGTGATAAAGTTGGAAGTGAATTTCTCTGCTAACAGGGTTGCTATAACACCATGCTCAATGAATGTGGCATTATTAGCCACCAGTTTAGCACATTGTTATATGCTGCCCTTGAGGTTTCTGAAATAGATGTAGCCCTTATGGTTATCTTTCTCCTGGATGCTATCTTAACCTCAAAGTTGAATTTGCTTGACATAATTAGCCCTCTTAATTGCTTATTTAGTTTGATAAGATAGTTTTTATCTTCTTGAGATTTACCCTTTCTGATTATGCTATATTTTTCCTTTTGTTATATATCCTGTTTAATTAGAATGCCACCAGGGTTGATGGTTTCTGGGGACAGTCCTGTGCTTAGTTCTTATACGTACTGCAGCCTTTATGCGGCCATTGACATTGTTGTACATAGTTTGAGAGAGCAATTCATCATAGGCTACTGTGTTCTTGGAGTTTGAAGAGGCATTGAATTTTGACAAACCATCATTTAATAACAAGTAATTTGCCTTGGAATTGTTCCTAACTATTACTGGTTTTAATCGGATTATGAATTTGATTTTGAATTGAAAGGAAACGGCTTTGTGGCTGGACCTCAGCATGGAGGATATAAGACATGGATGTGCAGCATTCTCCCATATTTCTGAGCATGAAGTCCAGTATGTTGGAGCCTCTAGTTGGTGTATTCATTGTTTGGTCTAGGGTGTTTGAATTTATGAAGTCCAGGAATCTCTGTGCCTCTAGCTTTGAGATCATGTAGGATTCCTAGTCTATAGAGGGGTAATTAAAGGGTCTCATGAGCACAGCATTAAGTTAAATGGTAAATGTCAACAGTGGGTCCAAAAGTATGCATTTTGAGCTTCTTGGGATGTGGTGGCTGACCTATAGCTGGCTAGGATATGTTACAGAATTTTGTCTAAGGTGACTTGCACATGGAGGAACACTAGCATATCATCCCATTTAACCATCCTAGAGGTATGGTTGTTATTGATGTATATTGAGCCACCTCCACGTTTAGCCCTTGTTTGTGCAGCTGCTGGTCTAAAGCTGTGGAAGGCACTGAAACCTTGTACTGCCAGGGTATCCTATGCCACTTTAATCCATGTCAAAGTAACTGCATGGATGTCTATATTCATTAGTGTGAGGAGGGGTTGAAGGGAGTGAATCTTTTTTTTTTATCTAGGGCTTGGTGGGAGTGATTTTTTTTCCAGGCTCCTTGCATTGAGTAGTAACACCTTGAGGTTATTTTGAGTTAATTTTACTATGTCAGTAGGTTTGTCAAGATGGAAGGGGAACAAGGCTAGGTGTATTGGAGGCAGGTTCAAATTGTTTTATCATGGTGTGGATGGGAGGAGAAATTGCATAGGAGTTATCCAGAAGGAACAGTATGCTGAGTGTTTTAGAGGTGTAAAGAGTGTCAGAGTGATGTTTATGAAGCTGGAAATTGATGGTGTAATGATGAATGTTGTTAGTGCATATGCTCCACAAGTTGGGTATGCGATGGATGAGAAAAAAAAATGTTGGAGTGAGTTGGATGAAGTGGTGATGACTGTACCCAAGGGTGAGAGAGTGGTGATTGGAGCAGAGTTCAATGGGCATGTTGGTGAAGGGAACAGAGGGGATGAGGAAGTGATGGGTAGATATGGTGTTAAGCAAAGGAATGCAGAAGGTCAGATAGTAGTGGATTTTGCGAAAAGGATGGACATGGTTGTGGTGAATACGTATTTTAACAAGAGAGAGGAGCATAGGGTGACATACAAGAGTGGAGGAAGATGCACACAGGTGGATTATATCTTATGTAGAAGGGCTAGTCTGAAGGAGATTGGAGACTGTAAAGTGGTGTCAGGGGAAAGTGTAGTTAAGCAGCATAGGATAGTGGTTTGTAAGATGACATTGGTGATCAAGATGGGGAAGATGAGTGTGAGGGCAGCACCAAGGATCAAATGGTGGAAATTGAAAAAGGTAATTGTGAGGTGGAGTTCAGGGAAGAGTTAAGACAGGCACTGGGTGGCAGTGAAGAGTTACCGAATAGCTGGATGGGTAACTACAGCAGAGCTAGTAAGAGAGATGGCTAGAAAGGTGCTTGGTGTGACATCTGGAAAGAGGAAGGAGGACAAGGAGAGCTGGTGATAGAATGAAGAAGTACAGGAGAGTATACAGAGAAAGAAGTTGGTGAAGAAGAAGTGGGATTGTCAGAGAGATGAAGAAAATAGACAAGACTATAAGGAGATGAGGTGCATGGCAAAGGGAGAGGTGGCAAAGGCTAATGAAAAGGCGTATGAAGAGCAGTATGAAAGGTTGGACAATAAGGAGGGAGAAAAGGACCTAGACAGAGGGACCGAGATAGTAACGATGTGCAGCAGGTAAGGGTGATAAAGGAGAATGAGGGAAATATACTCAAAAGTGAGGAGTGTGTGTTGAGCAGCTGGAAAGAGTACTTTGAGGGGCTGATTAATGAAGAAAATGAGAGGGAGAGAAGGTTGGATGTTGTGTGGATAGTGAATCATGAAGTGCAGTGGATTAGCAAGGAGGAAGCAATGATAGCTATGAAGAGGATGAAGAATGGAAAGGCTGTTGGTCCAGATGACATACCTGTGGAATCATGGAGGTGTTTAGGTGAAATGGCAGTGGAGTTTTTAACTTGATTGTTTAATGAAATCTTGGAAAGGGAGAGGATGCCTGAGGAATGGATAAAAAGTGTTTTTGTACCGATTTTTATGAATAAGGGTGATGTGCAGAGCTGTAGTAACTACAGAGGTATTAAATTGATCAGTTACAGCATAAAGTTATGGGAAAGAGCAGTGGAAGGTAGGTTAAGAAGGGAGGTGATGACTAGTGATCAGCAGTATGGTTTCATGCCAGGAAAGAGCACTACAGATGTGATGTTTGCTCTTAGAAATGAAAAGGTGGAAAGCCCATTAGGCTTACACTTTAAAAAGTATCATAACAGTGATGGAAATAAATTAATAGGCACAGTTTTAGAAAAAGTGTATTGTGAAAAAGGCATATGCCTTAAGAATAAATTACAATGGAAAGAAGCATTGTTTATTTTAAAATTTGATACCTTACACCCTAAGGGGTTAAACAGAGAGCTTAATTGGAAATGGTTGTTATAATTAATTGTTTTTTTAATTGTTTTATTAGAACTGTTTTAACTATAAAAAGGAATGAGAAATGGTTCTTGTTATAGTCTGTTAAAGGCTTATGCCGAGGCGCTGGAGAAGAGTAGTCTATTACGAAAATAAATTAATTGGATTTACTGGCTGAGTCGTTTTTTGGATTATTGCTTCATTGTGTGGTGTCATATACTTTCGGTATGGCCAGTAATCCCTCTTTTCAAACTCCCAGAATTTTTCGAGAGGATCTGGGAGAAACTACTCAGAGAACATGTGAGCAAAATATCTTACAGGTGGGAGAACATCTGCCTGATAGAGGTATGAATTCTACATCCCAATTGGGTGAGTCGCAAAAGATTTGGGATAAAGTGTTGATGGGTGGATGTCAAAAGTGAACAGTTAATCCTTTTTCCACCATAGGACAGAACCATACTATAGCTATTTCAGCTGAATTACAAGGTAGTGTTAAAAAACTTGAAAGTTTACTTTTTAGAGAAAATGCAACACATTATAATATTATTAGCCTGCAAAGGTATTTGGAGTTAAATATTACTCCAAAAGGACTAAGACCGTATAAAAATCCTTCTACACCCTTTGACGAGAAAAATGTAGAAGACATGCAGTTTGCTAAAAGATGGGCGATGGCAGCACATCGCTGTACAACAAAATGGGTGGCTATTCTAGTTGAAAGAGATCTATTAACAGATTAAAAGTGATATTGTTAAGTTGTGTTCAAGTCTGTGTAATTCTCTGACGGTCCCTAGGTTTGAGGGTGTGCTAAAAGGTCTGAATGAGAAAGTACTGAGTAAAACGGAAACATTGATTGACAGAAAAATACGCAAATTACAGAGACCTAAGAGACTATGCTAATGAGACAGCGTTCTCTAAAAACTATCAGAAGACTATGGGCGGGTCTTTTGGTAAAAAAGTAGTAAAGAAAAAACATGGTGTCTCGTTTGCTTCGGCGGACGCAACTGAAGCTTCAGGAGAATGGTCGGATGAAAATGCAGACTTTCCATCACTTCCCCCAGCTCAAAAAAGTGAATATATGTATGAACAATTTCACAATAGACCCAATACAAGTGAGAGAGGTCGGAAAAGGGGACAAATAGATACGACATAGGGCAGACAACAACAACAGAACCAACAGGGGAAAAGTAAAAGATGGTACTAATTTTTCTAAGATTATGAAAACTAATTGTGAGCCAGGTAAACAATATGTTTTTAATTTAACTGGCTTTCATTTTTCAGATACTGAAATAGCAGTACTAAATCGTGGTATTAAATTTATTTTTACTGTTATTTCTAATATGCATTCATTTAAAATAGATGTTTTTAAATTAGTAAGGAAATTACATCTATTATGTTTTTTTTCAAAGCATAAAGAAAGTAATGTAGAAGTAATTAATTCTTTTGAAATGAATAATTCTTTAAATGAAACAACTTCTATGGAATTTTTTTCTTGTGATTCTTCTTTTGAAAATGATGAAATTATGAATGCTAGCTGTTTATTACCAACTGATAAAATTAGTATTAAAAGTAGTTATATACCTCCTTTTAATAATGAAACAGTGAAATATTTTCTAGTGTAGTAAGTTATTCTGTGCAAGATATTTTTAAACAAAAGAGAAAAGTTTCCTATAATTTGACTAAAAATGAATGGGAGGCATTGAAAAATATGAGATATAGAAATGATATTATTTTCAAGCCCTCAGATAAAGGTAATAAGTTAGTTGTAATGACTGTAGATCAGTACTACAAGATGTGTATGGATAATTTAAATAATGATGAAATATATAGAACTTCAGTAAGGAAAGATTATGATACAGCTTTGTTGGCATATAATGAATTAATATATAGGGGGTATAGGTTGGGCTACTTTACTAAGAAGGACATAGAGAAAAAAAATTCTATAGATAAATGTACTATGGCTAAATTTTATTGTCTTCCTAAGTTACACAAAACTAGATGCAACTCTCCGGGTCGTCCAATAGTGTCTGCATGTAATTATTTTCTTCACAATATAGGAATTGTGTTACATGAACTACTTCTACCTAAGGCTGTGAAGTTATCCTCTTACATTAGAGACACTTTTGATTTCCTGGAAAAAGTTGACAGAATGCAGTGGAATGAAAATAGATACTGGATAGTATTAGACGTTAAAAATTTGTATACGAATATTGTACATGAATTAGGTATTAAAGTTTTAAAGTTTCATCTAGGTGATACTCCACTGACTTATTATATAATTGATTTAATACAGTTTTGTCTTAAAAATAATTATTTTGAATTTAATGATATCTTATATCAACAAATAAAGGGAACAGTGATGGGAGCAGTGTTTGTTCCAGCATATGCAAATTTATTCATGGGTCACTTTGAAATAGAATTTTTGTATAGGATGTGCTTTTTTAGAAATTATGTGGTAGAGTATTATCGTTACATAGATGATTTGATTTTCCTGTGTGAAGGGGGTAGTTCTAGTGTACATAACTTCATTCAGGACTTAGACTGTAACAATTTTGGTATAAAGTTTGATGGAGCTCAGTGGGGAGATAAAGTGACATTTTTAGATGTGAATTTGGAAGTAAAAAATAATAAAGTGGTGACATCAGTCCATTATAAATTTGAGGGTGTTAATAATTTTATATATGGGACTAGCTGTCATCCACCACATTTAATATCAGCACTTCCTTACAATGAATTATTGCGTATTTCAAGATTGACCAGTGATAGGCAACAAAAAGAATTAGAAATTGAACAAATCTGTACTAAATTTATAAAAAGAGGCTATAGTATGGAAAATGTAGAACAAGCTAAAAAGAATTTGAGTTTAAAAAATCAAATAAATAAGCAAGTAAAGCATTGGGGTAGATGAGATAAAAATATACATAATGAACAAGTGGAAAAAATATTTTTTATGACCACGTATGGAGTATATACAGAGGAACTAGTTAAAATAATTATGTTATATTGGAAACATTTGACACAAGATCCTTTTCTAGGAGAATTAATACCCCAAAGACCTATGTTGTCATATAAGCATGGAAAAAGTATTAAGGACATGTTGGTACATGCTCATTTCATTTTTCCTGCTGTAAGATTAACTAAATGTATATCTGATTGTGGTTTCAAAGCATGTGTACACTGCAGTATATGTAATCAAACAGTGAATTCTTTTGATCAAATAAATGGAAAGAAATTTAGTGTGAATGACAGTTACAGTTGTAATACAGAAGGTATTGTTTATGTGCTTAAATGTGAGTGTAATTTATTTTACATAGGAGAATCCAAAAGAAGTTTCCGTGTTAGATTTTTAGAACATCTGAGAAATATTAGAAATGAAAAGGTGGAAAGCCCATTAGCCTTACACTTTAAAAAGTATCATAACAGTGATGGAAATAAATTAATAGGCACAGTTTTAGAAAAAGTGTATTGTGAAAAAGGCATATACCTTAAGAATAAATTACAATGGAAAGAAACATTGTTTATTTTTAAATTTGATACCTTACACCCTAAGGGGTTAAACAGAGAGCTTAATTGGAAATGCTTGTTATAATTAATTGTTTTTTAATTGTTTTATTAGAACTGATTTAACTATAAAAAGGAATGAGAAATGGTTCTTGTTATACTCTGTTAAAGGCTTATGCCGCGGCGCTGGAGAAGAGAAGTCTATTACGAAAATAAATTCATTGGATTTACTGGCTGAGTCATTTTTTGGATTATTGCTTCATTGTGTGGTGTCATTTGCTCTACCAGAAAGGCTCATCCAGACTCTGCTACACTTTGCTGTGAAGGAAAGGTTAGTTTGCTGTTATTTTTTGTATTTCTGTATTGCCTTTCTATATTTTGAATACTGTAGTTTGTTTTCTTTACCTTGTGTTTTGCTTGCATTCTGTTTTAACAGCATATTAAAACTTCAAAAGAGACCACAGCTCTCTCTGTTCTGAGTCAGGCAGAAATAAGAACTGATTAATTAAGGACTCATTCATAAGACAGAAGAGGTCACTTAAGGTTAATCACTTGTTAATAGAGGGGGTGGAGCTAGGAACTAAAATTTCTATTTAAGGAGTAAACTAAAACATTTCAGAGCTTTACCAGAAAGGCTAATCCAGACTCTGCTACACTTTGCTGTGAAGGAAAGGTTAGTTTGCTGTTATTTTTTGTATTTCTGTATTGCCTTTCTATATTTTGAATACTGTAGTTTGTTTTCTTTACCTTGTGTTTTGCTTGCATTCTGTTTTAACAGCATATTAAAACTTCAAAAGAGACCAACCCATTTAAGTTGTCTTGTTAAATACCACTGTCTTTCTAGTTGCCCTTATGTTAATCTGACCATATATCTCATTTCTCTCTACTTTCACTGGCTTATGTGAGTAATCACAAAACCATCACTTTCAATTATTTAAATTTATTGGCCATCCTACAGTATTTCATAGTACCAAAATACAAATTTCAGTCCATCTTGCTGTTTTAAAAATAGTAACTCTCCACTAAACCTTAACTTTTTAAACAGGTAAAACTCAACAATCTTACCTTTAAGCATCCTGTTACTAGCACTTTCTTCAATACCTAAAAGATCATCTCTACTTGACTCCAAGTAGACTTTTCTCTATCTGTTAAACCTAGCACTTGCTAAAGTTTTTGTCTAGTCCTTCTAGCATGTTGAGGGATCAGTTGCTAGTGTCCTCTCCTGCTCAGCTGGTGAACAATATTGAGGCAATGTTACAATTCAACCCTCTCCTCCTCCCACAAAACACAAATACATGCGAGAGATGCAACTAAACTGGAGGCTGAGCTCTCTCAACATAGGACTGGCAAGACCAGTCAGGAGGAGAAGGTTACCACACACACTATAGACCCAGTCTCACATAGTACCATCACAACCTCAAATTCTACCAAAAGGCAGAGGCCACCAAAGCAGACACCCAAACAACCACCACCTCAGAACACAACACCTGCAACACATAGACCTCACAGTCAGTGTCTCAAACAGTCACAGCCGGAGAAGGTCACAGTAAGCTGCCTGTGACTCAGTCATTGTCCACGCTGGTGTAAGCGACCTGTGACCTTGAGCAGTATCCTACCTTCACCAAGAATTATGCCACAATACAGAGATAAGATGATCAGCTTTAACAATTGGCTTAAACTCTGGTGTCATTCAAAGGGGATCAATGTCTGTCTGCCTGGGATGACATGCTGGACAAGCCACGCTGCTTTGCAAGGACCTGTCACCCGGATATTGGTAAAGGCTCTTGCCACCCCATAGTGCCTTTTTAGGCAAGGCTCAAATTCTAAACCTACCACCCTAGAACACAAAAAGGAAAAATGCTGCTCAATGCCAGAAGTCTAAATCTCAAACCCTTCTCAGTATGGAGAACATCGATGTCTGTGCAGTGACAGAAACCTGGTTCAAGGCTCCTGAGAGCACCCCAGCACTATCAGGTTTACCTCTTATCAAAAATCCAGACAATACCAAGAAAGGAGGGTATCCATATTCATCAAGGACACCCACACCTCTTGACTGGTGGCGATGCATCGGAGACCATCCAGGTGCAATTAACCATAGGCAAGACTGCTCTGCAAATTGTAGCATGTTACAGGCCACCCTCACAAACTCAGGAACCTCACATGGCCTTCCTGAAAACACTAGAGGGGATAAATGTATCACCAAACACCATCATACTAGGTGACTTGAATTACCCTAATATAGACTGGGAACACTACTCAAGCCCAAACACCCTAGCCCAAAAGTTCCTGGAATTCATAAACTCAAATGCCATGGAACAACTAGTCACCATCCCCACAAGAGGAGAAAACATACTTGATCTCATCATCACGAACATGGGAGCACAATGTTCAACACCAGAAGTATACCCCTCACTGGTGAGATCAGATCACAAACTAATCTCGCTGGAGGTCCTCATCCCACCCCACCTGAAATAAAAAGACCACAGTAAAGAACTGCCGACTTCACACTTCTAAAGACTAGTGTGGTCTCCTTTAAGGCCCACGAGCTGGCGGAAAACAGTACTCAAGCCGCTGAATCACTTACAAATGGCTTCTACCAGCACCTGCAGGACTGCATGGATAAGGCAATCCCAAGCAAAACAAAGACTCTTTGTACCAAAAGTCTGGTGGACCCCAGCCATAAACAAACTCTACAACAAAAGGAGGAAGCTACTACAAGATAGAGCAAAATCCTTAAAAGGTAAGACACACTTGATCACTATAAGTAAAAACTAAGAGCTCTCATAAAATCATCCAAAGCAAATTTTGAGAGAAAAATAGCTAAAGACTCAAAAGACAATCATAAGGCCTTCTTTAGCTATGTTAGAAACCTGGGAGGAAACTCCCAGATATGCTCAGAACTAGTTCAAAATGATGTGAAGATTACTGATCCTACAGACATTGCCAACATACTGGCTGACAGGTTCAGTGCAAACTTCTCCCCACCTCCCGATTGCAGCCCCAAACATCTCCAACACCCAAGTGAGAACTGCTCTCTCCAAAGCAAAAACACAGCATCCATGGGACCTGATGGTGTCCAATTAAACCCACAGCTAGGACAGCTGTTTAATCATAGTCTTACCCTGGATACTGCAACTGTGGTCCCACTTCACAAAGGACAAGCCTTATCTGCAAAGCCATGGAGAGGATCATAATGGACCTCATAAATAAAGACATAGGAATTTGCAGACTTTGGATCCATCCCAGTTTGGCTTTGTCAAAGGCAGATCATGCCTTCTAAACTTGGTTGACTTTTTCAAACAGTCACCAAAGCCATTGATGAGGGAAAGGCAGTCCATACAACCTACCTCGATCTGGCGGGTATCATTGAAAAACTCATCAGCTTAAATGTTAACCCATACATCACAAGATGGGTTGCAAACTGGCTGAGTGACAGAACCCACAGGGTCAGAGTTGCTGGCGCCATGTCAGACTCAAAGCCTGTCACAAGTGGTGTACCACAGGGCTCAGTCCTGGGCCCACTCTTGTTTGGCATCTACTTTCGTACAAGCAAACACAGGAGGGTTATGGCTGACAAAGTTTGCAGATGACTGCAAATAGTAGAAAACACATCTGACACAGATATCCTTCAGAAGGGTCTCACAGAAACGGATAACTGGTGCCAGAGCGATGGCCTAAAGTTAAATGCCAAAAAATGCATAGTCATAAAAACAAGGTTACCCTAGCTACCAAATAGGTGGCAATCCACTGAGCACAGAAGAAGTTATCAGGGACCTGGGGACCCAGGTTGATAGTAGTCTGTCATTCGACACCCATGTAGCTAAAGTAGTTAGGAAGACCTTCTACATTGCCCACCTTATCATGAAGGGATTCTCATCTAGATCAAGGGAGGTCATAGTCTCCCTATACTCATCACTCATCAGACCAATGATTGAGTACAATGCCCCATTCGGAATGTATCTGACCCGACACTTGCAGCAGCTGGAGAGGCCACAAAAGTTCCTCACCAAAAGGATAAAGGGTGTCAAACATCTGTCCTATGCTGCCCGACTGAAAGAACTCCAGCTCTATTCAGTAACCACTTGCGCCGCTGCTCAGAGGTGACCTTTGCCTAACATACAAGGCCATGTCAAACCCAGATTTGATGAATATGCTTCACCTCAAAAATCTAGATCCGTCAGAGCCACAAGACTTAAACCTCGACCGTGCTGGAGATAGATTCATCACCCAAAGACTCCTATGCTGTGGAATAAAATCCCGGTATATGTGAGGCAGAGCACCTCGCTGGCCTTGTTCAAGAAAAATCTTGACCAATGGATGGGAGATCGCAGATATACCCCAGGGATTACCTCAGTGTCACTGCTTGACAGAGGCACAGCAAAATAATGGGTATAGTTCCCCATACTAAAGGCAGATAGCCTAGTATGAACCTATGAACCTATGAACCTATGAGAGTGTTGATGGAGAAGTACAGAGAAGGTCAGAAGGAGTTGCATTGTGTCTTTGTGGACTTTGAGAAAGCATATGAGAGGGCGTCTAGAGAGGAGTTGTGGTATTGTATGAGGAAGTCGGGAGTGTCAGAGAAGTATGTAAGAGTATTACAGGATATGTATGAAGGTAGTGTGACAGTGGTGAGGTCAGCAGTGGGAGTGACGGATGTGTTTAAGGTGGAGATGGGATTACATCAAGGATCAGCTCTGAGTCCTTTCTTATTTGCAATGGTGATGGACTTGTTGACAGATGAGATCAAACAGGAGCCCCTGTGGACTATGATCTTTGCAGATGACATTGTGATCTGTAGTGAGAGTAGGGAACAGGTGGATGATTCCCTGGAAAGGTGGAGATATGCTCTAGAGAGAAGAGGAATGAAGGTCAGCATGACTAAGACAGAATATGTGTGTGTGTGAATGAGAGGAAGGATAGAGGAATAGTGAAGATGTAGGGAGTAGAGGTGGTGAAGGTGGATGAGTTTAAATACTTGTGATCAACAGTTCAGAGTAATGGTGAGTGTGGAAGAGAGGTGAAGAAGAGAGTACAGGCAGGATGGAGTAGGTGGAGAAGAGTGTCAGGAGTGATTTGTGACAGACGAGTGCCGGTAAGAGTGAAAGGGAAGGTCTACAAGAGGGTAGTGAGACCAGCTATGTTATATGGGTTGGAGACAGTGGCACTAGCAAAAAGGCAGGAGTCAGAGCTTGACTTGGCAGAGTTGAAAATGTTAAGATTTGCACTGGGTGTGACGAGGATGGACAAGATTAGGAATAAGTATATTAGAGGGTCAGCCCAGGTTGGAAGGTTTGGAGACAAAGCCAGAGAGGCAAGATTACATTGGTTTGAACATGTGCTAAGGAGGGATGCAGAGTATATTGGGAAAAAGATGCTAAGGACAAAGCTGCCAGGTAACAGGAAAAGAGGAAGGCCTAAGATAAAGTTTATGATGTGGTGAGAGAGGACATGCAGGTGGTTGGTGTGACAGAGCAAGAAAGATGCAGAGGACAGAAAGAAATGTAAACAGTTGATCCGCTGTGGCGAGCTCTAATGGGAGCAGCCGAAAGAAGAAGAAGGAGTAGGTTTGTCAATTTGGCATTGCCTATAAAAGTACTATGGGCTGGATAATGTTTTAGCCAGTATTCAAAAGCCTAGAGGGGAAAGGTGCAGACCATCCTTGGCAAAGTAAAATGGTCTGTTGACTATATCATCAAAAGCTTACAAATACTGCTTGCCCTTAGAATGACACAAGAAAGACAGCCAGTTGCTGAAATCATTCAATCAATCAATATTTTTTTTTTGCTTGTATTGTGACATCATCTTTGGTGATGGCAATATGCTACTCTGAGTGAGGCTAATACCAGCCTGAGACATATAGTCTGAAACCTCCATAATATCTCTGTTCATATAGTCCAGGGAGTTACCTTCTAGGTTATTTATACCTACATAAACTATGATGGAATCATACTGGAACCTGTGGAATTATGACTTCAATACTTGAGTGATTTGGCGAATCCTAGATCCAGATAGGCAACTAACAGTTATCCTTTCCTTGTTCTCCTGGTTAGAGGGGCATCAGTATATCTTGCACTGGTGACCGTCATGAGAATAGACTCAGGAAGTGTGCTTGCTTGGCTTGAGGGCTTAGTGGTTGAGGCTTCATTGAGACCTGCAGTATGTATGGTGTTTGGTGTTATTTTTTTTTTGAGTGCATTTGGGATTGCTGAGGCATAGCAATTACAATGGTTGGCAGTTGTTGTTTAGGAAGATTGTTTGTAAATGCCTCAGCATATGTTAATCTATGTCTGTGTTGTATGCTATGTGAGGTGGTTGCTATGTGTGTGATTCTGTCATCAGTGCACTTATCTGAATTAGTTTAGCCTCCATTGTCATTGAGTAAGGGCCATTGTCATTGAGTAAGGGTTAAGTGGTTGTCCTTAAACATGATACAATTGCTACATTGTTCCAGAATGCTCATATCATCCAAGATGTTTACAGATAAGTTAGGAAATTGCATATCAACACAGTACAGTCCTTTGATTTGTGAACTTCAAGACAGTGGTGTATTGGGGTTCTTAGGTTATTAATGGTGCTTTGTTGGTGCAGACTAATAAGGGCGCTTTTTGGGGCAGATTGTGCTAAACATTTCTAAACTCTAAAAAAGACTCAGTGCAAACAAACCAAACAACAAAAAACAAAGAAGAACACTTCAGAGCAGAAAACCACAATTACAAATTTTATTTGTGTTATACGTTAAGCACTTTCATCCTTTAGTGCAATGGACTTCATCAGAACAACAAATAAACTGAGCTTACAGTTTAAATACCTACATAGACCTTCCCCCAATCAGTAAAATACTTAAACAATTAAAATACTTACCATGTTTCCCTCATACATAAACTAAATTAGTGATTACAGCAACAAAACAACTGGAATCTGCCCAACATTGAAAAATATATACATATACATCCATGTACACATTAAAAATGATCCCTCCTAAAACAATTGTGGCCAATCAAATAATAAATTAGGCAATGAATTAGGATGATGCTTGTGTTGCTCAACTCAATATCTAACTTCACTATCTTTAAAAACTTTGAGGGCTTATGATTTCTTGGAAGACAGTTCTTCATATCAAGAAAAATGTAAGCAGCTTTTACTTTTTAAAACACTATTAATTGAAACATTTTCATTAAGACCAGGGCTTACTCTGGCATTAGTTCTCAACTGCCATCTAAGCTCTAAGAATTCCAAATAATAACCACTGGGTCCCTCCAGCTGTCCTAGGCTGACCTGTTATATTACCATAAACCTAAATTTATGTGTAGGGTTCTCTTTTAAATGCTTAAACAATGCAATTGTTTTGTTGCTGTAATCACTAATTTGGTTTGTGTATGAGGGAACATGGTAGCTATTTTAATTGTTTAAGTGTTTTGCTAATTGGGGGGATGGTCCATGTAGGGATTTAAAATGTGAGCATGGTTTATTTGCTGTTCTGATGAAGTCCATTACACTAACATATGAAAGCACTTAATGTATATAACAAATAAAATTAGTAATTGTGGTTTTCTGCTACGAAGCCCTCTCCCTCTTCCTTTTTATTTACTAAATTCTGCTACCTTTAGTGTACACTCTCAATACTCAATTCTAGTAACCCTGTAGTTATTGTCACTCAATGCCCAACTAGCTGCTCTATACTTGTCAGAACACAGGGTATTTGCTCTGTATTGCTGCTTTACAGGTTACAGCTTTATGGACCATTCTTCAGGGAAAACTTGCTTTCTTACACTTTGCTACTGTTCGAGGCACTGCTAATCCATGTAAATGTGTAAAATTTATACCAGCAAAGAAAAATAGGAAACAAAATAATGAACCATCTGGCCAATAATATGACTACTCTGCTAGTTCTTTTGTGTATTTAACGACTCGGATAGATCAGGCAAACACCTCATGTCACAAGATGAATAACTCTATCTAACTTGCTATTGATAATATTTTTTTTGACGTTTTTGAATTGTAATTTGTCTTGTTACTGTAACTGTGTCATGGAGCTTATCTCCCTGGGCCTCCATTGAAAATAGGCCTTTTAAAGCCCAGTGGACTTCCCCGGTCATCAAACTGTAATAAAATAAATAAATAATAATAAATCCAGTTCTCCTAGTGTAAAAACACAGTAGAAGAGACCCACATGTGCAAAGCTAACTACTTAAACAATTAAATGGACATCCCTTGCTGATGGCAATTTCAAGACAGTCTTACAGTATTATCCGTGAGATGAAGAGCAGTTATTTTACTAAAAATTCAGTGAAATGCACATGTAAAAGCACAGAATCATAGTGCTCACTCAAAATAACTTAACTGCAATTTAGCAAGGCACTTAACTTTACCTGGATGGCACTGGATGCAAATAAAATACTTCTGGAATGCAGACTAGGAAGCCACACTTTGCTGAGCTCAAGAAAAATAAGCAGGAAACAATATGTAATAAAGTAGGTTTACTCAATACTAGTTTTCTGGGTGGGCACTCAGTATTGGTTTGACTTTAAAATGTCGATTGCACATAGTCAAATGTGCACACTACCAAAAAGTTTATGTGAAACCCGTACAGTTGACAAAACATCGAATGTCAACATTTCCGACTACGCGATACCTACAAACAAATGCTAACATGGGTCAAAAAGGGGGCGAGAGTTTGTGGTTTGGAATATTGGCATTCAAGGTTTTGCGAAGGCACAGTTCAGAGTTTGCAGAAGAGGTTTCAACATTGCAACTGTTAACATTTTGAAGGTAAACCCTCAGTATCATGAATCTATGGAAAACAGTGGGTGGGAAGAGTACACAAATAGCTTATACATTGATCAGTAGTAATGAAAGAGGGGAGGGACCTTTGGAGTCAGATTATCATAAGGATTGGATGGCAGAAGCGCAGCCTTAGAAAACAACAACAGCAAAAGGGTGGGAGGGTTGGGAAAATTTTTCAAGGAACGGACAGGCTATCTATAGAGGCATCCAATTAAATTAAGCAATACTGGTGTTCTTCCAGAATCTTTAGCTTAATATGTTACTGGGGGATGGAGCAGACAAAGAATACATGCAGGTAAATGATAAGCAGAATATAAAAGCACTGAAGCACAAAATGGAGCAGAAACAATTCTTTCACTATTAAACCTCTACTACAGTTGAAGGTACCAGACTATGCAACAATTTATGAATCACATTACTCATGGAAAAATGCAGTGATGAATAACAAATGTACAAATCTGGTAATAGTAATAAACAGTTCTGTCACTACTGTGACTTAAACAGCTGAACAGCTAGTATCTCTCCTACATTATGACCATCCTCCTATTAGCCCAAAGCCTTTCTCCCTCATCCATTGACACAGCTAATCTTGTTTTTCCTCTGTGTGGTGACTCCAGATGCAAGTAACTTTTTTGTGAATGCTGCCTCAGACCATCTCTGACTACATATCTCTGTCACTTTCCTGTTCATATGCAGTGTGACCTGTGATATTATGACTATATTAATATACCCTACATTAGAGGCCGTGGTGGTGCAGCATTATCGCTTCATAGCAAGAGGTTCTCCTGTTTGATTCTCGGCTGGAGTGCCTTTTGTATGGAGTCCACATGTCCTCCTCATGGTCAAGAGACATTTAAAGACATGCAGGTAGGTGCTGCATGAATGGGTGTGCCTTCTTTGAAGGCTGGGCATCGGGCTAGCAACACTGCACCAAAAAAATCCACTGCCAATCATTAGCAGACTGGAGTTCCGCTGTGGTGACCCCTAACTGGAAAAAGCCGAAAGAGTTTTATTAGTATATCCTACAATCCTTTGGATATCCTACAATACGTTAGCATTGAAAATTGCTTTCTTCCACTGCAAGTTAATTACTGTATCATTATTGCAGTAAAGTCCCATATCAAGCATGGGTGTTAAGACACATCCTGATGAGGTATATATCATCCATTGTTGGTCTGCAGCATGGAAACAAATAGATCTGGTAAGCAATTGCCATACTGGGGGTCTACACATCTGCCATAGCCTCACACTTCTCAGTGTTTTAGCCCCATCAATGACTTCATGTTTCTTAAAATGTGCCACATGAAAAAATGTAATCAGAATCCTGTTTTGCACACCAACCTGTATGGACATTTTCAATTTTATCATCTTAGTATGCAAACATATAATTGAGTACTTACAGGATATGCATTCATAAGTCATTGTTTACTACATCCTAAAGCATAATGTTAATCATCCCGATCCATTGGAAATGGACTAGTGCAATCAATATGAATTGCTGCCCAGGATCTGTCTAATAGTGGAATACTGTGTAGTACCAGTTTATTTCACCCTTTTGCTTTATGTTATAGAAAGACCAAATTGCTACAGTCAATATAGGATCATAGGATCATAGGAGATTACTAGGCTATTGTCCCAGAGGTCATTCCAAGCCTAGCCAGTTCATCCCAATGTAATACCATAGATATGATAGCCAATACCCAGAATTGCATTTAGTAATGACTGCCCATGTCCAGGAGGGTTGTGGGTGCTATTCCCAATAATAATTTTTGGTGCTAAACTCCTATTTAGAATTCACGAGCGCACATCCCTATTTTCAAAAAAAGTCTATAGTTAAGGGACAATTGGTTTGAGCCGCCAGGATGATGAGCTCTGACATTGCCTTTTCAGAAGAATTAAAATTTATTTAAAAAATGTTCAAAGCTAGGGGATACCCTGAGGTTTTACTTGATGAAATCTGTAAAGAAGTGATATATAAATGGTATATATAAGTCAATTTTGAAATATGGCAAAGATGCCATTAATGAAAATAATCATAATATTGACACAGATTTTAATTTAAGTTTTCTTACATGTTTTAACCAGGATGCATGGTATATTGTTGATATAATTTTCAACAACTGGGATATACTGCAATTTGATTACAATGTGGGGCAAAAAGTTGGGGGTAAACCAAAAATTATTTTTAAAAAAGGTAATGGAAGTGTCCAAGTATAATGGTGAAAATACTACAGATAGAAGTAAGGGCAACTTCAAATGTAATCGATGTAAGTTTTGTTCTTATATTTTGGAAATGGGAGAAATGTCTTGATTGCCCTATTTTTTATGTAGGATAAATTGCTAGGTCTTTTAAGAATAGGATAAGTGAATATTTATTGGACATTCAACATGGTAAACATACAAACTGACTTGCTAGACATATTAATGAATGCAGGAATCATGTCTTCCGATTTTCTGTGATTCAACAGTTAATCAAAGACCCATAAGATAGATGCCTAGGTATACATTTAGATGTTTGTGAGTTGAGATGGCAGTTGAGACTTGATGCTACAAGGTACCTAGGTATAAATGAAGCTATTAGTATATCCAGTATTCTAAAGCTAAAAAATATTTTCGGATAATTCATTGTCCTATAAGGTTTAGCATCTGTATTTTACATAACATATGCACTTTTATATTTGTAATTTATGTAATTAATGATATATTTTAACACTTTGCTTACTTACCTATATGATAATAATGGTATAGGATTTTAAATAACATGTAAGTTTTTAAATATGGCATGTCTTTTTAAGAATAATTACTATAATTGATTTATTATACCGATTAAATGGTATTGATTTATTATTTAAGGCTGGGGTTGTGTTTTTGTACTTGTTCTGAAGAAGTCCCTTATCATCAAAGGGAAGAAAGCACTCAACGCATTTTCAATAAAGCTGTTTGTTTCTATCTGCTCATTTCCTCACTGTTGTGTTCAGGTTACGGTGTGCCATCCACTCATCCAGGTTCCTCATGAGCAGTATCATAGAAGTGCTCTGTTTCACATGACTAGAAAGCCTATTTCAAAGAAGCAGCAGTAAGTGAGAGATAAATCTGTTCCTCCACCATGTCCTATTTAAGTCACAGACCATATTTAGGTCCCTGGAATGGGTAGCCCTAGTCCCATTTGATTTATGGATATGCAGCAAGTTCATTAGGTTTGGGTCTGAGATGGCTCTGTAAGCCAGGAATAAGTCTCCCCTAAGAAGTCCATACAATACAGAGTATAGTGACAGGGACTTTAGTGAGTCTGTGTATGGCACATGCTGGAGTCCCTTGATCTTCTTAGTTAGAAACTTCTGAGATCTCTCCAGTTGCTGCAGGTGCTTTGTACAGTACATGCCGAATGGGGTATTATACTCAATTATGGGCCAGATTAGTGCCAAGTATAGAGGGGATATGACCTATTTTTCTCTCAAGGTGATGCCTTTACTAATCAAGTGTGCTACATAGAAAGCCTTCTTTACTATAGTAGACACATAGTGGTCGAAGTTAAAGTCATAATTAACTTGTGATCCCAGGTCCCTTACCACCGCATGGGTACTTAGGGTATTGTTGTTGATCTGATAGTGTGAAGGGACATTGTTTGTGCTGAAGGAAATGATAATGCATTCCTTTGCATCCAGTTTGAGACTATGACTAAGACACCAGTTGCTGGTTTGTATAAGACCCTCCTGGAGTATACTGACATAATTTGGGGATTCAATAATTGTACCCAGTTTGCAGTTGTCTGCAAACTTGGTCAGCCATAACCTCTTAGTTTTGACCTGAGCTTCTGAGAAGTATATAGCAAACAGTAGGGTGCCCAGCACTGACCCTTGTGACACCTCGCTGATAACAGGTCTTCTGGTTGATGTGGAGTCACCAACTTTGATAGTCTGTATTTGGTTTGTGAGCCAGTTGGTAACCCATCTTACAATGAATGGGCTTACATTCAATTTGCTAAGTTTATTGATAATGCTTGAGTCTGGGATTGTATCAAAAGCCATTGCCAAGTTGAGGCATGCTGTGTGTACAGATTTGCCCTCGTCAATGGCCCTGGTCCCATTTTCAAAAAAATCAACCAGATTTAACAAGCAGGATCTCCCCTTGACATAGCCGAATTGAGTAGGACCCAGGGTTTGGTGGTCGCTAATGTCACTGTTTATGAGATCCATAATGATACATTCCATGACCTTACAGATGTGGCTGGTCAGGCTTATGAGTCCATAATTACCTGGGTCTGTTGCTAGGCCTCCTTTGTGGAGGGGAATACCTGTTGCTGTTTTCCATTCTTCAGGAACAAAGCCTTTAGTTAGACTATGATTAAAAAAAGGTACTTGATGGTGATGCTAGTTCATGCTTTAGTCTGTTTAGAAGACAGCATGGGATGCTGCCTGGTCCCATAGAGGCTGTGCTTTTTGCCTTGAACAAGGCTTTGATGACCTGCTCTTCAGATATGTGGGGTGGGGGTGGCGGGTTGGGAAAGGTTTGTGATAGTTTTGGAGAAGATAAGGGAATGAATTTTTCACCAAACCTATCTGCTAGCAGATTTGCTGTCTCTGTGGTGTCAGTGTGTGTTATACCGTTGGTTACTAATTCTGCACATGCTTGGGTCCTACCTTTTAGGCTATGTAAGTAAAAAGCTTTATGGTTATCCTTGGCTGTGCTTGCTGGGTTTTCCTCAGAGAATCCCTTGAAGGATTTGACAAGTTGCCTTATTTGCCTGTTGATGCAGAGGAGGGTCCTTTTCCATTGTTGGGGTCTCACCTTTGTTTTCTTGGACAGCAGCATTCTGCATTTATTGTAAAGTTTGCTGATGCAGGATGTTAACCATGGTGGCTTATTTTTACTTGGGTCTCTGGCTTTGATTATTTCAATACAGCAAAGTCTATACACTTATGCAATTGATTTTATAGGGCTTTAGTCTAAGTGCTGATGTCATTACCACTTCCAGATGGGGGTGGGGTTTGCAATGCATTTATACCTTTACCTAGTAGGGTATAGTTTTCCTTGGTATGTTTTATAGTCTGACTTCTCCCTTTGTGAGGTCTGGTGTTAGTGTCAGCTTGAAGGTTCATAGGTTCATAGGTAGGTACTAGGCTATTGGCCCAAGGGCCTACGTAAGCCTAGCCAACAAGGTTCTCTGGCTTATGCCACCCAAGAAAGTTATTTTCCTGTGCCACTGTTGAGCAGAGACACAGAAGTGATCCCCGGGGTGTATTTCCTATTTCCCATCCACTCATCAAGATTTTTCATGAAGAGTGCTAAAGAAGAACTTTGCTTGACATAGACGGGTAGCCTGTTCCAGAGTATGGGAAGTCTCTGGGATAGGAATCTATCCCTCCAGCATGTCCTGGTTATTGTGGTGACAAGGTTTAGGTCCCTAGAGCATGTAGCTCAGAGGGATTGGGATTTCTTTAGGTGTAGCATGTCCAACAGCTCTGGGTTTGACATAGCTTTATATGTTAGGCAGATATCACCTCTGAGTAGGCGATATGCTACGGAGTAAAGCTGGAGTTTTTTGAGGTGGTCAATGTAGGGCATTTGTTTGAGTCCAGTAATTGTCGAAAGATTTTACTCTTCTAACATATTCTGGAAGAATCACACCAAGTTCTTGTAAGCAAGTAAAACAGCTTTATTTTACATGCATGGAGACCTGCTACATGATAGTAGTATGCCAGCAGTCTGGCTACTTGTAATTTGAGTTCTGCTTGTATAGACCCTCCTGCATGTACATACATGTAGCACACAGAACATTCATTAGAAGTGATAGTTTGATTACTTGTTTTTACCAGCCAGTACCACAGTTATTCTTGCACCATTAACTTTCTTATCAGCAGTTTAAGATTAACTTCTGCATTCCTCAGTGATCAACATTTTCCAGAACATTTCAGTTTGCACGCAGTGAACATTTTTCTGCTTAACCCTTTATATACAGAATACAAAATATGTTGAACTTCAGTATTTTTCCACATTTCCCCCCTTACAACATTTTGTATACTGTTTATTTTACACAATCCCAGATACGTTTTATACCTTATCATAATCAGAAAAATATGCTTTTGTAGCATTGGCAGAGATAACCTTCGATATTATCATTTTGATACATGGTATGCAACAGCAGCCAAGCAGCAAAAATATGACTGCACCAACACATACAGCAATTAAAATGTTTATCAACACAGATCCCCAGTTTCCAAACAGGTTTTGGAAAAAGTCAGTCAAGGGGTTTGGACCAGGTTTAGTCAGTTCAGAAACTTGTTGAATTATTTCAAGATGGCTCTGAATCGCATGCTCGTTATCAGGAACGAACGAGCAGCACTCCTCGTGTATGAGAGCGCAAGTACCTCCTTTCACCGCTAGGGTGAAATCGAGCGCCATACGGTTCTGCAACACTACTGTTCTTATCGCCGTTAATTCATCCGTCACCAATTCTAGAGCTGAAAATGTCGCATTACTCAGAGTCTCTAACAGTTTTGACAGTTTTTTCAGTTCCCAGATAGATTTTACTCTCCCATACGCTGGCAAAATACCAGCACAAGCAATTACATCATCACCTAGGTCCATATGTGAGAGTCCTTTGCTGCTGACGTGTGCCAAGTCATGGTGATAAATCCATGATGCATCAATGTTACCTACGGGATTAATAGGTTTATTAAGAGAACGTGCATTTCATATTTTACCTTGAGGTAATGCATTTACGTGTCTGATAGCTGGTATCAGATATCCCAAAAAACAACTTCCTGACCAGCCATATGGTAACCATTTATATGCTTTCCTACCACAAATAAAATAACAATCATTCGTTTTGATGGTGATATTGGTTGCAAATTCATAACTCCCATTTGGCTTTAGCCCCTTAAATAACAGGCCATATACATACAGCATTTTTTCAACAAAACTAGTATCATTTACATTGATGTCTTTTTTTATAGCTCCAAACTTGGTCTCACACTGCCCTTCTAGGGTACAATTATGAACTATTGTCAAATTACATTGGCTCAGCCCCACCTTGACTTTTCCAATCTTTTGAAAACACACTGTTCCATTTTGGCACCCCAGAAGAGGCAGCGCCACCTTGTCTGTCAGTGGTACTTCTGTGGTTTCAAACAACAAATTATTCCAAGTATCATTTGTTCCCAGAGGGGCTGTCCCTAACATTAAGCCACTATGTACAGTAGGTATTGCAGTACATACCCAACAATTTGAGACATTCATTGAGGATGCATATGCATATTTAATCGCTTGATATGTATTAAAGTTTGGATGCCAGCTGGTGTGTTTGTCTCTTTTTGAATGGCTAGCTTCATTAAAAAACAAAAATGGCCAAAACAGAAATATTACAATCACAATAGTTATAAACAATAAAATATTGCAATAGAACCATTTTCTCTTATTCTCATTATTGTCCTTCATGGTTACTGCTGTCTGTTTGTTCCTCAGGGGAATTCAAGTTTTTATCTAACTTAAAATGTTTTACAATTTTACAATGTGTTAGGTGGATCCATGAGGACCTTTCTTTAATCCGAACTGCCACTGGAGTTGCGATCAACACCTGGTAGGGGCCCTCCCATTTGGGGGATGCCCAAGTCTTTTTCTTAATGATCTTGACCCAGATCCAGTCGCCGGGTCTAATTTCCGTGATTTTGTCGTCTCTTGAACCTGAAAAATAATCATTCGTTAAACAGCTGTTAGTATTGGTCAGCATTTTCCTCATGTACTCTGCTATCTCCTCACCCCCCTCACGTTCCGCAGGCAACAAGTTTTGCCACTGCGGGATGTAATAAGGTCTCCCATACAATAACTCAAATGGGGTGACTCCTTTTGAGGTGGGAGTTGTCCGCATGAAAAGGAGGGCTAGAGGTAGACAGGTAATCCAAGACTGATGTGTCTCGGCCATGAGTTTTCTTAACTTGCCTTTTAGAATGCCGTTGTGGCGTTCCACAAACCCTGCTGACTGTAGGTGGTAGGCACAATGGTGTTTCAGTTCAATTTGGAAAATTGTAGACAGTTTCTGAATGATCTGATTGACAAAATGCGTGCCATTGTCAGAGTAGATGCGTGTAGGAAGTCCAAAGTGCGGGACGATGTGATTGACCAAAATTTTAGCCACTGTTTGAGCATCCGGATGTGTCACCGGAAAGGCCTCAACCCACTTAGTAAATGCATCTACTATCACTAACACAAACGTCTTTAGTTGTGCCGGGGTCAATTCGATGAAGTCCATACATATTGTATGAAATGGATAGGGGTGTGTTGGAAATGATGATGGGGCAACTTTGACCCCTCCCCCGTGGTATTTAGCACATACTATGCAGGATAGACAAAAACGTTTTGCATATGCAATGAAACCCTTGGTCCAAAAAGTTAGGTGGATAATTCTAACCATAGCTGCAGGGCCCAGATGGGAAGGGCCATGCATGACTACTGCTGCATACCTAAAAAGAGTAGTAGGCAAAACATATTTATTATCTGGTCCCACATAGATTCCCTTGTTCTGTCTAACACCATACCTAGTCCAGCGTTGTTTTTCCTGTACTGTGCTAAGTTCCTGCATGACTTGTAAGGTTAGTAAATCAAGCTTATCTGTTGGTTGTAATTCTGTAGGTGTGGTTTCAAGTGAAAAAGTACTGGACATAGCTGCCTCTTTGGCTGTTTTGTCTGCTAGGGCATTACCAAGTGATACCGGGTCCTTAGCACGGGTATGAGCAGCGCATTTACAGATGGCCAAACCCCGTGGCCGTTGGACAGCATGTAGTAATTCAAGGATTAGTTCTTTGTGCATGATGTCTTTCCCTGAGGTTGTAACCATCCCCCTATTTTTCCATTGCTGAGCAAACACATGTACCATAGAGAAGGCATATTGACTATCCATATAGATAGTGACATTCCTGTCCTCTGAGAGGAGACATGCTCGTGTTACAGCAATCAATTCCGCTGCTTGAGCGGATAAGTTTTCGGGGAGTGGTCTTGCCTCTATTATCTGGGTTGCAGTAGTAACTGCATACCCTACCTGCGTGGTGCCTGTTTCTGTTTTGCGTGCTGACCCATCTACAAACAGTGTCCAGTCCGCATGTAGTAAGGGTTGATCTTTAAGATCCGGTCTTGGTAGAACTTTAGAATGTATGAGATCTAAGCATACATGCGGGATACCGTCTTCAGCAACGGGTAGCAATGTCGCTGGATTTAAGGTAGTGCATCTCTCAATTGTCATGTGTGGCTGTGATAACAGCATAGTCATACAAGATAAATGTCTGCTAGGTGACAGAAATGTTAACTTGTCCTGCAGAAGGATGACTGCTACAGAGTGCGGGACTTTTAACGTAAGATCATGGAACAATACCAATGTGGCAGATGCTTGTACTGCCAAAGCGGCTGCAATTACTGCTTGCACACAGTGTGGTAATGCTCGTGCTACTGAGTCTAATTTACTAGAGTAAAATGAAAATGGACTTAACTTATCTCCATACATTTGCATTAAAACAGATGTCATAAATCCCTGCTTACAATCTACAGTCTGTATAAAGGTCTTACTGTAATCTGGAAACCCCAACGTCGCTGACCCAGCTATCAGTTGCTTGATTCTAGTGAATGCCTGTACTGCCTTGTCTGACCAGTGCAGCAAATCTTTTGCCACCATCGGTATTGCAAAAATTAAGTCTGATAGCGGGTGCACTTCTTCGGCTTAGTTGGGAATCCAACTAGGACCGAAGTTCGTAATGCCTAAAAAGGACATCATTTCTTTTTTTGTAGTTGGCATGGGGGCTTGTAAAATAGCATTCTTTCTACTGTCATCTAATCGCCTGCCCTTCCCAGAGATAGTATAACCCAGGTAACGTACTTCTAATTTACAAAATTGTAACTTAGACTTATTTACCTTATGTCCTTCGTGTGCCAGAAAGTGTAGTAGTCGAATAGTCTCGGACTTACAGAGTTCTTCCGTAGTCGCGGCCAGGAGGATATCATCCACGTACAGCAGTAGGTGGCACCCTTGGGCGGGTTGGAACTGAGCCAAATTGGTGGACATCTCTTGTGAGAAGATGGTCGGACTTTCGCAGTATCCCTGCGGTAACCTGATATAGGTATAACGCTTGCCCATAAACGTAAATGCAAACCAAAATCTACTATCTTCCTGCAAGGGAATAGAGAAAAAGGCATTACTGATATCAATTACAGAAAAGTAGTTATCCGTAGGAAGGATATCGTTCAGCAGAATAGATGGATCCGGGACTATGGGGGCCTGAGGTACCACCGCGGCATTTATAGCCTGTAAGTCTTGTACCATCCTCCATGTCCCATCTGTTTTTTTTACTGGAAATAAGGGCGTATTACACGGTGAGTCTGTGCACAGAATTAATACTCCAGCTTTCAAAAGTGCTATTATTACCGGTAAAATGCCCTCCTCTGCCTTTCTGCTCAAGGGATACTGCCTTTTATGAGGTCTAAATTCTGACTTGGGTGTAATCTTTACCTGTCCTGCCATTCTAATCAGTCCGATATCATGCTGACCATGCGACCATAATGAGTTTGGAATCATCTGCAATTGAGATTCTTCCATGGGGGTAAGGAGACATAGTCATAATGTCCCAGGGGATTGTATTGGTTCGTCTTCCCAGAGGTGCACGGTCGGTCTGGCTTGTGTAACCCAGTTAAGTTTTTGAACCTGAACGCCTTTACCTGCCAACTGTTCTGGTGTCCATCCTACCCATTCAGTTACTTTCTCACCCACGAGGTACCATGACATTCCTTCACCCTTCGTGACTGAAATATGTGTGGTTAATTCATTCTTATACAGCAGCTGCATATCCCTTGTAAGGCTACATGAGACTGCAGAATTACCTAGTGTGTCCCAAAAAAGGCTATGCAATACTAGTTTGGTGACTTTAAAACTAAGAAATTTCTTTTCATATTCTAAATCAGGTCCGGCACATCTTCTGTAATACATTGTGCAATGCAATGGATCTGACACCTTTGGATTTTTTATGCCGTATTTGCTTAATGCCAAATTTGTAAGATCCGTCACTACACTCTGGGGGCCTGTCTCTATCAAATCATTACTATACCAGTAATGTAGATCTCCCTGCCCCTCTACTAGCATTGCACTATTTGGTTCAATTCTCTGTGCCACCATCCCAGTGGAGGTTGGGACGGCTGCTATGCCAAACACTTGCATTAAATCTCTTCCTAGTAAATTTACTGGGCAGATTTTTGAAATTATTATTCTGAACTGTATGGTTTGGTTCGTCTCTGGGTCGGTAAACCACAGAGGTTTGGACAATGGCTCTTTGTAAATACGACCATTTGCTGCTTTTACAAGCACATATTCATCCGAAGTAACATCGGATGATATGGCAGTACTTCTGACTAATGTTCGTGAAGCCCCTGAGTCACAAAGGAATTCTATGTCTCGGCCCTCAACTTGCAATGTGATCACTGGTTGGGATTCCAATTGCATAGTTGATGCTAGTGCTGTTAGATTTACCATTTGATATTCCTCATTTTCTGCCATTTCCTGTCCCCACCCATCGTCCTCACTTGTACCTACTTCCCCATTCTCACTTTCTTCTTTTTCCTCATACCCTCCATCTACGTCTTCCTGACCGTCATATAGTCATGCGGTACCACCGGAAGCAACCATCGGTTTCTCCGGTCCTCTGCAATCTCTGGCGAAATGTCCCTTCTTACCGCACTTAAAACATTCCCCCCTCTTTTGCCTACCTTCGAAATCCTCAGAATGACTTACGCCTCCCCGTCTTTGTCCTCTTCCCCTGCCACGCCCTCTTCCGTGGTTTGCGGAACCTTGAACTAACACTAAAGTTCCATCTTCACTAACTGTAAAAGTCTGGGCTTGTTTATCTTTTTTTTCCTTCAGGTATTTCTCAGCATGTCTAGCATACTCCATAAGGGGCTGTAGACGTGCTGTCCTGTGTGTGATCATATGCTTTTGTATAAAGTTACCAATGGCTGTCTTGCAGCCCTTTAGGAATGCATTTTTCAATTGCTGTTCATAGGGCGAGTCATTTTCCTGATTTTCTGCCTTAATCAACCCACTATGAGCATCAAAACATTGTGTGAGACGATGTAGATAATTGTCTACGGTTTCATCATCTGATTGAACGCATTGATTAATGCAAGTCCAATCTGCTTTGGGCTTCTAATGTTCTTCTATTTTATCTAAGAGAGTCTTTATTCTGGTTCTACACCCTTCGGAGTTAAACGGCAAGGCTCCTCCTTCCCCTGGTAACAAGGGGTCCCAACTTCCACAAATAAGGTGCCACTCTTGTCCTAGGATTTGCCTTATTACTTGTTCAAATTCTACAGCATTTAATCTATAACTCATTCTCATGCCCCCTACATCTGTACGGAATTTACGCATATCTACTTTCGGATGGGGAATCCCCTCTACCGCTTTTCTGATGTCATCACGGGTCCACGGTCGGTAGACCAATATTGTAGGACCCTTGCCTTCTGTGCCTGCTTGAGGATTTGCCACTTCTATCAGCGGGTATTCCTCTCCTTCCTGATCTACCTTTTCCTTAATTTTCCAGTGCCCTTCTCTCCTAATACTTCCGCTGCGTAAGTCGAGTGTTGTCGGGCTCTCTCTGTAATACAATACTTGGCGGGGGGGGCCACCCACCGAAGCCTGGTATTGTGGTGGGTCCTGGTCGGGGGGCACCTCAATAAACTCTGCAGGGTCTGGATACTGGATAGGAGGGGCAGAGGGATTCTGGTGACTACGACTGACTATGGAAGTTTCATTATCTTCCTTTTGAACAAAGTACACATCTCTTTCACTTGAATTACTACACCCTTTTTTCAAATTTTGTTCCCTATATCTCTTGTTTGCTTCCTCCAGCCATTTCATTGCTTGTGGAAACCCCACCTTCTTTTGATTCCTTGTCTTATTTCCTGCCTGTTTGCGCAGTAATCTTACTAGATTTTGATATTCTGACTTATTTAAACATCCACTAAACCCATGATCTTTTTTCCATTTATCTAAATATTTTACGTTCTTTGGGTGTAAATCAAACATAAACTTTTCATCTTCAGTTTTGTCGTCGCCTTTGGCGCAACTGGTTCCTGTTCCCATTTCTCTTACGAGAAACTATTCCTGTTCTGAGATGTCTTGTATATGGAATCTATTCACATATATTCCTTATACTTTGAGAAAATTAAATTTCTCCCTTGACTAGTCCCTTAAAATTTAGACAAAAATTCCAATCAGAAACAACAAAAAAAATAGCGTTTTGCTTACCTTTGTGATTCCTCCACCCTGTTTCGCTGCCACCTCACGGATTGAATCTGGAAAGAGTGACTGGCCTCTAATTTCGACCTGTTTCAGTCGGAGGTCTTTCGTTCGAGGAGAGCCTGATCTCTCTCCACCTGCGCAGGTTTTCAGCCTCTCTTTGTTCGATTCACGCCGTGCTGGGGCCGCCCTAACATTGGGCACCAGTTATGTCGAATGATTTTACTCTTCTAACATATTCTGGAAGAATCACACCAAGTTCTTGTAAGCAAGTAAAACAGCTTTATTTTACATGCATGGAGACCTGCTACATGATAGTAGTATGCCAGCAGTCTGGCTACTTGTACTTTGAGTTCTGCTTATATAGACCCTCCTGCACGTACATACACGTAGCACACAGAACATTCATTAGAAGTGATAGTTTGATTACTTGTTTTTACCAGCCAGTACCACAGTTATTCTTGCACCATTAACTTTCTTATCAGCAGTTTAAGATTAACTTCTGCATTCCTCAGTGATCAACATTTTCCAGAACATTTCAGTTTGCACGCAGTGAACATTTTTCTGCTTAACCCTTTATATACAGAATACAAAATATGTTGAACTTCAGTATTTTTCCACATTTCCCCCCTTACAACATTTTGTATACTGTTTATTTTACACAATCCCAGATACGTTTATACCTTCTCATAATCAGAAAAATATGCTTTTGTAGCATTGGCAGAGATAACCTTCGATATTATCATTTTGATACATGGTATGCAACAGCAGCCAAGCAGCAAAAATATGACTGCACCAACACATACAGCAATTAAAATGTTCATCAACACAGAACCCCAGTTTCCAAACAGGTTTTGGAAAAAGTCAGTCAAGGGGTTTGGACCAGGTTTAGTCAGTTCAGAAACGTGTTGAATTATTTCAAGATGGCTCTGAATTGCATGCTCATTATCAGGAATGAACGAGCAGCACTCCTCGTGTATGAGAGCGCAAGTACCTCCTTTCACCGCTAGGGTGAAATCGATCGCCATATGGTTCTGCAACACTACTGTTCTCATCGCCGTTAATTCATCCGTCACCAATTCTAGTGCTGAAAATGTCGCATTACTCAGAGTCTCTAACAGTTTTGACAGTTTTCTCAGTTCCCAGATGGATTTTACTGTCCCATAAGCTGGCAAAATACCAGCACAAGCAATTACATCATCACCTAGGTCCATATGTGAGAGTCCTTTGCTGCTGATGTGTGCCAAGTCATGGTGATAAATCCATGATGCATCAATGTTACCTACGGGATTAATAGGTTTATTAAGAGAGCGTGCATTTCGTATTTTACCTTGAGGTAATGCATTTACGTGTCTGATAGCTGGTATCAGATATCCCAAAAAACAACTTCCTGACCAGCCATATGGTAACCATTTATATGCTTTCCTACCACAATTAAAATAACAATCATTCGTTTTGATGGTGATATTGGTTGCAAATTCATAACTCCCATTTGGCTTTAGCCCCTTAAATAACAGGCCATATACATACAGCATTTTTTCAACAAAACTAGTATCATTTACATTGATGTCTTTTTTTATAGCTCCAAACTTGGTCTCACACTGCCCTTCTAGGGTACAATTATGAACTATTGTCAAATTACATTGGTTCAGCCCCACCTTGACTTTTCCAATCTTTTGAAAACACACTGCTCCGTTTTGGCGCCCCAGAAGAGGCAGCACCACCTTGTCTCTCAGTGGTACTTCTGTGGTTTCAAACAACAAATTATTCCAAGTATCATTTGTTCCCAGAGGGGCTGTCCCTAACATTAAGCCACTATGTACAGTAGGTATTGCAGTACATACCCAACAATTTGAGACATTCATTGAGGATGCATATGCATATGCATATTTAATCGCTTGATATGTATTAAAGTTTGGATGCCAGCTGGTGTGTTTGTCTCTTTTTGAATGGCTAGCTTCATTAAAAAACAAAAATGGCCAAAACAGAAATATTACAATCACAATAGTTATAAACAATAAAATATTGCAATAGAACCATTTTCTCTTATTCTCATTATTGTCCTTCATGGTTACTGCTGTCTGTTTGTTCCTCAGGGGAATTCAAGTTTTTATCTAACTTAAAATGTTTTACAATTTTACAATGTGTTAGGTGGATCCATGAGGACCTTTCTTTAATCCGAACTGCCGTTGGAGTTGTGATCAACACCAGGTAGGGGCCCTCCCATTTGGGGGATGCCCAAGTCTTTTTCTTAACGATCTTGACCCAGATCCAGTCGCCGGGTCTAATTTCCGTGATTTTGTCGTCTCTTGAACCTGAAAAATAATCATTCGTTAAACAGCTGTTAGTATTGGTCAGCATTTTCCTCATGTAATCTGCTATCTCCTCACCCCCCTCACGTTCCGCAGGCAACAAGTTTTGCCACTGTGGGACGTAATAAGGTCTCCCATACAATAACTCAAATGGGATGACTCCTTTTGAGGTGGGAGTTGTCCGCATGGAAAGGAGGGCTAGAGGTAGACAGGTAATCCAAGACTGATGTGTCTTGGCCATGAGTTTTCTTAACTTGCCTTTTAAAATGCCGTTGTGGCATTCCACCAACCCTGCTGACTGTGGGTGGTAGGCACAATGGTGTTTCAGTTCAATTTGGAAAACTGTAGACAGTTTCTGAATGATCTGATTGACAAAATGCGTGCCGTTGTCAGAGTAGATGCGTGTAGGAAGTCCAAAGTGCGGGACGATGTGATTGACCAAAATTTTAGCCACTGTTTGAGCATCCGGATATGTCACTGGAAAGGCCTCAACCCACTTAGTAAATGCATCTACTATCACTAACACAAACTTCTTTAGTTGTGCCGGGGTCAATTCGATGAAGTCCATACATATTGTATGAAATGGATAGGGGGTGTTGGAAATGATGCTGGGGCAACTCTGACCCCTCCCCCATGGTATTTAG
The DNA here is from genome assembly GCF_019279795.1 of Protopterus annectens. Classification (NCBI taxonomy): domain Eukaryota; kingdom Metazoa; phylum Chordata; order Ceratodontiformes; family Protopteridae; genus Protopterus; species Protopterus annectens. The sequence continues at coordinate 1,666,128,151 of NC_056743.1, read as the reverse complement.
CACATACTATGCAGGATAGACAAAAACGTTTTGCATATGCAATGAAACCCTTGGTCCAAAAGGTAAGGTGGATAATTCTAACCATAGCTGCAGGGCCCAGATGGGAAGGGCCATGCACGACTAGTGCTGCATACCTAAAAAGATTAGTAGGCAAAACATATTTATTATCTGGTCCCACATAGATTCCTTTGTTCTGTCTAACACCATACCTAGTCCAGCGTTGTTTTTCCTGTACTGTGCTAAGTTCCTGCATGACTTGTAAGGTTTGTAAATCAAACTTATCTGTTGGTTGTAATTCTGTAGGTGTGGTTTCAAGTGAAAGGTACTGGACATAACTGCCTCTATGGCTGCTTTGTCTGCTAGTGCTTTACCAAGTGATACCAGGTCCTTAGCACGGGTATGAGCAGCGCATTTACAGATGGCTAAACCCGTGGCCTTTGGACGGCTTGTAGTAATTCAAGGATTAGTTCTTTGTGCATGATGTCTTTCCCGAGGTTGTAACCATCCCCTATTTTTCCATTGCTGAGCAAACACATGTACCGTGAGAAGGCATATTGACTATCCGTATAGATAGTGACATTCCTGTCCTCGAAAGGAGACATACCCTTGTCACAGCAATCAGTTCCGCTGCTTGAGCGGATAAGTTCCGGGAGTGGTCTTGCCTCTATTATCTGAGTTGCAGTAGTAACTGCATACCCTACCTGCATGGTGCCTGTTTCTGTTTTGCGTGCTGACCCATCTACAAACAGTGTCCAGTCCGCATTTAGTAAGGGTTGATCTTTAAGATCCGGTCTTGGTAGAACTTTAGAATGTATGAGATCTAAGCATACATGCGGGATACCGTCTTCAGCAACGGGTAGCAATGTTGCTGGATTTAAGGTAGTGCATCTCTCAATTGTCATGTGTGGCTGTGATAACAGCATAGTCATACAAGATAAATGTCTGCTAGGTGACAGAAATGTTAACTTGTCCTGCAGAAGGATGACTGCTACAGAGTGCGGGACTTTTAATGTAAGATCATGGAACAATACCAATGTGGCAGATGCTTGTACCGCCAAAGTGGCTGCAATTACTGCTTGCACACAGTGTGGTAATGCTCGTGCTACTGAGTTTAATTTACTAGAGTAAAATGCCAATGGTCTTAACTTATCTCCATACATTTGCATTAAAACAGACGTCATAAATCCCTGCTTGCAATCTACAGTCTGTATAAAGGTCTTTCTATAATCTGGAACCCCAACGTCGCTGACCCACCTATCAGTTGCTTGATTCTAGTGAATGCCTGTACTGCCTTGTCTGACCAGTGCAGCAAATCTTTTGCCGCCATCGGTATTGCAAAAATTAAGTCTGATAGCGGGTGCACTTCTTCGGCATAGTTGGGAATCCAACTACGACAGAAGTTCGTAATGCCTAAAAAGGACATCATTTCTTTTCTTGTAGTTGGCATGGGGGCTTGTAAAATAACATTCTTTCTACTGTCATCTAATTGTCTGCCCTTCCCAGAGATAGTATAACCCAGGTAACGTACTTCTAATTTACAAAATTGTAACTTAGACTTATTTACCTTATGTCCTTCGTGTGCCAGAAAGTGTAGTAGTCGAATAGTCTCGGACTTACAGAGTTCTTCCGTAGTCGCGGCCAGGAGGATATCATCCACACACAGCAGTAGGTGGCACCCTTGGGTGGGTTGGAACTGAGCCAAATTGGTGGACATCTCTTGTGAGAAGATGGTCGGACTTTCGCAGTATCCCTGCGGTAACCTGGTATAGGTATAATGCTTGCCCATAAACGTAAATGCAAACCAAAATCCACTATCTTCCTGAAAGGGAATAGAGAAAAAGGCATTACTGATATCAATTACCGAAAAGTAGTTATCCGTAGGAAGGATATCGTTCAGCAGAATAGACGGATCCGGGACAATGGGGGCCCGAAGTACCACCGTGGCATTTATTGACTGTAAGTCTTGTACCATCCTCCATGTTCCATCTGTTTTTTTTACTGGAAATAAGGGCGTATTACATGGTGAGTCTGTGCACAGAATTAATACTCCAGCTTTCAAAAGTGCTGTGATTACCGGTAAAATTCCCTCCTCTGCCTTTCTGCTCATGGGATACTGCCGTTTATGAGGTCTAAATTCTGACTTGGGTGTAATCTTTACCTGTCCTGCCGTTCTAATCAGTCCGATATCGTGCTGACCCTGCGACCATAATGAGTTTGGAATCATCTGCAATTGAGATTCTTCCATGGGGGTAAGGAGACATAGTCATAATGTCCCAGGGGATTGTATCGGTTCGTCTTCCCAGAGGTGCACGGTCGGTCTGGCTTGTGTAACCCAGTTAAGTTTTTGAACCTGAACGCCTTTACCTGCCAACTGTTCTGGTGTCCATCCTACCCATTCAGTTATTTTCTTACCCACGAGGTACCATGACATTCCTTCACCCTTCGTGACTGAAATATGTGTGGTTAATTCATTCTTATACAGCAGCTGCATATCCCTTGTAAGGCTACATGTGACTGCAGAATTACCTAGTGTGTCCCAAAAAGGCTATGCAATACTAGTTTGGTGACTTTAAAACTAAGAAATTTCTTTTCGTATTCTAAATCAGGTCCGGCACATCTTCTGTAATACATTGTGCAATGTAATGGATCTGACACCTTCGGATTTTTTATGCCGTATTTGCTTAATGCCAAATTTGTAAGATCCGTCACTACACTCTGGGGGTCTGTCTCTATCAAATCATTACTATACCAGTAATGTAGATCTCCCTGCCCCTCTAATAGCATTGCACTATTTGGTTCAATTCTCCGTGCCACCAACCCAGTGGAGGTTGGGACGGCTGCTATGCCGAACACTTGCATTAAATCTCTTCCTAGTAAATTTACTGGGCAGATTTTTGAAATTATTACTCGGAACCGTATGGTTTGGTTCGTCTCTGGGTCGGTAAACCACAGAGGTTTGGACAATGGCTCTTTGTAAATACGACCATTTGCTGCTTTTACAAGCACATATTCATCCGAAGTAACATCGGATGATATGGCAGTACTTCTGACTAACGTTCGAGAAGCCCCTGAGTCACAAAGGAATTCTATGTCTCGGCCCTCAACTTGCAATGTGATCACTGGTTGGGATTCCAATTGCATAGTTGATGCTAGTGCTGTTAGATTTACCATTTGATATTCCTCATTTTCTGCCATTTCCTGTCCCCACCCATCATCTTCACTTGTACCTACTTCCCCATTCTCACTTTCTTCTTTTTCCTCATACCTTCCATCTACGTCTTCCTGACCATCATATAGTCATGCGGTGCCACCGGAAGCAACCATCGCTTTCTCCGGTCCTCTGCAATCTCTGGCGAAATGTCCCTTCTTACCGCACTTAAAACATTCCCCCCTCTTTTGCCTACCTTCGAAATCCTCAGAATGACTTACGCATCCCCGTCCTCATCCTCTTCCCCTGCCACGCCCTCTTCCGCGGTTTGCAGAACCTTGAACTAGCATTAAAGTTCCATCTTCACTAACTGTAAAAGTCTGGGCTTGTTTATCTTTTTTTTCCTTCAGGTATTTCTCAGCATGTCTAGCATACTCCATAAGGGGCTGTAGACATGCTGTCCTGTGTGTGATCATATGCTTTTGTATAAAGTTACCAATGGCTGTCTTGCAGCCCTTTAGGAATGCATTTTTCAATTGCTGTTCATAGGGCGAGTCATTTTCCTGATTTTCTGCCTTAATCAACCCACTATGAGCATCAAAACATTGTGTGAGACGATGTAGATAATTGTCTACGGTTTTGTCATCTGATTGAATGCATTGATTAATGCAAGTCCAATCTGCTTTGGGCTTCCAATGTTCTTCTATTTTATCTAAGAGAGTCTTTATTCTGGTTCTACACACTTCTGAGTTAAACGGCAAGGCTCCTCCTTCCCCTGGTAGCAGGGGGTCCCAACTTCCACAAATAAGGTGCCACTCTGGTCCTAGGATTTGCCTTATTACTTGTTCAAATTCTACAGCGTTTGATCTATAACTCATTCTCATGCCCCCTACATCTGTACAGAATTTACGCATATCTACTTTCGGATGGGGTATCCCGTCTACCGCTTTTCTGATGTCATCATGGGTCCACGGTCGGTAGACCAATATTGTAGGACCCTCGCCTTCTGTGCCTGCTTGAGGATATGCCACTTCTATCAGCGGGTATTCCTCTCCTTCCTGATCTACCTTTTCCTTAATTTTCCAGTGCCCTTCTCTCCTAATACTTCCGCTGCTTAAGTCAAGAGTGTTGTCGGGCTCTCTCTGTAATATAATACTTGGCGGGGGGGGCCACCCACCGAAGCCTGGTATTGTGGTGGGTCCTGGTCAGGGGGCACCTCAATAACCTGTGCAGGGTCTGGATACTGGATGGGAGGGGCCGAGGGATTCTGGTGACTACGACTGACTATGGAAGTTTCATTATCTTCCTTTTGAACAAAGTACACATCTCTTTCACTTGAATTACCACACCCTTTTTTCAAATTTTGTTCCCTATGTCTCTTATTTGCTTCCTCCAGCCATTTCTGTGCCTGGGGAAACCCCACCTTCTTTTGATTCCTTGTCTTATTTCCTGCCTGTTTGCGCAGTAATCTTAGTAGATTTTGACATTCTGACTTATGTAAACATCCACTAAACCCATGATCTTTTTTCCATTTATCTAAATATTTTACGTTCTTTGGGTGTAAATCAAACATAAACTTTTCATCTTCAGTTTTGTCGTCACCTTTGGCGCAACTGGTTCCTGTTCCCATTTCTCTTACGAGAAACTATTCCTGTTCCTGAGATCTCTTGTATATGGAATCTATTCACATATACTCCTTATACTTTGAGAAAATTAAATTTCTCCCTTGACTAATCCCTTAAAATTTAGACAAAAATTCCAATCAGAAACAACAAAAAAAATAGCGTTTTGCTTACCTTTGTGATTCCTCCACCCTGTTTCGCTGCCACCTCACGGATTGAATCTGGAAAGAGTGACTGGCCTCTAATTTCGACCTGTTTTAGTTGGAAGCCTTTCGTTCGAGGAGAGCCTGATCTCTCTCCACCTGTGCAGGTTTTCAGCCTCTCTTTGTTCGATTTGCACCGTGCAGGCCGCCTAACGTTACGCCAGTTATGTCGAAAGATTTTACTCTTCTAACATATTCTGGAAGAATCACACCAAGTTCTTGTAAGCAAGTAAAACAGCTTTATTTTACATGCATGGAGACCTGCTACATGATAGTAGTATGCCAGCAGTCTGGCTACTTGTACTTTGAGTTCTGCTTATATAGACCCACCTGTACGTACATACACGTAGCACACAGAACATTCATTAGAAGTGATAGTTTGATTACTTGTTTTTACCAGCCAGTACCACAGTTATTCTTGCACCATTAACTTTCTTATCAGCAGTTTAAGATTAACTTCTGCATTCCTCAGTGATCAACATTTTCCAGAACATTTCAGTTTGCACGCAGTGAACATTTTTCTGCTTAACCCTTTATATACAGAATACAAAATATGTTGAACTTCAGTAGTTTTCCACAGTAATCCTCTTTGTGAGGTACCTCTGTGGTCTTTCCAGCTTCTGCTGATGTCTTGTGAGGTACATTCCAAAAGGTGCGTCGTACTCTCTAGTGGGTCTAAGGAGTGTTGAGTAGAGGGGAACGATGACCTCTTTTTTCCTGGATGAGAACCCTTTTATGATGAGGTGTGCCACGTAGAAGGATTTCCTGACTACTGTGGCGATGTGACTATCAAAGGAGAGACTACTGCCCACCTGGGTCCCAAGATCTCTTATCAAGCATTCAGTGTTAAGTAGATTGCTGCCTATGTGGTAGTTCATGGGTACAGAGTTTTTACCAAAGGGGATGACACTGCACTTTTTGGCATTGAGCTTGAGGCCATGGCTCTAACACCAGGCATCTTTGTCAGAGAGGCCCTTCTGTAGGATGTTCACATCATTTGGGGACATGACTATGGCTCCTAGTTTGTAGTCATCTGCGAACTTCATTAGCCAGAGGCCTTCTGTGTTAGCCTGTACTTCAGAGAAGTAGATACCAAACAGGAGCAGTCCCAGGACAGAACCCTTCGGTACTTCACTTGTCACTGGTTTGAGGTCAGATTTGGAGTCTGCAACTTTTACAGTGTGGGTTCTGTCAGTGAGCCAGTTGGCAACCCATCTTGTGACATAGGGATTTATGCCTAGTTTATTGAGTTTAGCTATAATTCCAGAATGGGAGATGGTGTCGAAAGCCTTGGCGAGGTCAAGATAGGCTGTGTGAACCACCTTACCCTCATCTACAGCTTTGGCAACTGCCTCAAAGAAGTCGATCAGGTTCATGAGGCATGATCTGCCTTTCACAAATCCGAACTGGGTGGGATCCAGAGTGTGGACATTACCAATGTCTTTGTTTATGAGTTCCATGATGATACGTTCCATGGCTTTGCAGACCAGGCTCATCACGCTAATAGGTCTATAGTTCCCGGGATCAGTGGTGGCTCCCCTTTTGTGGAGTGGGATAACTGTTGCTGTGCGCCATTCAGTGGGCACAAAGCCTGATGCGAGGCTATTATTGAACATGGTGCTTAAGTGGGGAGCCAGTTCATTCTGAAGTTCATGTAAAACGCAGCCTGTGATGTTGTCTGGTCCCATGGATGCTGCGTTTTTGGCTTAGAGAGTGCAGCTTTTGTCTGTGTAGTTGCTATTACAGGGACTCTGCATTCTTCCTGTATAGATATGGGCCCTTTAGGGGGTGAGGGGGGGGGGTAAAGTTAGCAATGAACCTATCTGCCAGGATGTTGGCAATATCAGTTGGTTCTGTAATTTCCGTGCCTTTGTGCTGTAACTCAGAGCAGATCTGGGTGTTGCCATTGAGATTCTTGACATAGCTATAGAATGCTTTGTGGTTGTTCTTGGAATTAGTGGCGATTTTATTTTCGTAGCTAGCTATGGAGGATCTTATAAGGGATCTCAGCTTCTTACTGAGGCTGACCAGGGAGCTCCTCCACTCATGGGATTTTACTCTCTTTTGCAACAGTTTCTTCCTTCTGTTGTACAGTTTGTTTATGGCAGGGGACCACCAGATTGGCTTCCTTTTTTGGAGGATAGCATCTTGGTTCTGTTTGGGATAGCACGATCCATGCACTCATGTAAGTGCTTATATAGTGCATTTGTGTAGGGTTAATCAGTTGTAACTGTATTGTCCATCTGCTTGGGTGTCATGAAGTTCACTACTTCTATCTTAAGAAGCATGAAGTTGGCTTTGGAGAAATTCTTTACTGTGGTTTCCTTAATGGGGGGTGGGATGTGGATATCAAGGTTGATTAGCTTATGGTCGGATCGGACCAATGAGGAGTTGACTTCAGGTGTGCAACACCGGTCACTCATGTTGGTAATGACTAGGTCTAGGATATTGTTGCCCCTGGTGGGGGTGTGGATAAGTTGATCTAGGGCATTGGAGTTTATGAATTCCAGAAAGTGTTGCACAAAGGAGTTGGTACATGAGTAGTTTTCCCAGTTAATGGTGGGATAGTTGAAGTTGCCCATTATTAAAGTGTTTGGTTGAACCCTAATATTTTCCAGTGCATCAAGAAAAGAGGAGTAGGAATCCTGAGGCATGGTGGGGGATCTGTAGCAAGCTACAATTTGGATTGCAGTTTTGCCAAGAGTTAGTTGCACTTGGATAACCTCAGATGCATTATGCTGAGCAACTAGCCTGGAGGTGTGGATATCCTTAATGAATATGGACACACCCCCACCTTTGGTGTTTCGGTCCAGGTTACATGGCTGAAAAGTGTGGTATGAGTTATAGCTTGGTAGTGCAGGGGTGCTCTATGGATCCTTGAACCAGGTCTCAGTCACTGCACAGATATCAATGTTCTCCATTTTAAGGAGTGCCTCGAGTGAGTGCATTTTGAAATTTAGACTTCTAGCATTGAATAGCATTACCCTCAGTTTTTGCTTGCCTGCTCCTATTATGGTGGTGAATTTGTTACTTGAACCCTGCCTAAAAAAGGCACTATAGGGGCAGCAAGAGCCTTAGCCAGTATCCGGAATCCCAGGGGTGACAGGTGCAGGCCATCTGTGGCAAAGCATTGTGGTCTGTCGACCATGTCATCCCAAGCAGACAGATACTGGATCCCTTTAGAATGACACCAGAAGCTTAGCCAATTGTTGGTCAATCATTTTGTCCTTGTACTGCGGTATCATTCTGGGCAATGGCAGAATGCTACTCAGGGCTAGGGCATACCTCACTGGGCTACAAGATCACAGAGCTCTTCCATGTCTCTTTTCATGTAGTCCAGGGAGGTATGTCTCAGGTCATTCACACCAACATGGACAATGACAGAGTCATATTTGTACTTGATGTGGAGTGACCTGAGTGCGTGGGTTATGTGGCGGATCATGGCACCCGACAGGCAGCTGACAGTAACCTTCTCCTTGTTTAGCCTGGTGAGTGGGACATCAGTGTGCCTGACTATAAAGTCACCTATGACTAGTGTGTTGGGTATGTTGTTTTGCCTTATTGGCTGTGTTTGAGTGGCACAGTGAGTCTGTGGGCTATGTGTCATTTGGGTTAGGTTGGGGAATGGAGGTTGCTTGTGTTTCTGCTTTGGAGAACTCTGTTGCTTAGGCAGATTATTATTGAGAGCCTCTGCAAATGTTTTTGAGTTTCTATGTGTGGATTTTGGTGGTGTAGACGTAGTGAGACTATGTGATGAGTGTGGTGTGGTGCAAATGTTTACCTTCTCATCATGGCTGTCAGGTTCAGTCTTGGTTGGAGAGAGCTTTACCTCCAGTTTGGCAAGATAAGTGCATCTCTCACAGGTTGTAGTGTTGGGTGGTAGGAGGAGAGGGTTGTCTGTGTACGTGAGGCAATTTCTACATTTCCTCAAGATGCCCAGATTCATCAGATAGACAGGGGAGAACACTGGGAGCTGACCCTTGGACATGCCTGAATAAAAACTATTTTCCTCTAGATAAGTGAGGAAAGTGAGTACAAGAGCTGTTTTTCTCAATGCCAGTGAGAAAAGTAAGTACAAGGTGACTGATTTGTGGTCAGATTTAACTATTGAGGCCCCAACAGTTGTGGTAGTGCATCTGTTTGACATGTTAGTGAGGACCAAATCTAGTATGTTTGTTCCTCTTGTTGGGAGTATGAACAATTTGTTCCAGGGCACTTGAGTTAACAAAGTCAAGGAACTTCTGCATTAGCACAACCCTATTAAGGCAGGATTGTCCCAATTCATGTTGCACTACATTACACAATGCATCTGCTTTGATGTGTGCTGTGGATTTGTAACTGAACTCAGTCATTGCTTTTGCTTTTAACATAAGTACAGAAGGTACCATCAGACTATTAGTTTCAATAAAGTATTGCTTTAAACTAGGGGTAACCCATTCACACTGTAGCTTTGGCACAGAACTTAACTTTCCCTCCATCACCGTACACCTCTGTTCCTGCCTGACAAAACAAATGTTAACAGGTATTTCTCTTCAGTGTAATGTAGTTCAACTGAAGCTGTCACTTTTGCAGCTAAACTGTTGCCTTGCATATGTGGGCTCTGCGACCTCTTTTGATGGACTTTAACAACTGAACCAAAAACAGGGATCATTTGCCAATTAAAGACTATCATTACTCGGCTTGCTATAATGGTTTACCCTTAGAATCTACCATGCATCTCCTTATACGTGTCAGAAGATGCAGTGTCATGCACAGAAAAAGATAAAAATAATCAGGCAAAATATTAGCTGAGTAATTACACAATTCCAAAGCTTACAAGACTGCCTCCAACTATTCAGGTTGTACAGACATATGAGCAGGTAAATTAAATCTGTGTCACATCTTCATGAGGGATATAAATTGCACATCCTAGGGTAAAACGCTTCATGTCAATCTTAGGTACCATTGATTTAGACATTCAACAGTCCTTCCCATTGCTAACTGTTGCAGAAAGACAGATCCTGGGATTCAATTACAGTAAGTAGCCTTCATGCAAAGCCTAAACGATTACAGTTCATTAGCACGATAAGCAGCAGTGCTCACTGAATATGCCTGCTGATCATTGAGTATTCACATTTCCAAGCATCATTTTGTGGTCCTCATCAGTGTTGGTGGGCATGAAACAGTGCAGGGAAGCATGTGCACACAATGTAAACAAAACAGATCGCCTATATGCAGTTGTAATCTGTGAGCATACACGGACTGCTTTACAAAGAAACGGCAAGTTCATTATGAGAGTTAAGATGCAGGGGACTTTAAATGTGGAGAATGTGCAACAAATACAATTTTATTAGTGCAGACATAAGTAACAGGGAGGGTAAATAGAGAACATGTACTCAGTTTATGCAGTCAAGTGTGATTATGTCACAAAGCAACATTTTAGTCATTAATACTTCCATACTGATGTAATAATATTTAATCCACTGCATTGGAGAGTGATGCCTTAAAAATGTCATTATGTGACTGCCCCTAAATGCCTTCTTTGCCTAAGCCAATCTGTTTTGACACAGTTATCTGACAGACAGATGTTACCAGACTCAACCCCCTGCCTATGCTACTACACACTCTACAGTACTGTGTATTGACCACATCTGCCACATGACAACTTAATGGATGTTGTCACAAATAAATGAAATTAATGTGTAAAGTATTAAATGTCATTTGAGGGTAATTTGTACAATATGATTTTGTCAGGATGATGACATGGAGGTAATTATGTTAATGTTCACATAACTGTGAGCTGTGTGATATCAATGTTTTTGTCTATGTAAGCTGTTTCTGCTGTTTTACACAAAAACAACATTCCCCGGGATTCTGCAAGCTCTGCACAGCATGCAGGAATAGTGCTAGAGCTGCTGCAGGCAATATGGCTGCTGTGCAATCCAGTAATAAGCTCCTGGAATGTGCATGAGCACTCCTGCACTATTCCTGCAGCTCCAATATGCAAATTACCTCATTTGCAAGTGAAAACCATGCAAATGAGGTGAATTTGTGATCCAGGAAGCTGGCAGCCAGCCTTGTAGAACGAGTGTAATCTGCAGAAATGTACTCGGTTAGTAACCGAGTATATTTCTGCAAACTACAAAATGGAGCCATGACAGCTCCAAATAATATAATGTGTAAAGCATGCCAATGCCCAAATATATGACCATTGGCATGGAAAACAGTTGCAAAAATAAAAAAAATAACATTTATTTTTTATTTTTTTGGCCTATTTCCGCTGTTTTAAGCATAGGGCAGTGGCTCGTAAACGGGATTGGCCCAAAAATGGAAAATAAAACTTGAAATAAGTATTCTATCCAAAATCATAATTTTGCCATTATACTCAATGGCAGGCAGAAGACAACATGGCCAGTGAATAGTGGTTGCTAAAGGGGAAGGCTCAGTGTCAGACTTGTAACTAGGCATTAGCAGGCAATCCTATGCGAATGGGGGAATGATACTGAGTCCTAGATTTCCCCTCATGGCTAGTATGCACCCAACCATGTAGATACAGGAAGACCGTGGTGCAAGCCTAAGAGCTAGCTGACATCATAGAGGGCATACTGTAAGCTTACTTGGAGACCTGTGGCTCAGGTTTGCCCTTAGATTAGCAGAGATAAGCAAGGGTGTGTGTCTGAAGCTGCCAAGCACTCTTTACATTGCCTAAGCGGGTGTGCGCACCGCGCACCGTGTTTTAAAGGAAAAAAAAAGTAAATCAGGAAATAGCAGCTCTGTGCACATCTGAGCACTGTGTTTGCATGGCACACATTCGTGCATAAACAGGAAGGCAATGGGAAGGGAAAACAGCAGTAGGAATGTAGTCAAAGAGAACTAGCATAGCTGGCAGGTGAAATGTATCAGAATCAGCCCAGTATATCACTATAAACTATACAAACACCTTTCCCTATGTTTTTCCCCACAAACTCTACACCATCGCTGTACAGAAGTGGGGAAATTTTGCCAAACAAAAGCAACAATATGATAGGGGATGCAGCAGCTATAAAAATCAACATGTGGAAGAGGCTGAGGGTGGGAAGGATGAGAATGCTGATGATCAACCCACAGTGAGGAGAAGGAGAAGAGTGTACAGACCCAGGGTAACCTACCAGGGGCTACATGAGCTGGCGATAGTGGAGCACTATAGGGTGCACAGGGACATCCTACAGCAAATTGTTGAGCTGTGCCGGCCACACCTCACACACAGAACCAACAGAGGGGAATCCATTCCAGTGGATACCAAGGTATGTGTAGGCCTAAGAATACTAGCCACAGGTACCTTCCAAAGGCCAACTGGGGATATCATGAGGGTCTCACAGGCATTAGCATCCAGAGTACTCCACCAGTTCCTGGATGCCATGTCAGCAGATGCCGATGAGCAAGTATATTTCCACAACAGCCGAGAGGCGTTGACCAGCAATATGCGTCTCTTCCACCAAATAGCAGAATACCCTGAGTTAGTGGGTACTATAGGCTGCACGCATATATGCATCAAAGCACCACCCGGTGACCAGTGTAGGGTCTACATCAACCACAAGGGCTGCCCCTCCATCAACAGCCAGGTCATGTGCGATGACCAGGGCATTATAATTAATGTGTGGGCTGGCTGCTCTGGAAGCTATCATGACTCCCATATCTCACATATGATGCAGATGTACCAGAGATTTGCTAGTGGGGTCATCCCATACGGCCAACTATTGGGGGATGCTGGTTACGCATTATGGGAGCTATGGCTGATGGCACCCATCAGAAATGCACACACACCCGCACAAGAACTCCATAATGAGGCACACACACAGACCAGAATCATAAAAGAGTGTGTGTTGATGCTAAAGTCATGGTTCCAGTGCCTGGACATATCCGGGGGAGTCTTGCAGTACTCACCAGCTATATATACCCAAATTATCATCATATGTGTCATGCTACACAATATGATCCTGCAGAAACAGCTGCAGCAGGAACAACATGGGGAAGGGCCACACAACCCCACGCTATTGCCAAGGCCTGCACAGGCACAGAGTGACTCAGAGGAGGAACAACCTGATCCTGCCCCATTAGGCAGAAGGAGGCATGCCCAATATGCCCAGGCCATGGCAAAGAGGCAGTGCATAGCACATACACTGATACGGTAGCAACCCAGGGAATGTCACCTCTCTCTGACTCGCACATACAGTAAAAGGGATGCCAAACATGACACTACCTGTGCTTATAAATGTATAGGGAGTGTACTATGTGCATCCAACATAGCCCTCTAGCACCATCCTCAATACTGGTACAGCTACAAGGTAAGTCACTCTCCCTATCAATTGCCGAATGGAGTAGTATATTTTGTTACTTGTATCTATGGTATGGATGTGAGCATGCAAGGGAATTGGGTGACTGAATAGGATGCCAGCAGATAGTAGACACCTATAGTGGCAGCAATAAATCTGTAACAAATACTGGTGTCACCTTAGTAGCCAGTACTAGACAAGGTGACAAAACTCACTGCAGGAAATATGGTGAGCTGCATATGTGTCCATAGGACACACACGTGTCAGTCAGGGAGGCTCACATACCCAACAACAGTCTTAGCCAGCAGGACAGGCATATACAAACATAAACAAAGGCTGTGCTAAGGCCTCTGATTGATGGCTATGGAGGACATCCCCCCTCCAGACCTACACAGACAGACTACAACAGGTCAGGCAGTGGGTTGTTAGTTCTTAAGGGTAAGAAGTCTGAACCTGAAAAGTAGTACACTGATATGCCTCGAGTCCGCATGATAGGTCACAATGCAGAATGAAATGGAGTACCTGAAATATCAGTAAAGTCATAGCAAAGGTGTACAAGTGTCAGGTGTGCCCCCCCAATCCTATGTCGAAACGTAGTAACATGTATGTGTAAGTATAATAACAGATGAGCACAGATTACCTGAGGTGGCCAAAGTAGCAGGATAGATTGTAGTATGTGTACAATATGCAGGTGTGCGTGTGTTAGGTTGGTGTGTTGTATATTGTGTGAGAGTGGTCAGTATGTAGGCATGGTGAGGTTTGTCCTGGTGGCCATTGGCCAGTACTGCTAATGACAGGGTCAAGTTCTCACAACTGCAGTGCCAAAAACAATGCATCCCAGCAAAACACATTCCAGCAGTAAGGCATAGTAAATGTTTGGAAGTAATATCTGTCACCATCTGAAAGCTGGTCATGGCATGAATGTGGGTCCAGACATACAAACAGTACACAGATGGAAGTACCCCAGACAGGCAGTGTATAATATGTTACTGTCAAATGGACACACCTTTGGAATTGTACATACAGGTTAGCAACACATTAGTTGGGTTTGTAGTATGAAATCTGATGCTATCTGGCCAAACACTGGCAGACGACAAAGGTCGCATGTATGAAGTATTGAGAAAGTGCTGATGTCCCTGCGCAAGCCATCATAAGTGGAATGCCCCATGCATATCTGTGAGTCAGATGCAAGTAGTGTCCATAGCACACATGCACCCAGCTCACCCCACCATCACCCACAGGTACCTCTCTGGTCTTATCCATGCTGTTGGGAATGAGTACAATATGACCCCCACCTCTGTATGGCAATTGCCAAAGAAAGCACCATGCAGAACAGGTGTCCCATGCAGGTATGTCCCTAGCTGTAAGCAGCACCCTTCCAGCATCCACACCACTGGATCAATAATGACAGAAAGTATTGGCATTAACACCTTGCACACCTACCCTGTCACCCCAGGGGAATATAGTATCTTTCAGTTTGGGACTGTAGGAGTGACACAGTGCAATGGCCTGCTACAGCTGGCCTGCATCATTACCAAATGGCCTACAGTCCTCTGCCAAAGGCCTGTGTCTCACCCATACTCCCAATGTATGTTATGTCATGGACTACCAAATAACATAACACAGTCCACAGAACCCAAATGCAAGGCCATGTGGACAAATCCCAGAAACATGTCCACCATGTGCTACTGCATGAACTGTGGACCAACACCAAATTACGGTTGGGATGAGGTGATAACTATAGGGAACTTATCAGATAATGTTTGCATAATGTTTGGAAGAGGACAGAATAATGTGGGAGGTAGGAGCATGGACAGCATGGAGATGTGTGCATATACTCTCCCTGCCAGCAAAAACAGGAATGGGTGGTTACAAATCTGCTCATAAACCACAATGTGAAGGGATAATTTTCAGAATTATGACTCCTGCCTTTGGGTAACCTGTGTGAATCTGTACAGCTGTGAGGTATGGCCACAGCAGGATATGGCCATACTGTCATGTTGATGGATGTACAAGCATGGGATCCTCAGCCACCACTGTACCAAGGTGCTGAACCATTTACACAGACCAACCAGCAAGTGTCTGCAGCTTCCCCTCCAGAATGGCATGATTGTGCAAGAATATGTAAGCTGCAGACCACAATACTGGACACAGCTGCATTCACCCTGTGTTCTGACATTACTGCAAGCAAATATGTATACCTGACAGTACTTAATGACATAAAACATCACAGTGTATAACAGTACATATGTCTGAATATCTCTGCTAACACCAATACCATGTAGCAGAAGCAGCACAGACACAATTACCTACAGTAACCCACTATACTACCCTGCCATTGACTGAGAAAAGTACTTGTGTACCAACACGTGTGTCCAATGGTTCTTGGAAGTCATAATTCCTAATGCTCTGGATCAAGTAACCCATAGTCCCACCAGGGGCTCAAATATCCTAGAGCTGGTCATTACCAACATGGGAAATCAATGCTCCACACCTATGGTCACGCCATCGGTGGTCAGGTCTGCCCATAAGCTAATCACCCTTAACATCCACATTCCTCAACCCACACCCAAGTAAGAAAACCTCCATAACACACATCTCCAAAGTCAATGTCATGCTACACATGTCAGATGTGACTAACGTCTTGACACCCATGCAGATGGGAACTGAAAGGATGACTGCTGAATCCTACATGAAGGCACTGTACGAGCACATCCACTTGTGCATGAATCATGCCATCCAATATAGAACCAAGACACTCCCCACCAAGAAATAGAAGCTGATGTGGTGGCCCCCTGCCATAAACATACTGCACAGCAAAAGGAAGAAACTGTTGCAAAAACAGGGGAATTTCCAGGATGCAAAATACTCCCTTACCAGCCACAGTAAGAAGCTGAGATCCCACATAACATCCACCAAAGCTAGTTACGAGCATAATATAGCCAAAGATGCCAAAGACAGCTGCAAGCCGTTTCATAGCTATGTCAGGAATATAAATGGCAATGCTCAGACCTGCTCTGAGCTACTACAGGATGGTATTTACTATACTGCTCCCAAGGATATTGCCAATATCCTGGCAGATCGATTCAGTGCCAACTGCACCCCCCTCCCACTCCCAAATAGGCCCATCTCAACACTGAAGGATTACCAGATTCCAATACTAACAGCCACACAGGTAAAAACACACTCTCCAGAGCTAAGACAACAGCAGCCATGGGGACCAGTCAATATCCTGGGATGTGTACTACATGAACTACAAAATGAACTGGCACCTCAACTACGTACCATGTCTAATCATAGCCACACCTCAGGCTTCATGCGCACTCTGTGGTGCACAGCTACAATTATCCCAGTCCACAAGGGGGGATCCATCTTGGATCCTGGGAACTACAGCCCCAGCAGTATGATGTGCCTGATCTGCAAGGCTATGGACTGTATTATCATGGAAATTAAAACAAAGACATCGGCTACCTGAAAACACTGGACCCCAATCAGGTTGGGTCTGTAAGGGGCCAATCATGTCACCTCAACCTGATTGACAACTTTGAATCAGTCTCCAGAGCTGTGGACGAGGGTAAGGTGGTTCACGCAGCCTATGCAGACTTTGCCTTGAACACCATCCCCCAATCTGGAATCATAGATAAATGTACCAAGCTGACCATTAATCCTTATGTCACCCAATGGGCTGCCAACTGCTGTGCTGACAGAACCCACACTGTAAATGTAGGTGATACCAACTCCAGCACGAGACAAGTGACAGCTGGAGTACCTCATGGTTCAGTCCTGGGATTGCCCTTGTTTGGGATCTACTGCTCTGAAGTGCAGTCCAACACTAAGAGACTATGGCAAACAAAGGTCGGAGATGACTGCACACTGGGAGCCATTATTGAATCCCCACATGATGTGGATATTCTACAGAAGGGCCTTACGGAAAGAGATGCTTGGTGCCTGAGCCATGACCTCAAGATCAATGCCAAGAAATATAGAGTTATCCCCTTTGGGAAGGGACATACACATGTGAAGTACCACATAGGTGGAGCCAGACTAAACACCTAAAGTGTGATAAGAGATGTAGGGACACAGGTAGACAGTGGTCTCAGCTTTGATAACCACATCACCACAACAGACAGGAAATCCACCTATGTGGCACACCTCATCACTAAGGGCTTTACATCCAGGAAAAAGGAGGCCATTGTCCCATTGTAGTCATCTCTCAGTAAACCCAGTACAGACTACAGTGGTCCGTTATGTATGTACCTTCCAAGACATCTGCAACAACTAGAAAGGCTGGAGACATACCTCACTAAAAGAATCACAGGCCTAAACCAGATGCCCTATGTTGACCATCTAAAAATCATCCAGCTATACTATGTCACATATTGTGTACTCAGAGGTGATCTCTGCTTAACATACAATGCCATGTCAAACCCACAGCTGTTGGACATGCTACACTTCAATAATTCCAAACCCTCACAGCCACATGCTACAGGGATCCAAATCTTGTCATCACAATGAACAAAACATGCTGGAGGGATGTGTTCCTGACCCAAAGACTCCCCAGACTCTGGAATAGACTGCCCATACATGTCAAGCAGAGTGCCTCTTTGATCCTCTTCAAAAGGAACTTGGACAATTGGATGGGAGAAAGGAAATTGACCCTGGGGATCATGTCAGTTGCCCTGCTAGAAAGGGGTCCAGAGAAGTAAATATTGTGGGAAGACATAGCCAGGGAATTGTCAAGGCTAGGCATGTATAGGCCCTTGGGCTGATAACCTAGTACCAACTTATGAACCTATGACCTACACTTTCCATTTCCCAACCTTGGCAAGGCTGCTGATGCCATTCACTTTGAAATACACCTTTGGGGAAAGAGTAGCCCAGTAAGCTCCATGGTGTGTGCTATAACTACATAATGTTGTAGTGTGATATACTAGTTAGGTAGGAGTTCTGTTCCCAGACATAGCAACTGTAAAATTTGTGTGTTTGTGTGTGTGTTTGTTTGTCTGTGTAGGGATTAATGCTTTTGAGGCCATTCACTGTCACTACAACTTCCATTGCCCTACTTTGGCAAGCCTGCTGATGTTATTCACTTTGACATACACCTTTGGGGAAGAGTAGCCCAGTTCTATGTCACATGTTAATAACTGTGTAATGCTGTAGTGTAATGTACTAGTTAGATAGGTGTTCTAATCCCAGACATGGCAACTCTGAGACGTTGTGTGTGTGCGTTTGCTTGGGGAACAATATAGGCAATCCTTGTATTTCCCAGAGAACACTCTCCACCCATCTCTCATACACAAACACACTCGGCTAGGCAACAACCACTATGTTGGTAGTTCACTGCATATTGCCCACAGATAGTAACCATGATGGGATTGCAGTGGACTACAGAGGACATGGCACCCTGTACCATCCCTACACTAGGCAAATCATTGCATACAGTGTTCCTTCACTATGTTCCCCACTGGATGCCTGCAACAACTGTCGAGCCAGCAAATGTAACCCACAAAGGACATACCATGCCTTATACACATGCCCTGTATGGACAGATGCCACTGACACCAGGGAATACCTGTATCATGCTGTCAGTGTAGGTGAAGGGTCAACCTGGTGTCCATTACCAGTTCTCACCACATGAAGTCAGGAATGGCACATCTGATGATAACAATCTGTCTAGACAACAAGCCCCAGACAGCCCAGGTACACTTCCACATGACACAGAAAATGCATGTGGGACATGTGCACATCCCAGACACCATCCATGTTATGGAATATAGAACACATACATGGCAAGCATTGCACAACACTAGCCACCCACAATAGTAACCCAGATGAGTGGATAGTGAATACAATACCCACCTGTGTGGGCCAATCCAGACATTACACCCCTGAGCCACACTGCAGACCATTGTCATGTGGCCTGATGCCAATATATACCCTTTACTTAGCCTTGTACAGCCTTCTGCCACAGTCAACCACTACACACCTGTGAAACAATGCACCCATGCATGTCAGTACTGGCAAACTGGTATTTGAGTGTGGAGTATAATGATTAGCATGCCATTCACACTCACTACACCTCCTATTGGCCTACAGAAGCATGCCTTCTGATGTCATTCACCTTGACATACCCTTTGTCCATATAACAGCCTGATAACCTCGGTGGTGCATGTGATACCTGTGTATTACTGTATTGTGGCAAACTAGCTAGTAAGAAACTCTAATCCTGACCCTGCTAACTGTGATAATGTGTGTGAGTCATTGAGAGAGTGTGGCTGTGTCAAACTTGACACCTGTTCTTGTGGAGAGGCATATGTACTACACCTACCTTAGCCCTTTTTTATCACCGTTACTGATGCCACTCACTGCCAAATATACCTTTGAACAGTTGCCCAACATATAAGCTCTGTGGCGCATGTAAAAACTGCATAGACATATAATAGCAATACATAGTCAGGCAGGGTTTGAAACCTTGTACTGGCAAGTCTATCACAAACATGCTAAGTTTTACTCTCCCACCCCCTCCCTGTCTTACTTTGTCCCTGACTGTCTCTCTCAGTCCCTCTCTGGTGGATGTGGAGAAGTACACCTGCTTTGCTTAGGCAGCAGCTTGTATTTTTTAAGTGATGCTCATAATCAGCTGATGGCCTCTGCACAATTTGCAGTCCCCCATTAGCTGATTGCATGGGGAACAGCTGTGGTAACATTCCCATAGCCAAGTGCATGGAAATGCACTCCTATAACTAGGAACATCATGTGGGTGTTGGTCCTTTTCATTCACTGTTAGCAGGACTTCATGTTGGTGTTTGCAAAACAGCATCACAGAAGGCAGTGGGATATACCTCTAACAACATACTCTGTGGAGGCAGGCCAACAAACAGGAGGGGGATGTTCCAGACGTGACTGCAAAATGTACGTGTTGCTTTTCTGCATTTGGATTAATGCTGGCTTAACAAGGTTTGTGTAGATATGGCTGGTCTACATGATTTAATACCTGTCATGACAGTGTTATGTGTTTGAGGAAACTCCCATGGGTAGGGTTATCTGCAGACTGGCCAGTGTTTGGAGTCTTATGTGTCCTGTGTTACTCACAGATTACCTATCTTAGAACTTTAGAAGCATAGTCTGAGGATTGCAGTCAGTACACGGTGACAGCCATGAGAGTTACTGACCTAATATCCCTCATAGGACATATGTTACAACAAACCCTGTTACAACAGTAAATGTATGAAGTTATCAAAGCAACATGTCAATACTGGCCCTGTGTTTGTGCCTCCAGCCACAAATCTGTCAACCTTTGTACATATGTCATGCAGTAAGAGGTGCATATGTTTTGTACACAGTTATTTATTGACATCATACCTGATAACAAGCCAGTGAGATGTCAGACTGCTAGACATGTTATGTTATGTTTAGTAGTGGGTATATTTGAGGACATAACCTGGGCATTCTGTGGTTGTGTGTACAGTAGCAAGGTTTGTGTACTTGTGGTGAATGTCGACAGTATGTGTATTGTGAATAAGTACCTTGGCCTGTGTACAGACTGTGGTAGATGTCATTGTTCTTGGTCCTGTTCTATCTGATGTTACATGCTGCTCCAGTGTATGGTACCCTATTGGCTTCCGTGTTTGTATGGCAAAACACACACGTGTCCCACACCACAGACAGGGATCGGACGACAGTGTCTCATGGCCCAGTATATGTAGAATTAGTGTGCGAGTGGCACATATGAGGATGGTGTTAATCAGACAGTCCATATACTGTAATATTAATCTTGCTTACCATATGTGGCTGTGGCTGCGTTCACATTGGTTGTGGGTATGCACTTTCACACAGGTGTCTGTTACTCAGTACTGTGACATGCTTGTAGAGCCTGCTATATTTAGGTTCATAGGTAGGGACTAGACTATCTGCCCGAGGGCATTTATAAGCCTAGCTAGAGTGTGTCGGCTTTCACCACCCCATTGATTAATTAATTGATCCTCTGTCAAGCAGAGCCAATGTGATCGCAGGGGTGCATTTTCTGTTACCCATCCACTCGTCAAGGTTTCTCTTGAAGAATGTTAGTGAGGAGCTCTGCCTAATTTAATTTGGAATTTTGTTCCAAAGCATGGGGAGCCTCTGTGACAGGAATCTATCCCTCCAGCATGTTTTATTTATTGCTGTGGTGAGGTTTAGCTCACTAGTGTGCGCAACTCGCAGTGACTTGGATTTCTTTAGGTGGAGAATGTCCATCAATTCTGAGTTGGACATGGCTTTGTAAGTCAGGCAAAGATCATCTCGGAGTAAGCGATATGCCACTGAGTACAGCCGGAGTTTTTTTCAGTCAGGCTGCATAGGACATATGTTTGAGGCCAGTAATCCTTTTGGTAAGGTACTTTTGTGGTCATTCCAGCTGTTGGAAGTGTCTTGTGAAGTACATCCCAAATGGAGCATTGCACTCTATGATGGGTCTAATGGGTGACGAGTAGAGGGGCACTATAACCTCTTTATTTCTAGATGCAAACCCTTTAGTAATCAGATGGGCCACATAGAAGGATTTCCTAACTACTTTGGCAATATGATTGTCAAAGGAGAAATTACTATCTACCTGGGTCCTCAAATCTCTTATTACCTCTTCTGTATTAAGGGGGCTGTCACCTATGTAGTAATTCATGGGTGTTTTGTTTTTCCCAAATGGGATGACTATGCATTTTTTGGCATTTAGCTTGAGGCCATGACTTTGACACCAGGTGTACATTTCAGTAAGGCCGTTTTGGAGGATGTCCATGTCAGCCCGAGAGTCAAGTATGGCTCCCAGTTTTCAGTCATCAGCGAACTTGGTTAGCCATAGTCTTCCTGTATTTGCCTGTACTTCTGAGAAGTATATGCTGAAGAGTAGGGGTCCCAGGACTGAGTGTTGCGGGACACCACTTGTGACTGATTTAGAGTCAGACCTGGAGCCCGCTATTCTTACTGTGTGAGTTCTGTCTATAAGCCATTTGGTAACCCATCTCATAATGTAGGGGTTTATGTTCAGGCTTGTGAGTTTTTCTGTAATATCTAAGTGGGGAATGGTGTTGAAAGCCTTGGTGAGGTCAAGGCAGGCTGTATGAACCACCTTTCCCTCATCTATGGCCTTGGTGATTGTCTCAAAGAAGTCAACCAGGTGTAGTAGGCATGATCTGCCCTTAACAAGCCAAACTGGGTCAGGTCAAGTGTTTGAAGGTTCCCAATGTCTTTGTTAATGAGTTCCATGATGATATGCCCATAGCCTTGCAGACCAGGCTAGTCAGGCTTATGGGGCGATAGTTACCTGGGTCAGTTGTGGCCCATCCTTTGTGGAGAGGAATAACCGTTGCTGTGCACTATTCTATGGGCATGTAGCCTGTGGAGAGGCTAAAACTCAACAGTGTGTTTAGGTAGGGGGTTAGTTCGTTCTGTAGTTCATGCGAGATGCAGCCTGGGACACCATCTGATCCCATTGATGCTGTGCTTTTGGCTTTTGAAAGGGCTGTCTTCACCTGTGCGTCTGTGATTTTTGGGACACTACACTTTTCTGGTATTGTTGTGGGCCCTTTTGGAGGTGAGAGGGGGTGAAGTTTGCACTGAATCTATCTGCGAGGATGTTGGCAATATCAGTAGGTTCAGTATACTTTGTGCTATTTTACACTAGTTCAGTGCATATCTGTGAGTTGCCACTTAGATTCTTAACATAGCTAAAGAAGGCTTTGTGGTTATCTTTTGAATCCTTGGCTATTTTTCTTTTTAAGTTAGCCTTGGATGATTTCATGAGGGACCTTAGTTTCTTACTGATACTGATCAGGGATGTATTTCCTTCTTGGGATTTGCTTTTTTTTCTGAACTAGATTCCTCCTTCGGTTGTATAGCCTGTTTATTACAAGGGTCCACCAAACTAGTTTCCTTCTCTTAGAGGAGTGAGTCTTGGTTTTGCTAGGAATGGCACAATCCATGCATCCTTGTAGGTGCTCATAGAGTGCATTTGTAAAGGTTTCTGGATCTTGGGCAGCATTATCATTTAGCTGGGGAGGGGCTGTGAAACTTACCACCTCTGTCTTAAGTAAGGTGAAGTTTGCTTTAGAAAAGTTTTTTACTGTGGTTTCCTTAGCTGGGGTTGGTGGTGGGGTGTGTCCATCCAGAGTGATTAGTTTATGGTCTGATCTAACCAGTGATGGGTTGACCTCCATTGTGGAACACCTATCGCCCATGTTGGTGATGACCAGGTCCAATATGTTTTTTATATATATATATATACATACACATCTATATATGTCTGCACATATACAGGTATATAGATATATAGATATATATTCATATATAGTTACTGACATCTACATATATATCGACATAAATAAATATATGGAAAGTGAGAGGAGGCCTGAGGAATGGAGAAAAAGTGTTTTGGTACCGATTTTTAAGAATAAGGGTTATGTGCAGAGATATAGTAACTACAGAGGGATTCAACTGATCAGTCACAGCATGAAGTTATGGGAAAGAGTAGTGGAAGCTAGGATAAGAAGGGACGTGATGATTAGTGATCAGCAGTATGGATTCATGCCAGGAAAGAGCACTACAGATGCGATGTTTGCTCTGAGAGGTGTTGATGGAGAAGTACAGAGAATGTCAGAAGGAGTTGCATTGTGTTTTTGTAGACTTAGAGAAAGCATATGACAGGGTGCCTAGAGAGGAGTTGTGGTATTGTATGAGGAAGTCAGGAGTGTCCGAGAAGTATGTAAGAGTGATACAGGATATGTACGAGGGTAGTGTGACAGTGGTGAGGTCTACGGTCAGAGTTTCGGATGCATTTAAGGTGGAGGTGGGGTTACATCAAGAATCAGCTCTGAGCCATT
Organism: Protopterus annectens; assembly: GCF_019279795.1. Lineage (NCBI taxonomy): Eukaryota > Metazoa > Chordata > Ceratodontiformes > Protopteridae > Protopterus > Protopterus annectens. The sequence continues at coordinate 1,666,104,037 of NC_056743.1, read as the reverse complement.
TCTTATTTGCAAAGGTGATGGACAGGATGACAGATGAGATCAGACAGGAGTCCCCGTGGACTATAATGTTTGCAGATGACATTGTGATCTGTAGTGGGAGTAGGAAACAGGTGGAAGAGACCCTGGAGAGATGGATATATGCTGTAGAGAGAAGAGGAATAAAGTTCAGCAGGACTAAGACAGAATATATGTGTATGAATGGGAAGGAGGATAGAAGAATGATGAGGATGCAAGGAGCAGAGGTGGTGAAGGTGGATGAGTTTAAATACTTTGGGTCAATAGTTCAGAGTAACGGTGAGTGTAGAAGAGAGGTGAAGAAGAGAGTACAGGCAGGAAGGAGTGGATGGAAAAGAGTGTCAGGAGTGATTTGTGACAGACAAGTACCTGTAAGAGTACAAAGGAAGGTCTACAAGAGGTTAGTGAGACCAGCTATGTTATATGGGTTGGAGACAGTGGCATTTACAAAAAGGCAGGAGTTTGCGCTGGATGTGGCAGAGTTAAAGATGTTAAGATTTGCACTGGGTGTGACGAGGGTGGACAGGATTAGGAATAAGTATATTAGAGTGTCAGCCCAGGTTGGAAGGTTTGGAGCCAAAGCCAGAGAGGCAAGATTTTGTTGGTTTGGACATGTGCTGAGGAGGGATGCTGAGTATATTGGGAAAAAGATGCTAAGGATGAAGCTACCAGGTAACAGGAAAAGAGGAAGGCCTACAATAAGGTGTATGGATGTGGTGAGAGAGGACATGCAGGTGAACAGGTGATCCACTGTGGTGACCTCTAATGGGAACAGCTGAAAGAAGATGATGATATATATATATATATATATATATATATATATATATATATATATATATATATATATATATATATATATATAGATAGATAGATTGATATAGATATATACACATATATATATGTATACAAAGGGATCTATATATATATAATGCCATATATATGATGCACTATACAGATGTATATAAATACATATATATGAATATATATATATGTGTATGTTCATGTACACATATATCTACATATGTATATGTATATATCCATATCCTTGTCATATGTAAACATTACTGTTGTTTATACCTTCCCAGATGTAACACACCGTATGTATTTGATATGTGTATATTTAGATATAACAACAAATGTGATGCAGCAGTAACATCACTAACAAGTACTACTCAAGTGTAGAAGTCACAGTAATTGTTCAATACTATTCAATATTTGTCATGACAGATATATCGGAAAAACAACAACTGTTTTCATAGCTGTCATTGCGTAGTGGTTAACTGTCATGACTATAGTATACAGTGTCCTGGGTTCAAGACCTGTAAGGGCTGTTTATTTTGTTGCTGGGCAGAACAAGGGCTGCTGGATTCAGAGTGGTTAAGGTAGTTTTGAGCAGCTTTAAGCAAATTTGTGTGGGTTTGCACGAAGCTAAGTGGTGCTAAGATATGGTTAAATGTATGGGCGTTTACACCATATAGGCTTTGCTTACCAGTGCGCAGATGTGCTTAGCTGTTATATTGCAGCAATGCTGACTCCTGCTAAGCATGACTCAGCCCTGGTAACCAGTGCTCACATTCCAGTCTGATAACATAGCAGGGTTTATAGTTTCATAGGATGGTACTAGGCTATCGGCCCTAGGGCCTATACAAGCCTACTCTTCCAAAGACACACTCCACACATTAAGGCTGATGTACAGTCCCAAAAACTCCAATACCTTCAAAAAAAAAGAAAGCCAGCACCGTTGAAGCGTATATGGACTCCTTTTATTGTGGCAACACCATGAAATTTAGACAGGTTTTGGCAACCTTGCCTTCTTCAGTGATAAAATCCATAAGTCCACATACTTATACCATGATTAATCATCATTACCTATTCAAGCATCAACATTTAAAGCAACAACAACTTTTTGTCAGAAGTGTAGTCATGCAAAACTACTACATATGGTCATTTAACCCTGGGTAAAACAACCCCCCAAGTTTGAAGATCCAACCCCTCTCCTTTTTATTCAAAATAGCATGCCATCCCAATTTATCCATCCTATCCCCCCCAAACTTTGTCAATAGCCATGAAATGAAATTTGACATTATTATGTTTCAATGTATGTTTATACAAAGCATTTGAAATACATTTAGTATGAATGTCAATAAGATGTTCCGATATACAAACACGCATGGATCTCAAGGTCTACCCAACATAAAAGGTGGCACATGAATATGTCACTAAATATACCAGTCAATCTGACCCACAATTTGCAAAGAATCTCATGTCACAACCCTCACTAGCATTCTTACTAGAAAACTGTTTTTAGCATATGTTTAAAAAATGAACAATGCCCACAAGGGAATGATCCAAAAACTTTGTCACCAGTTAAAGTACCTTGATGCTAATTATTTTGATTCCTATTGCCCCATTTGTAGTGGCTAAAATGAGAGCCTAATGTACGTCCTCTTCTATATGAAAATTGGCATCTCAACATGAGTAAACTGGACAAATCATCATTAGCTAACAAAATAATTTTTGTTTATGACCTCCCTAATAATGTTGATGTTCCTGCCATATGTAGTGACAAACCTAATAATATTCTCATCATCATGTTTTCTATCATGATACTTAAGTGTCTCCCACCTGTTTTGACCTGCTACCCATCTTTGAGCAGACCTAATATTATGAGGTTGGTACCTCCTAACCAAAAACCTTTTTGTAAGGTCATCCTCAAAATGTCGATAGACATCTGGAGAAGAACAAATTCTTATAACTCTTAAGAATTGAGACTTAGGTATATTTTCTATGATGTGGCAGGGATGTAAGCTAGTAGCAAATAAATTATTATACCGTGGATATTTGCAATATATTTTGGATGCCAAAGTATTGTCACTATTTCTTGTGACTTTCACATCCAAAAAATTAATCTGCCATATATCCAAATTCAGGGTAAATTCTATTCCCTATTTGTTTTCGTTCAAATATTGAACAAACTCTAACAAATATTCTTCCCCACCATGCCACACTAACCAACAGTCATCAAGAAATCTTCTCCAGATGTCTATCTCAGACAAATACATATTATGTAAGTTATCACATATAAGCAGGTCCTCTAGACAACCCATAAACAAATCAGCATAAAAGGGGGGCAAAAGATGCCCCCATTACTGTTCCCTGAACCTGCCAATAGCAGTCCCCTTGGAAAATTATGACATTTTAGTTAGAACATGTTCGACCATGCACAATAACAAAGCATTGAAACCTGGGGGATAAATATCCGCTTTTTCCAACCAATATTTGACAGCTTCCAATCTAGCACAATGTGGAATGCTGTTGCATCTAATGTGCATAGGAGCCAATGTGACTCCAACTGAGAATTTTCAATAATTTTCAAAAAATCTGTAGTATCTTGAATTCTAGCTCTAACCATCCTTAATAGGGGCTGCACATGTTCAGTTAAAAATGCTCATAATGGCTCTGTTAAGGACACTGTTGGCCTGCCAGATGTTTGTGAATCTTGGGCAACAAATAAAAGATCTGCTTCTGAGAGTCATCCACTATTAAATGCTGTTTAACCTGTGGGGAGATCACTCCTTCATCACAAGCCAAATCCAAAAAAGCATCAATCTCTTTCTTAAAACAGAAGGTGGGGTCAAGTGGCATGGGCATATAATGTCTCACATCCCTCAACTGTCTACAAGCCTATAATATGTAATCTTCAGTGTCCATCACCACTACAGCCCCACCGTTGTCCACTGGAATGATGACAATATTTGTGTTGTCCTTTAGGTTCCTGAACATCTGTTGTTCATTCACAGCCAAATTTTGATTCAGTATCTTAGCTTCACAATTATAAAAATGTAAGTCTTTTAGAACAGATTCTTGAAATATGGCCACATGTTTATCCATTGGGGGCATAAATTTGGATTTTTGAAAACGAAACTCCGTAGACATTTGAGCCCTATTCTGAGAACCAAAGTATAATTTTAAATTAAGTATTCGACAGAAAACCAACAAATCATTCACTGTACTGTCTTCACTGGCAAAAAAAACAGGTATATATTTGAGCCCTTTATTGAGCAGTTGTTTTTCTACTTCTGTTTAAGTTACACAGGAGATATTATACACATTATACACCATATGTACCGGTGTCCCAGTGTCTGTAATAACCTTTGCACATTGTTTACATTTTTTATGCTTTCTACCTCCCTGGTGTTGTCTGAACCTAAAGTGTAGTCCATACCTCTTTGCTTCTTTGAACTAGGTGACCCCTGAGTAAGTGATTATTCAACGCCTGTAGCTGATGAATTCTCCACTGAAGTGCTACTATGTTCTGTACTTGACTTTTTGAGAATTGACCTAGGTCTCTTTCTTTTTGTTCTCACCATATTACCCCCTCCTTAACACTCTTCCCGAGGTCAAAGGGTTTCCCTCTCTCATAATCTTTAAAACCTCGGTTAAAATTTTGAAGTTTTTTATTTTTCAAAGATTTCTCTATAGCTAATAGGTCTCTGGATAATTTAGTTAGACACTCTTGATATCGAGCTTGTCACTCAAATGGTTTTAGATCCTCACATAACTGTTGTACATCTACCCACTTTTTGTCAACCATTCATTCATAGTACGAGAACAATATGTTGACAAATGTCATTGATGCATCCTGCTGTGCCCATTCCTGAGTCAGTATCTCATCTGCCATGCTTACATATGGTACTGTCCGAACCCTAAGGCTTCTGTGTGTAATGTGTTTAACCTGATAGGCCTTAAACAGTTTAAAATGTCACACATTGGTGCATAAATTAGTCATACCCTTAGTTAACCCACAAATAGTTAGTTTATTAAATAATTCACCACATTGGTCGACCATATGGTGAATATCTGAATCACTCATACACCTCCCCCCGACCTGTCTAGCCCAACCGCATGTAAACCATGCTTGTCTGCAATATGATAACTAAATCCATCATTTGCAAAGACCTCAGTGTATTTCACCCAACTAATTTAGGTTATTATATTTCAATTGTTCCGCCTTGCCTGTTAAATCAGAGCCTACCACCAATCCTGACTTGGCAGCCCCCAACTCCGATGATCCCTGTTTGTCTTCCGCCTAATACAAGCCTAGCCATAAAAATTCCCTGGCTATTGGGTAATGACATCTGTAATAAGTGTATGTAATGGCATGTACATAACATCTGTCTATGTGCTGTCATTACAGTAGCAAGGGGTGTGAGTCTCCTGTCTGGGACACTTGAGTACATCCTTTCTAACCCCATCTCTCTATTATAACAAATTAGCAATAAAAACTAACACCCATACCTCATACAAGTTATCTAAAATTCTTAATAAACTCACCAAACTATACTTAAACTTACTCCTGAAACTCTCCTGCTGTGGAGACATTCACCCAAATCCTGGCCCTGCCTCAACAGAAAAAGCCAAATTAAAGCTACCGATCCCGCATTTCTACAAGCCCAAAGCATCTCTCCTCCTCCTAAATATCAATGCAAGAAGCATACTAAACAAAATACATGACCTGCATGCCTTGTTAGCACTATACAAACCTGACATAGTGGTACTAACAGAAACATGGCTTAAACCTGATCACCACAATAATGAGATCATAGCCCCAGGTTATGATATCTTGCATAAAGACAGGACAGGGAAAAAGGGTGGAGGTGTAGCAATTCTATTCCAAAGCCACCTCTCACTAGAACTACTTGACTATAATAATGAAGAAATCAACAACGTATAACTTATCCTAGCCAAATTTAAATTAAACCCAAACAAACAAATAATCATCGCAGGGGCATATATACCTCCAGGTAACAACATTCCCATTATGGAAAACATGTTAAGTTGGTTGTCACTCTCCCTCCCTTATGAAACAATACTACTAGGAGACTTTAACATAGACTGGGCCAACTGCTCCAAAGATTATCCCTCAGAGCATATCAACCTTTATGGGTTCTCCCAAATAATCACAACCCCCACTAGGACAGACAAAACAACCAAACGTCAATCCATTTTGGATTGGATTCTGGTATCTCACCCCACTTTTGTACATCAATCTGGCTGTTTACCTGACAGTCTAAGTGATCATCAACCCACCTACCTAATTAGGAGCAAGACCCAACACCTACCCAACCTACCTCTACTAAAAATAATACGTAATAAAAAAAGCTTCAGAGCCAATGACTTTAATAAAGCACTAAATTGCTGCAACTGGCTCCCTCTTAAACAACTACCTCTCAATGAAGCTGTACAGTACTTTAACTCTACCTTCCTACATAACCTAGACCATCATGCCCCTACTAGATCCATTAGGACAAAAACCCACCAAGCCCCATGGCTCACCAAAGAGACAAAAAAGATAATGAAAGAAAGGGGCAAACTCTGGATAGCTTCCCACAAAGATTCAAACACTATCCTAAGGTCAAAGTATACAGAACTACATAATACAGCCAAGAGACTAACTAAACTAGACAAGTCCAACTATTACAAAAACATACAGGATAAATACAGCCATAAGCCACATAAATTCTGGACCTCCATTAATAGACTACTTCACCCTGGAAAAGCATCCACTCCCACCCCTGTACTGCCAAACAGCCAAGATGATATTCCTACTCAATTTAATAAATTCTTTACAGAAACAGTTCAAAATCTAGCCAATACCCAGAAAAATAATGATACCCCTATACAATCTGCTACCACATATAACAGTCATACAAAAAATAACTTCTCTACCTTTTCCCTACAATCAGTGTCCACTAAAATGGTTGCAAACCTCCTTAGGAAGCTAAAACCAACTACACTAGCTGCCGATAAACTCCCTGCAGATTTCCTTCAGATAGCAGCAGACACCATATCCTACCCAGTGGCAAGTCTTATTAATAGATCAATCTCAGAACACAAAGTTCCCACCCACTGGAAAATCTCCCATATTGTCCCTCTGCTTAAAGATGGCAACTCGTTAGAGCTAACCAACTACCGTGCAATTGCCATACTATCACCCTTATCAAAAATTCTAGAAAGAGTTGTCCACTTGCAACTAATGCAATATCTTCAACAAAATAAACTACTATCCAACTCCCAACACGGCTTCAGACCCTCCCACAGCACAACCACTGCCCTTCTATCCTATACCAATACAGTCAATCACTTTAGAAACCAAGGTCTTTTCATATCTTCCATCTTCCTCGACTTATCAAAAGCCTTTGACATGGTTAACCACAATCTGCTCCTCAATACTCTATCTAGTCTCAATATTTGCCCCTCCACCATACTCTGGTTCAACAGCTATTTATCAGAACACCAACAAGCAGTTCTCTGGCAAGAAAAGCTGTCCCCCCTCTTACCAGTTTCCATAGGAGTCCCTCAGGGATCAATCCTTGGCCCACTGCTGTTATCCCTCTTCACTAACATTTCTTCTTCCCTACCCACTGCTACAGTAGTTCAATATGCTGATGACACCACCATAACCTGTGCTGCCCCCAGCATTAAGGAACTACACACCATCACCCAACACAACTTTACCCTAGCAGAAACCTGGTTTACTAAAATACAACTTCTTCTCAACCCAAAGAAAACCAAACTAATACTATTCACCCCTGGCAGATCATCCAACTCAGACTATAACCTCACTATAAACTCCACAAACAATATTCAAATCACACCAACCAACCACACCAAACTACTAGGAGTTGACATTGATAACCACCTAAAGTATGATATCCATATAGCACAAACCATCAAAAAGGCCAACCGAAAACTGGGTCTGCTCTATAGAAATAAAAAGTTCATGACTAATCAGACCAAAGCCACTATTGCAAGAAGTCACCTCCTCTCTATCCTTCTCTATGCTTCCCCTATGTTAACTAACCTTCACCTGACTGATCTTCACAAAATGGAATCATGCTACAACAAAATTGCCAAATTTGCAACAGACTCCTCAAACAGATCCCATCACTGTCTTTCCCTAATGCAACTCAAGTGGCTGGAACTTCCTCAGCTACTTAGACTCAATCAAGCCATAGTTGCACACAAACTCTACTACTACCCTGACAAAACTCCTTCCCTCCAACAACTAATTAAGCCCTACACCATCACTACAGCCCTGAGATCTAGCAACCAAAATCTCATTCAAGTAATTAGACATAAAAATGAAGCAGGTAAATCTATCTTTGCCTGCACAACAGCACAAACCTGGAACTCACTCCCAAACAATATAACCAGCACTACTTCTTGCACCCATTTCAAACACCTCTTGAAATCCTACTATTCTAATATCTGGCTCTGCTCTTGCTATACCCCAGGGTAGCAACATCTATGCTCAGTTGCAAGGACTATGCTACACTACAACATTTTCCTTTACTGAGCTCTACTGCTATCCCACAGATTAATCCTAACATTTCATCAATTTAACAGCAGTAAACATTCCAACACTTGTACTGTTCTGTACTATATCCCTTACCTGAAAAACACTCTAATCTGTTTCTAGACTAACACAATACCTAACAGAGCTTATCTTACTCTCATCCTACCTATACCTTTATCCTATTTTATGCCACTATGGGCATTTATTTACTTCTTGGTTATACTAAAGCATAAATGTATTACAACTTTATATTTACTAATATTTCTACAAAAAAAAAATTTTATATATATTTGTATTATTTGTACTAATTGTATATTCTACTAGAGTACTGACTGTATATTCTACTAGAGTTATCACATGCCATGTAAATGGTCCTCTGTACTACTTATAAATGTTAAGAATTGCTTTGTACTGTTTTAATCTAATATTGTATTGTATCATGGAGCTTTTCTCCACAGGCCTCCACTGAAAATGGACCTGTGTCCAGTCGGACTTTCCCGGTTAACAAAAATAAAATAAAAAATAAATAAAATAAAATATGGCTTGTACAACACTCTTATCCATGTGAATGTGTTACATACATGGGTAGTATCTCAAGTTATATGCAGTCACACTGGCATGTAGTGTATCATTACATTACTACTGTTGACAGTGCTTTCCCAAGTAAGAGTAGATTGCTAATTGTAGTACTGGAAACAAACACCCTTGCATGCAAAGATGGACTCTGATTCCTGACAGTTGTGTTCCTGTAGTGTGAGTTGTGTCTCATTAAATATTTCCTACTGGATAATGATCTGCATGTGGAAAATAACTGTAGACTACTGTGTGTATAGCTATGTCAGTGAGGGCTGCCATCATGTAGTAATGGCATACCTATAGGTGTCAGACATCTGTCTGTCAACATATTCATCCTAATGCATAGCTAGTTGGCGAGCTGATGTTTGTCAGCCCCTGTACAGATGTACAGATGTCAGCTATCCATCTTGGATACGTACAGGCAATATATGCTTTACTGACACTGACATGTCTGCCCAGCTGTGTTATAAATGCCACAGATAAGACTCAACACCCTGTATGCACCACATGCCATGGATACCTCAACCACACTACCACAGTCAACAGGACATGCTTGGGTACAGGTCTCCAAGAAAGACACTAACAATGTTATGTAATACATGTTGCATACATATCAGCTGGAGCACTTCACCAGCCCTCTGCAGGAGGCACACAGAGGATTGGCTGATGGATGTCACTCTCACCCTGAGGGTTACCACAGTGGTGTCTGTTGATAGATGGCCTGCTGGCACATGGCAGGTGGCATGATACCACTGTACACACACCCCCTACACTTCCCATCTCTCCATGGACAATAGCCTGGTACACATCTATGAACATCTGCACCAATGCACCCCAGTACTGACAAATGTGTGCATGTGCATTACTGAGAATATCCGTGTCTGTGTGTGTTTGCAGACCTGTAGTTGAGAATACCCTGAGGCCCTTCACACCCACTGCACCACCCATTGCAATATTTAGATGTGGCTGCTGCTGTACTGGACATTACATGTACCTTGTTATGCTGCTCTCCCTAATGGCTACCTGGGCCTTGCAGTACCAGCACAACACTGTTGTACAAATGGGTTGATAGGCATGGGATACCCACTGTGTTCTGGCAAGTGTGTGTATTTGTGCATGTGTGTACATATGTAGGGTACAGCATTCCGAGGCCACACACTCCTATTACAATACACATTGCCACACAGTATTAGGGATAGTGATGTTGCTGCCCATAGGAGAGGCATGACAATGATTCACCCTACTATGTCTGTGGCATGTGCATTCGATGCATATCCCTGTAGTAGCACTCTTGGGATGGACAAGGGGTTGTATTGCAGTCCTGGTCAATGTGTGATGGTGGGTATGTCAGAGTGTCATCATGGGTTCCAGTGAGTACAATGAGTGTATCCCCATGTAGCTGGCCGTAATACTGTACAGTTCATGTTAACAGGTTAGGTATTTGTCTATCACACTATTTGTGATTCTACAGCACCTCTCACCCTCCAAATGGTAGGGGTGCGCCAGTCACACCAGCACACATATGTTTACCATGTTGAGGATTGCACTACATTGGGGAAAGGGATATATACCCTGTGAGTACCGTCAATGACATTAAACTAGCAGACTGCTTATTCCACAATGTGTTGTTCTGCATAGTCTGGCTTGGTGGAATTATATAGGCTACAATGGGTTGCTTGCACAGGTACATACATCCATGTGTACAGTATTCTCTGTGTAGTGCATCAACACCTAAGCCTCTGTATGTGTTATACACAAACATGTGATGTGTACCACCCAGAACAACTACCATTGTCCACTGTAGAAGGGCTGCTAATAGCAGCCGCCATGCACTCACCTATATACACCACCCCCAGACCTATCAGCCATGTGGCACAGGCAGTAACTGTTATACAGACCTGTGATGTGTTCACCTATACCCAGGATATGGCACAGCCAAGGTGTCACCACTGTGCCATACTCCATGTGTGATATGATGGCAGACCATCCTCCTTCTGACACATGGACACCTACAACACAAATGGATAACATAAAGGAGACCACAGTCACTCAGTGTTAATAACAGCTATAATGCATCATGGTTGGACAGCTACACTACCTGAAATGTAAGCATTAAATGCAACTGCTGACAACAAGTTACACAGCAGTACATTGGTAGACTGCAGTACAGTCACCGTGTGCATCAGAACCATATTAGCCTGTCCCTGCATCGATGTTATGGATGACAGGGATGTGGCACAGGTATCATCATATGCACAGGGGGTTTTGTTGGTTTGCCAGAGACCTAGGCTGGGCCATACATTTGACACCATGTGTGTGAGTGAGGGGTTTTAATTACTGATATAGCTGTGATGATGTAGTGTGTGTGTAGGTATGGGGTTGCCCTAGGTGTTTTTGTATTGTGTGTGAGTATGCATGCACACAGTTCTGCCATGTGGCTGCCCTATACAGCTGTTTGTTGGACAGCTGCAGATCATACCTGGCAGGGTGTGCAGTTCACCTCCTCCGGCCATGGACATGAGAACTGTGCCTGCAGGGGTTCCATGGGCATGTTCAGGTACAAGCCTCAATATGCTACTCCTCCCTGATGATGGCATATGCCGGCTGGAAACAGGTCCTTCCTGGGACTGACCAAGGTCACATGCACGTGTCCTGCTGTAGTGTGGTGTGGACAGAACCCCCCTGCAGTCCTGGGGCTTGTTCTGCCACTACATGAGCACCTTGGTATCCTTGCACATCCACGTCGACCTCCAGATGTTTGCGTTGCTGGCCTACGTCCATGTGGCCATCACACCACTCCCACCACATGCTCTAGCACGGACAATCCACAGTCGAGGAGTCCCACTGTCTCACCTCACCATCTATCCATGACATATGTAAAATAACAGAGGGCACCTGCAAGATCACAGATGTTGTCACTTACAGCTGAAAGAGCAGCCCTCTGCAGCCTCAGACCCTGTCTGGTGTACCACTCCATACATGCCTGCACCTCCATGACAGGCTGAAACATGTGCCTGGTGGCAACAAATGTGGGACTTCTGCCAGGGGGACGGTGACCAGCAGTCTTCCCACCAGTACCCCTGTACATCTACCTATGTGGTACCCTGCCGGACATCCTACAGTTGCCATAGACACCACACTGTCCTGTGCACTGCCACCAACCACCAACTGTCTCTCTGCTATGGCCACTGGTGATGGGGTATCTATAGGCACTGTGACTGTGTGCGTGGATGGGGTGGATAACAGGGGGATGTCAAATGAAGGAGCAGTTTCGGACTCTGACAACCACACCTGTGCCGCAACACACCTATCATCATTTTCAGTGTTTGTATGGACAACAACATCAGATTGCCTGCATGAGGGAACCTGACCCACCTCGCCAACTGTGAGGGGAAACAAGAAATGCACTTTAAGACCTGTACGACATTGCTTAACTGTATATACACACACACACACACACACACACACACACACACACACACACACACACACACACACACACACACACACACACAAACTGATATTCCACTATAATAGCTACTTGTCCCTGAGTTTACAGACTGTCCCAAGTTTATTCTCTTAAGTTCCCCATCCTGCATCACACTTGGAAACTTACACTCATTAATACCAATCATTAACGTATCATTCTTCTAATTGCCTAGATAAGTGATCACAGAACATGACCTGTTACTCTTATTACCTCTTTGACTTGATTGGAGTCAGTTTTACAAGGACTCACTGCTGTCATCCACTGTTCACCCTGGCTTTGTCCAGACATCGTGAGCATGGACCCCATATGTTAGGGGCTACTACAGTCACTCAATAATGTCACGCACTGGAGTGTCATACGTAACTATTGCTTAGTAGATGCAAGATCTGTTGCTCTATTAACTTTTTATGTGGACAACAGTAATATTTGGATACACTCACTGGTATTGTCTAGTAAATCCCCACTGCATCTGTAATGCTGCAAACATGGGTATTCTTTCACTTATCTGCTGATTGCAATTATAACAGTACACCTGGTATCTAAATTCCTTCCTAATGCATGTTACATGCTACAGATCTTATTATACTATCAGCTGTCCTGAGATTACATATCATACAAGTATTCATGGTGTCTTATGTGTCAGTCTATGTCCATGTACTGCACAATTTCAAAGGGAAGTTGAGACGTATGAACAACCCCACAATCACACATGTGCATCCATGGATACACATACAAACACACACACACACACACACACACACACACACACACACACACACGCACACACGCACACACATACCCACACACACATCCTGCATACATCAACCCCCTCCACTCCACCAGATTGCACTTACAGACAAAATAACCCCAACCTCCCACCACACACACACACACACTTACAGATGAGGCTGCATGAAGATATTACACATAGACCTCCCATTACCCATCTGTCAACATGCATAACATATGGTACTCAACAGCATGCAGTGCAACTATAGTCAATCCATGCTAGCAACAGTATATATATGTGTGTGATGCATTGGCTGTGTTAGGTGATGCCTCTTCCCCTGGGAAACACTGCACCCATGTACACAGTATTGTTGTGCACCTGTTCATCACCCTGCCATGTACTGTGCACCATACCTCACAGGTGTACACACCATTGCTGAATGTGTACTACAGTGTCAGTTATGTCTGCTCTGCTGCTCACAGCCCCTATGTGTTTGTCTGACACATACCTGGGATGATATGTGGACAGATGTCATTTGTGAATGCCTGATGTCTGATTTACAGATGTCATCATCAGCGGTGCATGTATGACCAATATGATACAATTACGCTGACAGCCGTCAAAACTTCCCATGGCTATGGGAAGTGTACACACCCTTATTGATATGATGCCCTCTTCCTTGATTTGCCATGGGACCACATTACTGCATATGTTAACATTACATGAGCCTGATATGTGACATATGTCCTGTACAATCAAATGCAGTGTCAAATGTGGTAATTGTGCTGATAGAGATGCATACACTTTGTGGTGCATATGTGTGCACGCCCTTATCATGATGGTTTGTTGCACCTACTGTTATGTTCTACAGCAGTCACTATTCCTGGCAGGGGTATACTTGCATGGGCCATCTGCAGTTGCCAATTTTTGGTCAGTCTGCCCTACACATGTCCTCCAACTCTGCATGATTGCAAGGCCAACTCATGTGCACATCCCTTGGAGTTCATACACTGCTGTCACTATTGCTGTGGAGTCAGGGTTATGTCTGCCACAGTTCCTGACCCTGACTGTGTGCTGATACAGCCATTTGTAGCATCCTTCGGATCCCTGCTGCAGTGCACTGTTGTGTCATGATGACATTGCCTCCCGACCTACACCCTTTTTGCAGATCCTTGACATCTATGGCCTATACATATGTCAGTTTGCAGTGTCCCAAACACTGAGCACCACATGTCACAGCCTAGTCCCAGCTAATGAATGGCAAACATACAGGTGTACAATGGCACCAGCATGGTACAGATTGGGATGGTGGGCCTGAGGGTGGTGAAGTGTTGGTTGTGCAGCACATGTATACTGTCTCTAGGTTTCCAACATGGTCTTGGTACACCAGTACACATTGCAACGCATGCATTTTGGGGACCTTTTCTGTTTTGCATATGCTACCTGTAGAGAGGCCTGGCTGATGTTTCCTCTGGTACATCTGTCCCATCTGATTACCCTAACCCATAGGCCACATGTTTTTAGAATCCAGGCAATTGCTGACATGGGTACTCCACAGCTAGTACTTGCTAGACATTCCTGCAACTCCCTCAGTGTTGTGGCATGTTACTAGGCAGCCTGCATAACCAGTTTGCTACATGTGACATCATCTGACTTGGATGGTCATCTGTTTATTTCCTGCATTATTACCGTACCATCCTCACCACATACATGACTGCCTGCACTGTATGCCATGGTATATGCAATGGTGAGGTATGGCTACATGTCCAACTCCTGGGTTCAACCTGTTGGGTATGGGGTCCATGCCCTTGCATATAAGATGTGTGCAAGCCATGGCTGCCTCTGTTGCAGGTAAGTGGGCACATTTGATGGCCAAACATCTTGGACAGCAGACCATTTCTTGGTGTGACATTGGGGATGTGTACTTGCTGGAAGGTGCATTTCCATGACAAATGCATGCAGTTAGTACATCAACAGCTGCTTTCATTATATTTTATCTGGAGTGTGTGCACACGTATGCTTCCAGTGTTTGTGAAGGTATGTATTCCCCAATATTTGCTGTCTTAACATAGGATTCCATATTACACATTCATTGCTCCTGTTAGGGCCATATTACAGGTTGCAAGGGTTGTGGAATGTAGAATTGTGATATGCTGTAGTGTAGATCTCTTACAGTGGCCATTGTAATACTGGTATATACACTGTTGTAGCACTTTATAAGGGTGATGTTTCACACATGTCCCTACTGTAGGCCATTTGTCCCACCATTATGTTCATCTCTATGCACGTGTTTTGCAATGACAGGATGTCAGATATATTGCAAGAGTCTGACATACCCCTCTGATACACCATCATGGCGACCACTGTGATGTAGTGCATTTAACAGCAACACTATGTGAACATGTACAGCATGCATTATGGGTAGGTGTGTTAAATGTGTGCATGCAATATACCAGGGCCATAACATGACTAGTGTATTGGCAAACCTGAACAAACACCATACTCACCAACTACAGGCTGATGCCTTGAAGGTATACCAGAGGGACCTACATAAGTGTGTGAGAAAAGTAATTAGGGACCTGGGGACCCAAGTTGATAGCAATCTCTCATTTGACAACCATGTGGCCAAAGTAGTTAGAAAAACATTTTATATAGCCCACCTAATCATGAAGGGATTCACATCTAGATCAGGGGAGGTCATCGTGCCTCTTTACTCATTCCTCATCAGGCCCATAATTGAGTACAATGCCCCTTTTGGGATGTACCTTACCAGACACCTGCAGCAACTGGAAAGACCCCAAAAGCACCTCACTAAGAGGATCAAAGGGCTCAAACAGATGCCATATGCTGCCCGGTTAAAAAACACTCCAGCTCTACTCAGTGGCATACCGCCTGCTCAGAGGCGATCTGTGCCTGATGTATAAAGCCATGTCCAACCCGGAATTAATGGACATGCTGCACCTCAGAAAATCCAAATCCCATCGAGCTACGTGCTCGAGAGACTTGAACCTCAGCACTGAAATAAATAGGACATGCTGGAGGGACAGATTCATAACCCAGAGGCTCCCTTCACTCTGGAATAAAATCGCAGTCCAGGTTAGGCAGAGTCCCTCATTGACTCTCTTCAAGAGGAATCTTGATGAGTGGATGGGAGATCATAGGTTTACCCTGGGTATCACTTCTGTGTCACTGTTAGACAGAGGCACAGTATACTATCCTCGAAAAAGGGCATAGCAAAATTAATTTAAAATGGGTGGCGAAAGCCAAACACACTCTGGCTAGGCTTATAAATGCCCTAGGGCAGATAGCCTAGTATGAACCTATGAACCTATGAACCTATGTGATGTCAGTAACCGTGGTATTGGTACAGGGTGGGTGCAGCATTACAGTACATCAATAGTACAATCCCACAATACTACAGATTATGCACATCTGTTTATTACTACTATGCAGCAACAGACTATATATATGTCATTTCACATATGCATGATCTAACTGCTCAGATGCAGATGGATATGCAACAGTGGTCTACTGATGTGCCCTGTGCCTTACGTGCATGCTCTTCTGCTATTGTGTGGGTAGCACCCAACTCCACTATGCCCTCCACCAGGTGTTGTGTGCGCAGGCGGGCAGGTGCCCCGAGGCTGGCAAGGAGCTCCACAACATGTGTCAGGGGCTGGATGGCATGACCCCCCCCTTGTTGTGAGCTGATCACCCCTGACTGCAGCAGCACGCTGATGGGCATTGTAAAGTAGGTCTGTGCAACGATGTCAGACCTGCTCATAACTGCGGTTATGCAGGCCAACATCATTTACCCTGTGGACAAGATTGTTCCACAGGGTGGTCTGTTCCTGCTGCTTATGGGCTGTTTGGCCAAACAACACCTGATAGTGCTGCATCAGGTGTGAGATGATGACATCATTTTCCTCCACTGTATAAATGGGAAACCTCTCCCGGGACATCTTGCCTGAAAGACATAAAGATGGAAGCAGGTCAGAGGACCTCCTACAGCAAGGTTATCATAGTTTTTAATACACATCACTACCCCCCCCACCATATCTGCAACAACAATCTGATCACACAACTCAGTAGGTATGTCTTAAGAATACATACCATTAGGACATATATCATATTGTACAACACTTTCTGCTATGCATTTGCAGTCATGTTCCCTTTGGGGACACTACCATTGGTGACCTGTTTGGGACAATGTCACCTGCATGCAATTGTAAGGGCCACTATGGTTCCATATATGCATGTTGTCTGTTTGCTGTGTGATTGTTGCACATCTGTTGTTTTGTGTTATTGGGGATATCTATGCATGCTGTTGGACATGATCCGGGAATGTGTGGATGTTAGAAAAATATGTATTAACATATGTGTGCAATGCTTATTTTAAATAAGGGAAGATTAACACGTTTTTATTCTATATGCAGCATTAGTTCTATTTGAAACTGAACATATGCTTTTCTGAAATTATGCTTTCTGACACTGCAAGATGCACTCTGACCTAGTTTGCTAGCACAGCGAAATACATCTTTATGCCTTGGAAATGTACTGGAAAGCAGGTGATTTTCTGCTAGGTCAGGAAATTAAATGGAGAATAATAATAATTTCTGTAGATCCATTCATTATAGACAATAAGCTCTGTTCATGTTGATGAAAAAGTGCACAAGCTGCAAGAAAGTTAGATACTATAAACAATGAACTGCTTCAGAAATCTGTACTTGCATTGTGCTTGAATTAGCCATAGTACCTAGACTTGTAACATCACATAGCA
The DNA here is from genome assembly GCF_019279795.1 of Protopterus annectens. Classification (NCBI taxonomy): domain Eukaryota; kingdom Metazoa; phylum Chordata; order Ceratodontiformes; family Protopteridae; genus Protopterus; species Protopterus annectens. The sequence continues at coordinate 1,666,086,087 of NC_056743.1, read as the reverse complement.
AGAAAGTTATAATTGACCGGTGGTCGTCAAGGCCATCCTGTTTACTAAAAAATCTTTTTTAAACTTTGAAGAGTCAGCTAGAAATGTGAGAAACATCTGTAAAGTAACAGAATTGTGAACTGGTGATCTGCTACGTCAGTTGTAGTGGGCAATGTCTTGAAAGAAAGGTATAATAACTGTGACACATCCAGATTTAGTCAGACAAACTCTGTAACTGCATTTTTTGTCTCCTTGCGCAAGAATAAAGATACCTTAACTGAACCTTATGCTTTTGGTCTTTTGAAGCATTTTTCTTTATCATTTTTTGGTCCTTTGGAGCCGGAAACCCTTGTTTAGCCTGGGATCAGATGGGCCAGGTGGCATGAAACTGCGCAGGAAAGATGCCACATTAGATCTTCTTCATTGAAAGACCTCCAACTGAATTGTTGTGCAAAAGAGGCCAGCCACTTTTCTGATCCATGACTGAAGGCAGGTTCCGTTTGAACAGTGAGTGACCAATCGCTGAGGCTCAGGTAGGGTGAATCTATTTTTTTCTGTTTTAGATCAGGGACTTGATTGTATTTGTTCTGTGAGAATTTTTAAAATTCAGGGACAGAAAGATTGCTATCTTGTCATAGATCAAGGAAACAGAATGAGTAGGCAGGTAGTCTGAAGGGACTTTAAACACTTGGTGGTACCACATTAAAAAATAAAAGGGTTACATAACATTTAAAAGGTTAAGACAAAATGAGTAATACGTGCACAAAAACGAAAAGACCCCAAAGCCCACCATTAACCGAAGACGCAAAATATATGCAATCACAGCGCACCGACAACGTTAGAAATTATACTAAATGGGTTAATAAATATGAATTTGATGGGAAACTAGAAAGATCCTCGCTTATCAAACTTATTAGACAGTTAAAAGCCGATTCTAAAGGTCGGGTTAAAAAACAGCGTAAATTAGGAGTTCCTCAGGCACACAGGTGGATTGAGGAAGCAAACCGAAGAGAACAAAAGAATAAAAATTCAAAAGCAATGTTTCTAGACAAAGAGGATAATAACTTAGTTATAGCATCTGCCCCTCTGCCCTCTCCGGTTCCAGTTCCCTTACCAGTTCCCTTACCGGAATAGGAAGCAAAAGAACAAAATGACCCACCTCCACGATATCCAGTTGTTCCTATAAAACCACTACCATTTGTTAGAGATCCTAACGAGACTAGGTCTCGAACACGTAATTTAAAAGGGGATATTGAATTATATCAAATAAATGGAAATTCACGGGCTATGAGTGAAGAAGAGATATGCCCACTCATAGAAGTACAAAATCCTCAGGCAGGACAAGAAGGGCAGGACCCAACTCTCTTAGTATACAGACTGTGGACACCGGAAGACATCCAGAAAGCCACAGAGGGAATTCCCCATCCAAAAGTTAACTTTAGAAAGTTCTTAGAAGACTTACAGGGCATGAGATTAAGTTATCACTTAAACGGAGAGGAAGTAGAAAAAGTAGTCAGACAAATAGTAGGTCCAGATTGGCACATGATCAGTGGCAACTGGAATCCCCGTGACGCTGCACTTAGGCACCTCCCGCATAGCAGCGCAGAACTAGATAACAGAGTGAAAGGTCTGACAGACTGAATTTCAGAGAAATGGAAGCCTAGGGCAGACTGGACTTGCATTAATCAATGCATCCAACAAGAAAGTGAAACTGTTGATAGATATTTTGCCAGATTATTGGAATGTTTTAACAATCACTGTGGAATGCAAGTGCCTGAAGATCAGGCACAAGATTCCCCATATGAGCAGCAGTTAAAGAATGCATTTTTGAAAGGCAGTATTGCACCCATAAGTAGTTTCATTACTAAACATATGGTAGACCATCATACAAGCAGATTACAATCACTGCTTGAATATGCTAGACATGCCAAAAGGCATTTTAATAACAAAAAGAAAAAGAAAGCCCAAGTATTTGCTGTGGAAGATGGAGAAGTTTATTTAGTACAGTCCGGACAAAAGGGCAAAAAGAATGCCCAGGGAAACAAACAATCTGATCAGCGATCAGAGGACTTTGAAGGGAGAAAGAAAAGAGGTGAGTGCTTCAAATGCGGGAAAAAGGGACACTTGGCAAGGGATTGCAGGAAAAATAAGAAGGCAGCAGTGGAAGACAAAAACGATGAGGGTGAGGACTGACTATATGAAAGTCAGGAATCACTAGATAGGAATAATAGAGAAAAGACAAATGAGAATGTGATAGAAGGAGCAGAGAATGTGATAATAGAGGAAGTGCAGGAAGCTACCGATAGTGAAGAAAACAAAATATTAGACCTAGCCTTATTGAGCTTAGAGCTCTATTTGGCTGACACAAAACCAGAAGTGACACCCCTGGTAGAAGGAAGGGAAGTCAAATTTTTGTGCGATTCAGGGGCATCACAAACCCTGGTGCACCCCTCCAAACTACCAGAAAATTTAGAATCACATGAATTTATACTAGTAAAAGCAGCTAATGGAGAGCTGTATCAGGAGCCTCTCTCCCATAACATTACAATAACAGATCCTGTTTTAGGATTAATCCAGAAAAGCAAAATTGTTGTTTCTGCAAAATGCCCAGTGAACCTTTTGGGCAGAGATCTTATGCAACTATTAGGCATAGCAGTAGTTCCAACCATGCAGGGTATGGAAGCACAATGATAAACTAATACTTTTGCAGTGCAAACGAAAGGTGAGACATTTTACTGGTACAGCCAGGACTTAGTTACGACTGGCCCTGGAGCAGTAACTGAAGAGTTAATGAATGTAGCTATCAGTAAGTTCCCCTCCCTTTGCATTGACATACAACACCTGTTGCACTGTACTCTGTATTATTGTAATACACCAGGACCTGACAGAGAATATGAACAAGAATTGTTTAAAAATCATGCAAACAGATTAGTACTGTGTAATTTGTACTCGGACATGAAAGGGAACAGTGTAGTTAGCTGTTCATTACCCCAGGAGTTCTTTTCACTTTACAAATCAAATCTAATACCGCATGTTAGTTTAACTAAAGAGGAAGATTTAAAATGGATAGACCTAGGAGAAAAAAATCACAAAATGGGAAAAACAGACAGAATCAGAACTGTTAGAACAGGGAATACAAAGACAGAAACTGAACTGGATAACACAAACACATCCAGCTGTACACTTGCAGTCCAGCAAAGACAGCTGAGAAGCCCTCTTATTAGAAGAGGAAGAAAAAGCTTTGTTAGACATACCAGAAACTCTCTGGTCAACAGGAAAGTCAGACGTAGGACTTATTCACACAGCAGGACCAGTTACTATCACGCCAAAGTCAGCATTTAGACCACAAAAGAGACAGTACCCCTTGAGAAAAGATGCAGAGGCAGGTATTAAACCTATCATAGCAGCTTTGATTAAGAAGGGAATACTGGTGGAATCTCCCAATTCGCCATGTAACACACCCTTATTCCCAGTTAGAAAAGCAAATGGAGAATGGTGTATGGTCCAAGATTTACAAGCTGTTAATGATGCAGTAATACCAAGAGCACCTACAGTGCCAGTTCCACATATCTTGTTGAATGATTTAAAACCTCAACAGAAGTATTTTTCTGTGGTAGATATCAGCAATGCATTCTTTTCGATACCGATACACCCTGACAGCCAGTATTGGTTTGCATTTACATTTCAGGGGAAGCGGTATACATATACGTGACTACCACAGGGCTATAGTGAAAGCCCAACAATATTCTCACAAGAGATGGCAAGTAATTTAGCGGGATTTAACCCACCGAGAGGTAGTCAAATTTTACTTTATGTTGATGACATCCTGCTGGCCTCCCCTACCCAGCAAGATTGTAAGGAAGATACTATAGCATTATCAAAATTCCTAGCAGTTGAAGGACACAAAGTAAGCAAAAATAAATTGCAGCTTTAGAGAAAACAAGTGAAATACCTTGGATATGTAATATCCAAAGATGGCATAACATTAGATGAGGACAGAAAAGTAGCGATCTTACAAGCACCAAAACCCACAACCAAGAAGGAAATGATGTCCTTCCTGGGTATGACTAATTTTTGTCGGAGCTGGATCCCAAACTATGCTTTGGAATCTGCACCTTTAACCAACCTGATTTTTAAGAAGCCTATGGCAGCACAAGATTTAATACAGTGGACACCAGAAGCAGAATTAACTTTCTACAAGGTGAAACAATTGATAGCATCATCATTAGTTTTAGGATTACCAAATTATCACAAACATTTTTTCCAAATTGTAGATTGCAATCAAGGTTACATGACATCAGTATTGACTCAACAGCATGGGGACAAACAACGACCCATTGCTTATTATTCATCACAACTGGACCCAGTGGTGTGGTCTCTACCCCACTGTGTACAAGCAGTAGTTGCAGCTGCAATGGCAGTGCAGGCTTCAGCCTCAGTAGTGTTATTCCACCCTCTCACATTCAGAGTGCCTCATGCAGTCGCAATCATTTTACTGCAAGAAAAAGTAGCATATCTTTCCCCTGCTAGGCATCATTTTTGTATGACTATACTGCTGAGCCAACCTCACATGACAATTGAACGATGTACTACTTTGAATCTGTCTACCTTGCTTCCCCATAACTGCCTGCAGGTAATTGAGCAAAAGACACTGCCTAGAAAAGACCTCACGAATGTTCCCTTGGATGATGCCGAGGTGACATATTACGTGGATGGTTCATGCAAAAGGAGTCCTACAGGACAGAACCTAACAGGTTATACAGTAGTTTCTGATACTGAGATTGTAGAAGTGAAACCTCTACCACATAACTTATCTGCACAAGCAGCAGAATTGATTGCCTTGACACAGGCATGTACCTTAGCAAAGGGTAAAAGTGTAAACATTTAGACAGCCAGTATGCTTTTTCTACTGTATATGTTTTTGCACAACAGTGGAAGAATCGAGGAATGATGACATCTACTGGCAAACCGATTAACCATGCACAGTTTATTTTAGATTTGTTAGATTCTATTCAGTTGCCTCAGAAAGTAGCTATTTGTAAATGCATAGCTCATACAAAACAACAAGATAGGATTTCAAAAGGCAATGAGAGAGCTGACACAGCTGTAAAGCAAGCAGCCTCAGAAGCATTTTTTTTGAACGAGGAATTACAACCTTCTGAGATTTTAGACTTAGAAATGTTGAAAACAATGCAGACACTTACTACACAAGCTGAAAAACAAAAATGGAAAAAACAAGGAGCAATTCTCAAGGAAGGGCTGTACATCTCCAAAGAGGGAAAACCGATGTTACCATCTAATTTATTTAGATATGCAGCTTTGTTGAGCCATGGGCAGAGCCATGTCTCAACAGGGGGGATGGTACAGTTAGTGAATTGGGTATTCACTATGTACGGGTTTACAAACTACACTAAAAAATGTTGCCTGTCATGTCACACTTGTAATAAACATCATGCACAAGGGGCATTAAAGCCCAAGCAAGGGAGTTTCCCTACACCGCCATATCCATTTCATACTATCTGTGTGGATTTCATAGAATTGAACAAATGTGAAAACAAAAAGTACTGCCTTGTCATTGTAGATATGTTCCCCAAATGGGAGGAGGCCTTTCCGACTAGCAAACCAGACGCAGCCACTGTTGCAAAGACCCTAGTTAAAGAGATTATTCCTAGATTTGGCATACCGGAAAGGATCTACAGTGACAATGGTACACATTTCGTTAACCAAACTATACAACAATTAAGTCAGTATTTTGGGATTTCTTTAAAACATCACTGTGCATATCACCCTCAATCTGCAGGGTTAGTAGAGAGGCACAATGGAGTTTTAAAGAATAAGCTTAAAAAACTTATAGTAGACACACAGAAGAACTGGGTGTACTGTTTGCCCCTGGCACTGTTGAGCATGAGAACTGTTCTGAATGCAAAAGGATTGACACCTTTCGAAAAGATTTTTGGAAGAGCTTATTATATACCTCAGTGGAAACCTCTCATGCCTGCAGACCAGGAAGCAGATTGGACACTTGCAGAATACATGAGGAATATGCTAAATAACAAACATCTTTTACAGTTTAATTCTGTTTCAGATAAAGACCAAACTAAACCATTCAAAGTAGCAGTAGCCCCAGGCACTTGGATCTGGGTGAAGACAATCAAAAAGAAGAATTGGGCGACACCAAAGTGGGAAGGTCCGTATCAAGTACTGCTGAGCACGCCCACAGCAGTCAAGATTGCGGAACGTTCATCTTGGATTCATTTGACACACTGCAAACTAGTCAAAAACTTTGAACTTGATAAAACTCTTGCTAACACACAGCAGCAGTAAAATGACAAGACCTAGAGACAATAGAAATACTGAACGACTTCAGCAGTATATTCAGCAGTGTTGCATAATCATCTTAATAACTGCATTAGTGACAATGTTCTTTTTGCTGTGGCTTTTGCTGTGGCCTTTCTTTTCTTCAGCCACACCAGCTAGACTGAACAAACGTGATTCAACACTCATAGACTGGCATCCAAACTTTAACACTTACCAAGCAATCAAATATGTGTATGCTGAGACTTTTAATATTTCGAATTGTTGAATTTGCACAGCTATACCAACAGCATACGGGGGATTATTGATGGCTGCTGTCCCCCTAGGGGTCAATGAGACCTGGGAAAACTTGATTTTTGAGACTACACCTGTGAAATCTAGAGACAAAATTGCATTATTTTTACCTGTTACACAAACAGGAATTGTATGCTTTTTTAAGAATGTCACGATTCAAGTAGGTTGGAGTAGATGTAATGTAACAGTTTCTTATAAGTGTTATATTAAACCTAAAAATGCTAAAAATACAGAAATAATTTGTGATGCAGATTATGACTCATACTTTGAGTCCTTGCATAAAACTGTCAGTGATATACAACATAATCCTGTTCTTTTAAAGCAACTGTCTATTATAGATAAGAAAATGTTTCATGCAGGGATGGTGTATATCAATACTAAGGTAGAAAACTGTTATTTCATATGTGGGAAAAAGGCATACAAATGGTTGCCTGAGAATTGGTCCGGCAGTTGTTTTTTGGGTTACCTGGTCCCGGCCATACGACACACTACAGCTTTGCCTCATGGGAGAATTTGAAACGTCAGAGATGTCGCAAAGAAACCTGAAAATCCAATCAAGAAACCTGAAAATTCAGTGGGACAGATCATAGCAGGCTGGAGAAACCATAACTCTGTGAAAGACAAAAGTAAACTAGCACACGTGGACTTGAGTGACACTATCATATCCTGGGCTGGCATAGCTCCTGCTTATGGTGCAGTTAAATCAATTTGGGAACTGAGAAAGCTATCCAAACTTCTCGAGGTCATGAGCAATTCAACTTTTTCTGCTCTTGAATTAATGACTGATGAACTGAATGCAATGAGAACTGTGGTGCTTCAAAACCGCATGGCTCTTGACTTCACCCTAGCGGCGAGAGGTGTTACGTGCGCTTTAATCAAAGAAGAGTGTTGTTCGTTTATTCCCAACAATAAACATGAAATCAACGATCATTTGGAGGTGATTCAGCAAGTGTCAGACATGACCAGACCAGGCCCGAACCCACTGACGGACTTTTTCCAGAATTTGTTTGGGGGGTGGGGTTCCATCCTAATGAACATCCTGATTGCCATTTGTGTGGGATTACTTTTGTTAGGAGCATGCATTTGCTGTGGAATTCCCTGCATGAAAAGATTTTATAGACATGTCAGTTTCTGAGACTTTGTATCAAAGTACTGAAATTGATGAACTGTTGAAAAAGGAAACACTTTCATAAGTTTAAACTGAATGACTCTCTTAGCTGCAAATCCTCAAAGGAAGAGGTTAGGAGAAGAAACAAACTGTTTATGCTTTTGAAATAGAATAAAAAGTATTAACAGGGAGGAAATGTTAAAAAATATGTATTAACATATGTGTGCAATGCTTATTTTAAATAAAGGAAGATTAACACGTTTTTATTCTATATGCAGCATTAGTTCTATTTGAAACTGAAAATATGCTTTTCTGAAATTGTGCTTTCTGACACTGCAAGATGCACTCTGACCTAGTTTGCTAGCACAGCAAAATACATGTTTATGCCTTGGAAATGTACTGGAAAGCAGGTGATTTTCTGCTAGGTCAGGAAATTAAATGGAGAATAATAATAATTTCTGTAGATCCATTCATTATAGATAATAAGCTCTGTTTGTGTTGATGAAAATGTGCACAAGCTGCAAGATAGTTAGATACTATAAACAATGAACTGCTTCAGAAATCTGTATTTGCATTGTGCTTGAATTAGCCATAGTACCTAGACTTGTAACATCACATAGCAAGAAAGTTATAATTGACCGGTGGTAGTCAAGGCCATCCTGTTTACTAAAAAATCTTTTTTAAACTTTGAAGAGTCAGCTAGAAATGTGAGAAACATCTGTAAAGTAACAGAATTGTGAACTGGTGATCTGCTACGTCAGTCGTAGTGGGCAATGTCTTGAAAGAAAGGTATAATAACTGTGACACTTCCTGATTTAGTCAGACAAACTCTGTAACTGCATTTTTTGTCTCCTTGCGCAAGAATAAAGATACCTGAACTGAACCTTATGCTTTTGGTCATTTGAAGTATTTTTCTTTATCAGTGGACTATTACTACCCACATATGTTCTATAACAGTGACACAATAGAATGTTAAGGGAACATTTGCCAGCAGAACCACCTCTCCTACCTCATCTGACCATGTTACCAGGCCACATCACATGTGGGACCCACCCTGGGGCCTCCTCATCTACTGGTCCTGCGCTACCTTCAGATGGAACCAGTACACACTCACAGGGTCCACTTGCTCCTCCTGCTCAGCCTCCATCCCTGGCACCTTCAGGGCTATGAATCTGATGTAACTAACCATAGGTGAGGGCCTTGGTCCCATTGTTTCTATATGGAGGCTCATGGGGCTTCCACATCACAGATGACACTCCCCATCCAGGGTGTTTACCCACCACATGTGCCATATACCACCCCTGTAGGCTGTCTTCTCTATCTTCTAACCCACCTCCACTAATATACCTGCTATCCTTCCCCAAATTCCCAATACCACCTTCACAAATAAGGGCAATGTGTTCCCAACATGGGGTTCACACCTGACACAACCGTCCATTTTGCACACACTTACTGCTGTATATATATGTGTGTATTGATATGTGTGATGTTCCCTCACACATATAATGCAGCACTGCCATGCAAAAGTAGGGGACATGTATTTATATACATATGTATGTGTGTGTGTGTGTTTGTATATATGTAGGTATATATATATATATATATATATATATATATATATATATATATATATATATATATATACATATATATATATATATATATATATATATATATATACACACGCACACACACACACACACACACACACATATATATATATATATATATATATATATATATATATACATATATAAATGGGGTGCATTCAGACATCAGGTCTACACTCTCTAACTCTCCTTCCTGCACAGCTGCACTGTTCTGCCTTGCTACAGCACAGACAGATGCCACATGTGGACACAGCCTAACATTAGGGGGGTATATATAGGGACAGATTGCAGGTAAGCCTGTTACACACCTATGGCATTTCTGCATGCTACATTACATGTTAACATGACTGTCATGCAAGTGGTGGGCTCTGGAACCCACATATCCATCATAACAGCATTACTTTCACCACCAGCTATTGGCCACACTAGTATGCATGTCTTGCTTTATACAACACACACTGTGATGGCTTACATCTTGTCAGTCAGTGCTGATCTGCACAGTTGACAGGTATGACCCACTGCCCACAGGGACAGAAACTATTATACATAGCAGTTGTTCAGCTGGACATCATTACAACAACACCTGATGGCACATATAATTCATTCCACATCATCTATCCCATTATTATGGACCAAGTACTACATTTAATTACATGCATATATACTTCACATACATGTTGTGGTAATGATGTCTCTTCTGGATAGTTTAGATGGCTGATTGGATGTTTTTTATTTTATTTTATTTTTTTTGCTTTCACTCTCTCTCTCTCTCTCTCTCTCTCTCTCTCTCTCTCTTTCTTTCTCTCTCTCTATCTATCTATCTCCGTCTCTCTCCACTAAATGGATTTAGCTGCTTTGAATAGATTGCAGCATGGATTTTATAGGAAATGCACATGATCAGGTGATGGCCTCTGCACCAGTCAGTGTCCATCACTTGCTACCTGCATGCAGCATGCTGTGTAGTACTTCCAGTTACCACTGTCATGGCAACTCACTACTAAAAATTCCTACATCATGTGGGCATGGTGCCTTTACCTTTATTGTATGGAGGACATCCTTCCTGTGTGTGGGCAGCAGTGTGACAGACAGCAGGTAGCAATACCTCTTAGAAGAGGACTTGCAGACTCAGGCCAGCTACATATTTGTATAAGGTTCCAGACTTACAGTGTGAGTAGTGTTGTTATATGCATTGTATAGCAGCAGTGTTGCAGGGTTTGTGTGTACATACTAGTTTAAAATGGAATGCAGTCTGTCTAGATAGCTCTCAACTGTGGGCCTATCCACATGATGGCCAGAGGAATGCCTGTTATGTTTTGTCTGTCCACCACAGAAGTTTTGTGTCAGATATATCACTGGCATTGTGTGTGTTGAGTGCTATCAGTACATGGCTGCATCCATTTGAGTTTCTGACTTCATATTCCTGACTAAGGGTATGTTGCAGTGTATCCTGTAACACCAGCAACTTTCTCAGTGTATAACAACATTATTTCACATATGGCCCTGTGTTTTGACCTCTGCCCTCCACCTATATACCAGGCTTTGTCCATATGACATGCAGTAAGAGCTTGTTATGTAGTGGCCTGTGATTATGCCGTGCTGCCATTCCTGCCATCATTCCAGTGCTGTTGTGTTCCCCACATATATTGTAGGGCAGGGCACTTATATATGTGAGCTTTAGCTGCACAACACATGCTTGCCCTTCAGCAGTAAAGAGATCAGTGTATGTAACAGTGTTATATGCCCCTGTAAGTCAGTCTATGGGGGAGGGGTATGGACCATATATAACCTAGGCTGTTACAACATGTGAGGGATATCAGTAGTAAGCTGCCTTAAGGTATATGGTGTACATTTCCATACATTTCACTTTGGGAACATTGGTGTCCTAGTGCTTACTGTCATACAGACTGTTCTGTTTGCCAGTTGATAGTGATGTTTCCAGTTAAGCATTGTTATGTAACAGAAATATCCTCATTGTGGTCAACTTAATTCTTTTCCCCATAGGGGTTGAGTACAGAGTGTAAATTGAGGCTGTTGAACTACATCTGCAGTACTTATTGTTGATTGTTATCCTCTGGCCCAGTCTTTCCTTACTGTTGTACTACCTGAAGACCATGGCCTGGACAGCAACATATGTTATGCTTTCGGATTACCGTCAGTCGTAGTGGGCAATGTCTTGAAAGAAAGGTATAATAACTGTGACACTTCCTGATTTAGTCAGACAAACTCTGTAACTGCATTTTTGTCTCCTTGCGCAAGAATAAAGATACCTGAACTGAACCTTATGCTTTTGGTCATTTGAAGTATTTTTCTTTATCAGTGGACTATTACTACCCACATATGTTCTATAACACTGACACAATAGAATGTTAAGGGAACATTTTCCAGCAGAACCACCTCTTCCACCTCATCTGACCATGATACCAGGCCACATCACATGTGGGACCCACCCTGGTGCCTCCTCATCTACTGGTCCTGCACTACCTTCAGATGGAACCAGTACACACTCACAGGGTCCACTTGCTCAGCCTCCATCCCTGGCACCTTCAGGGCTGTGAATCTGATGTAACTAACCATAGGTGAGGGCCTTGGTCCCATTGTTTCTATATGGAGGCTCATGGGGCTTCCACATCACAGATGACACTCCCCATCCAGGGTGTTTACCCACCACATGTGCCATATACCACCCCTGTAGGCTGTCTTCTCTATCTTCTAACCCAGCCCACCTCCACTAATATACCTGCTATCCTTCCCCAAATTCCCAATACCACCTTCACAAATAAGGGCAATGTGTTCCCAACATGGGGTTCACACCTGAAACAACCGTCCATTTTGCACACACTTACTGCTGTATATATATGTGTGTATTGATATGTGTGATGTTCCCTCACACAGATAATGCAGCACTGCCATGCAAAAGTAGGGGACATGTATTTATATACATATGTATGTGTGTGTGTGTGTATATATGTGTATATATATATACATATATATATATATATATATATATATATATATATATATATATATATATATATATATATATATATAGATATATGCACACGCACACACACACACACACACACACACACATATATATATATATATATATATATATATATATATATACACATATATAAATGGGGTGCATTCAGACATCAGGCCTACACTCTCTAACTCTCCTTCCTACACAGCTGCACTGTTCTGCCTTGCTACAGCACAGACAGATGCCACATGTGGACACAGCCTAACATTAGGTGGGTATATATAGGGACAGATTGCAGGTAAGCCTATTACACACCTATGGCATTTCTGCATGCTACATTATATGTTAACATGACTGTCATGCAAGTGGTGGGCTCTGGAACCCACATATCCATCATAACAGCATTACTTTCACCACCAGCTATTGGCCACACTAGTATGCATGTCTTGCTTTATACAACACACACTGTGATGGCTTACATATTGTCAGTCAGTGCTGATCTGCACAGTTGACAGGTATGACCCACTGCCCACAGGGACAGAAACTATTGTACATAGCAGTTGTTCAGCTGGACATCATTACAACAACACCTGATGGCACATATAATTCATTCCATATCATCTATCCCATTATTATGGACCAAGTACGACATTCAGTTACATGCATATATACTTCACATACATGTTGTAGTAATGATGTCTCTTCTGGATAGTTTAGATGGCTGATTTGATTTTTTTTTATTTTATTTTATTTTTTTTTTTTGCTTTTACTTTCTCTCTCTCTCTCTCTCTCTCTCTTTCTCTCTCTCTATCTGTCTATCTCTGTCTCTCTCCACTAACTGGATTTAGCTGCTTTGAATAGATTGCAGCATGGATTTTATAGGTAATGCACATAATCAGGTGATGGCCTCTGCACCAGTCAGTGTCCATCACTTGCTACCTGCATGCAGCATGCTGTGTAGTACTTCCAGTTACCACTGTCATGGCAACACACTTCTGTAAATCCCTACATCATGTGGGCGTGGTGCCTTTATCTTTATTGTATGGAGGACATCCTTCCTGTGTGTGGGCAGCAATGTTACAGACAGCAGGTAGCAATACCTCTTAGAAGAGGACTTGCAGACTCAGGCCAGCTACATATTTGTATAAGTACCAGACTTACAGTGTGAGTAGTGTTGTTATATGCATTGTATAGCAGCAGTGTTGCAGGGTTTGTGTGTACATACTAGTTTAAAATGGAATGCAATCTGTCTAGATAGCTCTCAACTGTGGGCCTATCCACATGATGGCCAGAGGAATGCCTGTTATGTTTTGTCTGTCCACCACACAAGTCTTGTGTCAGATATATCACTGGCATTGTGTGTGTTGAGTGCTATCAGTACATGGCTGCATCCATTTGAGTTTCTGACTTCATATTCCTGACTAAGGGTATGTTGCAGTGTATCCTGTAACACCAGCAACTTTCTCAGTGTATAACAACACTATTTCACATATGGCCCTGTGTTTTGACCTCTGCCCTCCACCTATATACCAGGCTTTGTCCATATGACATGCAGTAAGAGCTTGTTATGTAGTGGCCTGTGATTATGCCGTGCTGCCATTCCTGCCATCATTCCAGTGCTGTTGTGTTCCCCACATATATTGTAGGGCAGGGTACATATATATGTGGGCTTTAGCTGCACAACACATGCTTGCCCTTCTGCAGTCCAGAGGTCAGTGTATGTAACAGTGTTATATGCCCCTGTAAGTCAGTCTATGGGGGAGGGGTATGGACCATATATAACCTAGGCTGTTGCAACATGTGAGGGATATCAGTAGTAAGCTGCCTTAAGGTATATGGCTGTACATTTCCATACATTTCACTTTGGGAACATTGGTGTCTTAGTGCTTACTGTCATACAGACTGTTCTGTTTGCCAGTTGATAGTGATGTTTCCAGTTAAGCATTGTTATGTAACAGAAATATCCTCATTGTGGTCAACTTAATTCTTTTCCCCATAGGGGTTGAGTACAGAGTGTAAATTGAGGCTGTTGAACTACATCTGCAGTACTTATTGTTGATTGTTATCCTCTGGCCCAGTCTTTCCTTACTGTTGTACTACCTGAAGACCATGGCCTGGACAGCAACATATGTTATGCTTTCGGATTACTGTATAAAATGATCTGCTTGAGAGTTACATTACTCAGTTAGTATGTATTTCAAAGACCTAACAGCTATATGACATGGCATATACAACCGTAATAGTACACAAATAAACATTTCTTTTGTATGCATACCTGTGTGTGGTGTCATATCCTTTGACTTCTCTGAGGGTGTATGTTTCATACAACAATTGTCTTTTGTATGAGTGAGTCATACACTGTCCATTTGAAAAGGTGGCAACTGTAAGAATACTGGCTGTTCAATATACTCTGCACCCTCTAAATATGTATCGTTCTATACATATCTATGTGTGTGTATCTGTATTTACATATATATATATATATATATATATATATATATATATATATATATACACATGTATCTGCATATATGTGTGTGTGTGTATATATATATGTGTTCTTTGGAATATTTATTGCTTCCACATTGTACATCCCCTATGGTAGCCAGACTATACTGCTTGATATGTTATTGATACCATCCTGACATCATACAGGTGGGATGTATTACTGTTAACGTCTTGTGGCCATTTTGTGTAGGGTCCTGGGTATGGGACTTGCAACAGCTGATACTGTGTTGCAGGGCAGATCTGTTTGGCTGTTGGGGAGGGGGTGATATCAATACTTACAAGAGGTATTTAGCTTGGGCCCCATCACTCCTATTAACGGTGGCTTTGGTCATATATGTATTTGTTATGTTCTCTTTTATATCTATAGATATATATCTGTATATATATATATATATATATATTTATATATATATATATATATATATATATATATATACATTGCTGCTACATATATATATATATATATATATATATATATATATATATATATATATATATATATATGTGTATATATATATATAGATGTATTCATATATATATATATATACATATATATATATATATATATATATATATGTATATGTGTATATATATATATATATATATATATATATATATATATATATAGGTTCATAAGTTCATAGCTTGGTACTAGGCTATCGGCCCTAGGGCCTATACAAGCCTAGCCATAGCAATTCCCTTGCTATTTCTTCCCACAATATTTACTTCCCTGGCAATATATACACAAACACACATATATCTACATGAATAAATACATTTTCTGTACTGTTGAAGTACTGTGTTGGATGATATGTTTGTGAAAAAATCAGGGTTATGTATATCTGATATGGATTAGTTGTAAATCACTTTGGATATGGTGTGCAGAGTTCATTGGTTTGAGCCTTGCAAAGGCTGTTTATTTTGTTGCTGGGCAGAACAAAGGCCATTGGATAGAGAGTGATTAAGGCACTTTTAAGCAGTTGTAAGCAGATTTGCATGGGTTTGCACAAAGGTAAGCACTGCCAGCTTCTGGTTAGAGTGTCTTATACTTAATTAGATTCTAAATTGCTTCACCTGTGTATGCATTGCTTACCCCCACGCAAACAAGCTTAAACACGCTTACTGCTGCTTAAAAGTGCTTACTCCCACTTAACCCCGTGCTAATTTCTTTGAAAGAAATGAAGAAGGGTTGATAGCAAAGTGGTGAAAAAGTGGCACAAAGAGGGAAAGACAGTATGGAAAATAGCTAGGGATGTGCAGGATGGGTGTAGGGAAGGTCCATAGCTGTCCATTTCTTCTACAGCAACAGCTGTGCATATACTCTGATTTGGAGGTAGATTTGGACACTTATACGCCTGTGAGAGGGGTGAGGACAACAATAATATGCTGTGAAGCAAATTAGACCAGATTACATGTGTCCAGTGGACACGTGTGTGAAATGGACAGCTATGTATTGGGAGAGATTTTTTTTTTTGGGAACAGATTGCCCTTTTTTTTATTTTTTTTAAAGTGAGAGTGGCATGTTGGGGAGGGATAGTACGTATATTTTGGAGGTAGATTGGGTAGGATTACAGACAAGACAGACAAGGCAGCATACAGTGGCAGTATATGACACATGTTGGGGGTAAACACCTTGGATGGGAAGGGGTGTTTGGAAGTTGGAAGCCCATGAGCCCCCTAGTGGAAACAGTGGGACTGAGGTCCTCACCCATAGTCAGTCACCCCTGCTTCTTCACAGCCCCGAAGGTGGCTGTGCTGGGGGCTGAGTAGGAGGGGCAGGCTGACCCTCTAGTTGCACCATGTGGCCCTCAAGCTGGTGTAGCAGATCTCCAAACTCCCTGTGGAGCTTGCTATGCATCAGACCCTGGACCTGATGATGGGCGACAGTATCCTGTCCGAGCCCATTGTCCTGTCCAGGGCGTGGACAGGATACATTCACCCGTCATCAGGTCCAGGGTCTGGTGCATAGTGAGCTCCACAGGGAGCTCACTACATCCCAGACCCTGGACCTGATGACGGGTGAAAGTATCCTGTTCACACCCTGGACCTGATGACGTGTTAAAGTATCCTGCCCATGCCCACTCACCGGGGGGGGAGCCCCTTCCCCCAAGACAGTTCCACCCGAAGGTGGTGCAGGACCATTGGACAAGGAGGTCCTGGGGTGGGCACCAGCGGTGCCATGGCCACATGAGATGGGAGAGGTGGATCCGCTGGGACTGGCCATCCCAAATGTGCTGTGGTGTTTAAATTTTAAAACATATGTGGGTTAGTAATAGTCAACACATTCCTGGATTAGGAATAACAGCATACATAAATATTCCCATTAACTCAAAATGCCAAATATGGAATAGTTGCATAGCAAACAGAACACATGCCTATATGGAACCACAGTGTCCATTACAACAGCAATCAGGTACATTGATGGCAGCATGCCACCAATGTGGGAGTATTTCAACATGGCACATGCGTAGAAAAAATGTTAATATTTATCAAACAATAAGACATATGTCCCAACAGTAGGTTTAATAGTGCACATACAGATTGAGTTGTGTATTTAGTTTATTATTGCAGATATGGTGGGGTGGGGAGAAAGATGTCAATTAACAATGTCTATATCCCTGTAGTTGTCATTACTTTCCTAGTCAGTGCTGTGATCTTTACCTTACAGGTATTATTACACTACCCTATGCCCTTAGTTTGGACAGTGGTATGGGTGTAGACAACTATATAAATGAACTGTGTTTTACCTGCAGTTTTACCCTCAGTATACACCTCTTACCTGGTATACCTGTGGAGGTATTGTTTGTTAACACTACCTGACTGTTTCTACACATATTCCCAGATTCTAGGTTGATGTTATGCACATACCTCTCCATTTCTTATTGCACACACTCTGGGCATGTCTTGACAACATGCAGGTGAAACCGAGACATATTTTGACTATTGCCCTCATAATCCTTTGGTGAGTTGTACAATGACATGTTTGTTTTCATAGATATTTTCCAAATATTTACAGGCCTGATAGTCAGTTATATGACATTACATGCTGCCTACATGACACGCTGATATGCCAGGGGGACAGGGTAACAGCCAGCAGATATGGGCCAATTTGCTGGAAATTCTGGACAGATCTGTACAGTTGAGGGATATGATTCTGCATACAGCTTACTACCACTCCCAGGATTTGAACCATGGCTGCGTGTGCTAAAATAAAACAGTGTACATCACAGTTGGGTGTTGTATATAGATATTTGCTGTGTATCTTTTCTCTGAATTCTTTCTATAAGTCTCCTGTGGTTTTACAATCTGACCTTGTAATTCCAACACTCTTATACAGGGTTTGCTAGACAGTTTTATTATGTAGCACTGTGTGGATGATTGTGATGAGTAATACCTTATTAGTTAGAGATACTGCAACACTAACGCTGTCATACAATACCAGACTAAACAGTACCAGTTCAAGATATCAATCCTTATTTCTAGGCACAGTTTTGGTATCGACAGACCTGTGGGGGAATGTTTGTTAACACTACCTGAATGTTGACACACATATTACCAGATTCCACATTATTATTATTCACATAAGTCTCACTCTGTCACTGCACACACTCTGGTCATAACTTCACAACATAGGTGTGGAGTTGGGACATACTTTGCTTATTACTCTCATAACACTTTTGTGAGTTACTAGAGTGACAGGTTTGTTCTTATGGATATATTTCTGATAGCTATGATGTCTTACAATCAGTTGTATGTCATTATTTGATGCCTAAACTTCTGGGATCGTCCCACTGATTTGCCAGGGAGACAGGGTGACAGGCAGGGGACTTACACCAATTATCTGGACTTTCTCACAATATCTGTACAGTTGTGGGGTATGGTTCTGCATGCAGCTTACTACCACTCCCAGGAATTGAACCATGGCTGTGTGTACTAAAAATACAACAGCCTCAGTTGAGTGTGCTATTTGGATTATGTTGTCTATATTTTCACTGTTTTCTGTTTAAGTCTCTCTCTCAGTTGTACAATATGACCTCTTGGGATTACAACAATCATATACAGACATTCCTACACATTTTTTTTATGTAGCACAGTGTGGGTAATAGTGCTTAATACAACAGTACTATTAAGAGATTCCAACACTACATTACCATATGATACCAGATTAAACACAAGCAGAACAGCAGTTAGACCTTTATCGTCAGGCTGTTAGCCTTTTATTTACATACAACCTATATGAGAGTCTTCCTGCCATATTGTCTGGTTTATTCAGTACATGCCATACACAATACAGATTTATAATGGCAATTAACTTTCTACTACTTTTAGATTTATTTCTTATGACAGTACATGCAAGATTATTACTAACCTGCCTTGTGACACAACCTCTGCAATCTACAGGCGTGGGCTTCCCTATTCACAGCCTGCTCGTCTGCCACTGTCAAAGACATAAGAGGAATATTTAGCCATACCTATCCATAATATACATGAGCTGGCAATTATTAAACAGGTAGTAGACTGATACTTACACACGGCTGAGACATCACCCATCCGCCTAGCCTCTTGGATCCACTGATCCAAGTGCTCCCTATTTCTCCATTTCAGGTCGGCATAGTGATGCCTGACCTGCTCCCCAGTTTGAGGTATGCCAGTGGCACTGGTGAGGTCACAGGCGAGAAGGTCCCAGGCTTCCGCTTTATATTGGGAATCCTGGTACTGGCCCTGCAGCAGTCTCTGGTCATGGTCTTTGACAAGGAGTCCTGCCATGATTTTGGACTCCTGGATGCCCCAGTGCTGTGCCCAGAAGTGCACTCCTTCACCCACACCAGTCATAGTGCTGCAACCAGTTATGAGATGTAGTCTCACCTGTGGGGTTTAAATAGGGCAGATTTCCTACACTTTGCCATGATTGTACAGTTTTGAAAATGCTAAGCTATGAGCAAACCTGCTTACCTAAGGTTGGCATTGCTTAAATGGGTATACCAATGGGCAAACTGATTTAGCTGGCCTACACATTGCTTACATCTAGTAAGCAGGGGTGTGCAATGCTTAGCGCTGCTTAATTTTTAATTTGCACACTATTTGCTGTTTGGCATTGATTTATCTTTCATTACATGTTATATATGTGTTTGGTATCCATGATTCATGTGTACGTACACTGTATGGAGTCCTTGTGTTTATTGGCAGATTTCAACACTTTATTACAATGACACCTCACATCTGGACTTAATGCAGTACTCCAGTTCACATATTTATGTTATGTAGCAGGTTATACAACATGAAACTGTATATAGATTCCTTTCACATGTTATTGCTTAGCCTGTGTGTGCATTGCTTACCCCCACACAAACAGGCTTAAACCAGCTTACTACTCTTACAAGTGTTTACTCCCACTTACCCCCGCACTAATTTAGACAGAAATGTAACATGGTTCTTAGTAAGATGGTGGATTTGGGCACTCTACTGATTTATCATTTATTATACATTATACCTTCAATTTGTATTCCTGATTCATGTTTACATATACTCTATGGGGCACTTGTGTTTATCTGTGGATTTCACAACATTATTACAATGAGACTTCACATCTGCATTTAGTGCAATACTCCAGTTCACAAATATATGTTATTTAGTGGGTTATACAACAAAAAATATTGTTCATAAAGTGATTTGACATGAAAATGGAATTTACTGGCGTGAGCAATGGGCAAACTGGGGCACCTATAGTTTAAATTAATCTGTTTGATAAAAAAAAGTGTTTATATTATTATATTTTAAATAGTGCTCTTTTAAATTTGGGGTATTGCTAGGGTAACGGAGTTTGTTTTTATGTACATTTTCTGACTGATTTGAAGTCTGACATTCGTATGGTTGCCATTATTTCAGACTTCATTGATGAGATCATCCCAGTGATTTGGCAGGGTAAATGAGGGACAGGCCAGACGTATGTGCCACATATCTGGACATTATGCATTGATCTATGCTGCTGAGGGTATGCAACCCCCTATAAGCGGTCTCACTCAAAGTGTGCATATACCATACTCTGTGTAATGCTTGCTATACATTCTAGGTGTGTAAGACAAACATGAGCCTTAGGGTCAGTAAACTTGAGCATAAAATATTTGTAAAAATTAAGGACAATAAAAATGCATTTGTAAAACATGCAAAAGAACTTTACAGCTATAACAATTTTCATTTACATGCTTTGCAGCACCTCAAAGAGGTGATGATATTTTAGATTTATTATTACAAAACAGTCGAAGTACAAAAGCAATTTCAGTTTTTTTTTCTGAAGCAATAGTTAAACAGCTGTTTAGATCTGAAATGTCTACATATATCAAGGCCTTTGAGTTGCTGACGCAATACTGACATTGTAATTGCCAAACGGCAGTTTTCGACTGTGGGGGCATGTATATTGTGAGAGCTCTGCTCATAGACACACCCCCTGCACTCATCCATGATCCATGTCTATTTAGGAGCTTTGGCAGCACGCCTTCATTACTATGCATGGCACTCTGCCATCCTGCTTCTAAATAATCGTTTCTGTGCAGGAATAAGCTATTCCTGCACTGAACCTTACTGAATCCTGGGGATTGTTTCACAACTGAAATACACTTTATATGTGTAAATATGCTATACAACTCAATATTGAATGTATGTGCCACAGGAACACTCACACCATGACATTTACAGCACAACTATTTCACTGGCAAGAAATGACAAAATAAGTTTAGGTATCTCTCCAAATAGTAACAAGTGAAAATAATAATCTGATGCAGTATTGTTTGTGTACCATCAATACATTCATATAATGTTTTCCTTTGCTGGAATTGAACAGCAACCTATGTAAGTCCACTAACATGATGTGTAAGAATCAGATAAACCATAGTAGCAGTCTTAGCAAAACTGTGAAACTCCACCTGTATGAACTCATTACATCATATGATTGTACTGCACTTAAGGTCTGGAGGAGGTTTGTCCCACTGTAATTGTATATATTATAACATTTGTGGATATCATTGCTGTCCAACAGCATTAAAACACACAATGCTTACAGTCAGCCAATGTGGGTTTTGAACACCTGATTGTTTGATGACAGACTCTACATGGTATTGTGAAGAATAAATGAGCCAACGTGCAAGTGATGTTAAAGCCATGAGATACTTAGGTGTTTGAAACCATGACATCATCTTATTGTTGCAAGAGATATGTTTACCTGTCATTTTGTTAAAAGAATGTTGCTATACATCTCTTTCTCATGCAACATTGTTTGCTGCTAGGTATACCAAAATAAACGTGATATGTAATGCAGTGGTCACTGTGATAGGAAAATGGCAATCATGCAAAATGTTTGGATAATAATGGATCTGACACGTTGCCTTACTAAGGCAACAACATGAAGAACATTGTATCATTTCCTCACTCTACAGGAAAAGCCTTAGTAGTTCTGCTGGGAAAGGCAATGTCATCCAATGGCATCATAAGTATCTGATAAAACATTTCTGTATTAAAAATGATCAGAATTTTTTGTAACAGAAATCCCCATCTATATATGTACACTGCAGATAGCTGGGTGACAGCATTGTTACCTAAATGCACATTTACAGTCATAGAGATACAAGTGAGTCTGACAAGCTAGATTTGAACAGACTACCTAAGATGACAAGGTACAGAACACTGCCTGAATTGCATTCTCCACACGAGATGTTGGTATACAACTGTGACAGCACACATTTGAATGGATAGCATCACCATTGTTTAACATGGCGATGTTCTACCAAAAAATAAGAAGATTTTTGAAGAGCACAGTAAGAATACACAGCTACAAATACTATATACATTAGAAGCCTTCTCTACACATGACAGACAAATACACTCACAGTAGTCAATGACTGCTGGATTCAAACCTCTTCCTACTTTCGTTATGCAGTGTAGAAAAAATCAAACTGTAATGTAGTTCATTTTTAAAAGCCTGATGCAAACATTGTGTTTCCTCAACTAGATATTGTCTAGGGGCAATAGAAATTTATAGGGTCACCCTTTGCCAGTGAAAATATATCTCCTAAGTGGAACTTTACAAATGAGATGTTGTCATGAATATTTGAAAATGAGATAGGTTAAGGGGAAACAAAAAAAGACAGAGAGAATTGGATCACTGTCATGTCACATTAGTTTATTTCAGTACACAAACCAATATGAGAAATACATAAGTACAGATGGTCACATCTAGATATAATTGGAAAGCAGTAATTATGTGACTAATATACTAATGTATTTCACTATGCCATATCAAATTTTTATTGATATATTGTTGACTGGCTTACTCCCACTAGGCTAGTAGCCTCTTTTCAGGAGAGAAGTGGGATTAATACTATTAGAGAAATTTGGCCAAGACATCAGGGAACTTATTTTCCTCTTTTCAGTAGGTGCTAAGGGATATTTTACAGCCACCTAAACTATCACCAAGTCAAGTAGATGGGACCTCAGTTTAACATCTCATTCAAAGGACAAGCTACTTGGGAATGCAGCACCCTCTTATGCTGCAAGGCAGTGTCAGTAATTAATCTACTGGGTGTGGAAATAGATCCCACAGCCTTCTGCACCAAAGGTAATTGTGCTACCTTGTGTGCCACTGACATTACAATGAATGCTTTCAAAGTTGATAATTATATTTGCCAAAATTTAATTGATAATGTCATGCAGTATTGTAGGTAAGATCCCCCAAATATTACCATGTAAAAATGTAATCTGTGTTTTGGGATATTGATCCCATACACACAATTAAGCTGAGTTACTCATCACCTAATCCAATCACCAAGAGCTATTGGAGCAGGCATGTATGCTTGATATCAAAATTAAGGTATGTCTTCTCAAGATAATATATAGTGAGAGACCGAATATGCTTTTCTGATTTGGATTTAGACTTCATGTATACATACCCCTTGCCTTTCTGAGGTGAGTTAGTCTCAGCTGGTTATCTCTGCTTCAGCTGTACAATACAGAGAAGAAAAAATAGATACATGAAAGCATAATGAAAAACTGTATTTGCTGGCCAGATAATGCCATATCATAGACAGTAACAGGTCAGTATGCTTATAGAATTGAGGAGTGTTTGCAGTCTTAAATTCATTCTCCCATCAGATCAGGAGGTCCAGCTTAAGTTTGTTCATGCCACTTTAGTAGTGATGACATTCCTCCCTAGTGTGTGGGATGCTAGATGCCCCAGAGACAGCCTTGACTAAGCTATTCCAAGTGTCAGACTTATACAAAGATCTGGTATATTCCCCCTGCAGCAGCCTCCAGCTGTAGCACTTCATGAGGAGTGCCACAAATATCCTGGACATCTTAACACCCACCTTTGTGCTTTAAATGAAATATCATCCCTTCATCACCAACCATGCCTCCAGCAGTCAAAGTAGAAATATAGGTCTGAAATGGTGCTCAATTCAGATCTCACATGTAACAACTTGTCAGCAAAGACCTATAGCCTTGCTGACTGTATTTCCACAATTCGAAGCACAGCAATGGCTTGCCAGACAGATTAGCGATGATTAAATCAAAAAAAGCACAGAAGGTGTGAAAATGGCAATGAGATTTGGCAATATCTGGTGCTGAAACTTCTGACACAGATTCTACTGTCAAACACTGAAATTCTTCATGATGTTTGTTCTAATCACTGTTGGTTGGAAAAAAAAGATGGTATTACTTGTGGCATATTGGCCTGTTGAGAATTATAGACTGGTAGGATTGAATAATACCACTTGGAAATAAAATCCATACTTAATAAATGGAAATAATCTTAAACATTGCTTATTAACTCTGTGTCACAGGATAACTTAGTTTTAAACACGGTAATTAGCACTATTGTAATGTAAAATTATTGGGAAATACTTCTGAGATGCCTGTACCTGGGTGACTTTAATTATTTAGTTTCTATGTAAAATGCAGTATTCATAAATACATTTCAGATGCATGTAGCTGTTTGACCTGAGTAATACATGACAGGCTATGTTACACACATAGCATACTGTCCTAAACACATTATTCTTCTTCTTTCGGCTGCTCCCGTTAGGGGTTGCCACAGCAGATCAACTGTTTCCATTTCTTCCTGTCCTCTGCATCTTGCTCTGTCACACCAACCGCCTGCATGTCCTCTCTCACCACATCCATAAACCTTATCTTAGGCCTTCCTCTTTTCCTGTTACCTGGCAGCTTCATCCTTAGCAATATTTCCCAATATACTCTGCATTCCTCCTCAGCACATGTCCAAACCAATGTAATCTTGCCTCTCTGGCTTTGTCTCCAAACCTTCCAAACTGGGCTGACCCTCTAATGTACTTATTCCTAATCCTGTCCATCCTCATCACACCCAGTGCAAATCTTAAAATCTTCAACTCTGCCACGTCAAGCTCTGACTCCTGCCTTTTTGTCAATGCCACTATCTCCAACCCATATAACATAGTTGGTCTCACTACCCTCTTGTAGACCTTCACTTTCACTTTTACTGGTACTCGTCTGTCACAAATCACTCCTGACACTCTTCTCCACCCACTCCATTCTGCCTGTACTCTCTTCTTCACCTCTCTTCCACACTCACCATTACTCTGAACTGTCGATCCCAAGTACTTAAACTCATTCACCTTCACCACCTCTACTCCCTGCATCCTCACCATTCGTCTGTCCTCCCTCTCATTCGCACACATATATTCTGTCTTAGTCTTGCTGACCTTCATTCCTCTTCTCTCCAGAGCATATCTCCACCTCTCCAGGGTCTCCTCCACCTGTTCCCTACTCTCACTACAGATCACAATGTCATCTGCAAACATCATAGTCCACGGGGACTCCTGTCTGATCTCGTCTGTCAACCTGTCCATCACCATTGCAAATAAGAATGGGCTCAGAACTGATCCTTGATGTAATCCCACCTCCACCTTATACGCATCCATCACTCCCACCGCAGACCTCACTGCTGTCACACTACCCTCGTACATATCCTGTATTACTCTTACATATTTCTCTGACACTCCCAACTTTCTCATACAATACCACAACTCCTCTCTAGGCACCCTCTCATATGCTTTCTCTAAATCCACAAAGACACAATGCAACTCCTTCTGACCTTCTCTGTACTTCTCCATCAACACTCTCAGAGCAAACATTGCATCTGTAGTGCTCTTCCCTGGCATGAAACCATACTGCTGATCACTAATCATCACCTACCTTCTTAACCTAGCTTCCACTACTCTTTCCCATAACTTCATGCTGTGACTGATCAGTTTAATCCCTCTGTAGTTACTACAGCTCTGCACATCACCCTTATTCTTAAAAATCGGTACCAAAATACTTTTTCTCCATTCCTCAGGCATCCTCACACTTTCCAAGATTTCCTTAAACAATCTAGTTAAAAACTCCACTGCCATTTCACATAAACACCTCCATGCTTCCACAGGTATGTCATCTGGACCAACAGCCTTTCCATTCTTCATCCTCTTCATAGCTATCCTTACTTCCTCCTTGCTAATGCATTGCACTTCATGATTCACTATCTGCACATCATCCAACCTTCTCTCCCTCTCATTCTCTTCATTCATCAACCCCTCAAAGTACTCCTTCCATCTGCTCAACACACTCTCCTTGCTTGTGAGTACGTTTCCCTCATTATCCTTTATCACCCTTACCTTCTGCACATACACATTATTCTGATATATGATAATTCATAATACGTATGACAAAATATTATGCACATCCTACCTATCAAAGTGAATTCTAAATTAAATCTAATCATTGCCATGTTTAACATCATTTACATATAGTATATTCAGCTTTTATAGCAAGCATTGCTGTTCCATCTGTTGTAATAAATATAGTTATGAAATTCATTTGTATTTAGTGTTACGTTCATATTCAAAATGTTGTGACAAATGGCATTCTAACTCCTCTGTAAAATTATCTGTAAACTGGATTAGAATTCTGCATCACCTGCCTTATTCCTCTAAGCTCTCTTCATTCACCAGACAGCTGCATCATTTTGTTCACCAGACAGCTGCATTTTGTTCACTAAGTACTATTCAGAGTGCTGATAGCCATACACTGGTACCAGTCTCCTTTGTGCTACAGAAGACTACCCAAATTAAGTCTTTCACTTTGTTGCTTATGAAGTGAACCTTGTTTGCTTGCTGCCCAATGAAGCACAAATGCAAAAGGCATTAAGAAAATTACCTTGTACTGCAAATACATGTAGCAAGGAACAAAGTTTTTATCCCATTATTGTGACAGAGTCATCCTTTTCACATCTGTTTGCAATATCACCGGTGGCATTTAGGTTATACATCATCAGGATTCCATGTAAGGGCAATTGCTCTGAAAATAGACACACAGAGAATGACAGGTGGTCATTCTTGCTGCAGTACATATGATTACGCATGGCATCAAAGTTTACAATATATTGTATAACTGTCATGATAAATAATTGTGAAATATAGATACATTCTCCAGCATATATGGCACATATGTCCACATTTGTCATGTTTCTGCTTTTGTGTTAACACGCTCTTCATAAATGTCATATGTTGCAACATCCACATGTTGTTATTACTAATAAGAACTGGAGAGTTTACAGTAAAAACTCCTTTGCACCATAAATTCACATGAACCACACACAAAATTTTTATCATGTATCACAGACTTTAAGCTGTTCATTTCCAATACAATATTCAGTGTTAATATTTATTCCAAATCCTGTCATTAAAATATCTGCAAAGTGGATTCAAATGCTGTATCATCTATTTCTCTAAACTCACTTCATGTAGACCTTGCGACACACAGATAGAAGACAGGTGGAATGTATTCACTGATTACTAACCTTAATACTGACAGCTGCACAACAGCACCGGGCTTATTTGCAATACAGAAGACATCCAAATTTTTTTTTTTCATTTTCTCTTTTATGAAGTGAAATGTATTTGTGCTCTGCTGATATGATTGCAATTGTAAAAGGCATTAAAATCTGAAATAGTTACATGGACATTGCATTAATAAAAGGGTATAACATAGCAATGACAAAGCAGGAACTGGATTGTAGTTACCCATTAATCCATCTTATTTCTCCTTGTCATATCAGAACTTTAATTTCTGGCACACATTATCAGGGTTGTAGGTAATGCCAAATAATGGGAAAGGGGACAGACAACAGCTTACATGCTGTTAGCAATAAGAAGAATAGTTGAGTTTCAAAAAAACAACACAGTGATATGACATAATGTGTGCTAATTTGTTTTCAGACCCCCTACGTAAAATTATTAATTAAATGGATTTGAATGCTGTATCATCTATCTTCTTTCTCTTACCTCACTGCAGTTATACTTTGTGACACACTCAAAAGTTACATGAAAGGAGCATGGTCTTCACTGGGTACTATAGTGATGATATATGCGCACTGGTGCCAGGCTCATTTGCACTACAGAAGGTGGCCCAAATTAAAATTTTGCATTTTTCCTCAGAAGTGAACTCTAGTTCATTGCTATGAACTGCTGCCCATAAAGACCAAATGACATGCAAATGAAGAGAAAAGAAACAACAATTAAATAGGGGAAACAACTTGAAACAAGTAGTAAAAAGTATACAGTTCTGATGTTTCCTCAACTTTTATATGCTCCTTAAACATCATTATGCTTATAAAACTGCACCTTGTCTGGATGTGATCCCCAGGAGATTCACAGCAAACACTCTTCAGATTATTATCAGTATGTGATATAGACACATACATATATTGTAAAGAAAAAAATGAGGTTACATATACTCAAAATGTGACATAGTATCAATTAACACTACAGATACAACAGACCCAAGTTCTGAATGTTGTCCTATGTGATTTGCAGTTAGATGTGTGGATGCTTGTGATACTGGCAACAGTTAAGGTAATCTTTCATTACACAATATAAATACATGATTGCAACACTAAAGCTCTTTTCTTTTCTTTGTATGTGAGCATAAATTACTTATGCTTCTCTAACAGGACTGTTGTGTGATATGCCTTGCAACTGAAATATGTTTCATTGACTGATTTACTTCCTTAGAATTAGAGGCACAATGTACTCAGAGGCTTTATGCAGTCATAAACAATTCATAGAAATATCAGGAATGTTGCCATCTTAAGTCAGTGTACTTACGGACTTTCTTGCAAGTGTCTTCTCCCTGACACACCCTCAGTAAGTGTACATCAAAGAGGACTACCTGTAAAACTCTCATTGCTCCTGCAGTCAATCTAATTATTCACATTTGCAAGCCCTTAGCAGGTAACACTTGTCAATGCTCATCTTTGTACTGCTGGGGCATGTGCACACAATCATATAGGTCCTTACATCATATGTGGAATTCATGAATACTAATGATTTCACACCTCATATGCATTCCTGTAGTGCTGAGATGGCTGAATCTGAACTATATAAGGGTTATTGTTTCATAGTAGAGGAGATTATTTGGATTCAGAGAGCTTGTTACTGCTATTTACTTTGAAAACTTGTTGCTACTTTAACAACTGACTTGTTGAAAAGTAGTTTACTGTTTTTTACAACTTCATGTATTTAACCTTACTGGTTGATTGCATTTCACAATACAATGATTGGTTCATTGTCCACATCATTCTCAGTAGCTGAAGGCATAGTCATGTATAACAATTATTTATTGACTCTTAATTTTTTTTCTAAATAATGCTGTCATTTTAAGGAAAGTTTAATCATGCAAGCTGATCACTTAGTGTAGAAGACTCTTGTTTTATTTATAAGCATGGTCATGGGTTTTTCCATTATTAGCACACAGAATTTTGTTAAGCCTGTGACATGTACATGGCTGCCCTCCACAGAAGTGGATATCACACAAAACTGTTATAATTTTTCTTGACAGATGTACATTACTTTCTTTAGTGCTGCAATGTACTACATAGTTACAGAAATGTATGTCCTCTTAGCAATTTTTTGTCAGTTCCTTTCATTGTTTGGTGGTTACTGGTGGTCTGTATTAAGCTCTGTGTACACATATGGGACCTTACTTTTCCATGCATTTTGTGTATAATGGATGCATGCATTCGTAGATGTTTTTGTTTTGTTAAAAATATTTTTTGATTTACTTATGCATTTTTCTCCTTTTATATTTCCTCTCATAAAGGGCTATGATGTCCAAGACACATGCACCCAACAAACCACTATACACTGATGATGAGAATAATGTGATCATTCAAGAACTGTGTTGCCACAGGTCATTCCTTATAGAAAGACAGAGGTGAAAAGTCCACACATGACTGTATTTGGCAGCAAGTGGTCAGTGATGATAATGTGGTCAGAGGCAATGTAAGTACATATTCCAAAATAAGACATAGGCCATGATCACACTGGCCAGATGTCAGGCAGCTGCAATTGCCTGTGAACATGTGGATATAAGTGGGTGATCTTGTTACCAAGCCACCTCTAACTGAAACAGAAAAGTTCCTGTCCACTGTCAGAGATCCAGACAGCTCAGCACATGGTTTGCAAAGAATCATTGATGTTGGACTGACGTGGAAGACAATACCAATGTCTCAATCACAGAACCTCCAGATGTGCAATATATTTAAATAATTGTCACTGCAGATTTATACATGTCATATTAAAAAAAAAATCTATATATATATATATATCTATATATACATATATATATATATATATATATATATACATATATGGGCCGGATTCATGAAGGCTTGCACGGAGTCTAAGAGTAGAGTAAGACTCCAGCAAGCCAAGATGTCTGCCGAGTGATCCAGGAACAGCCGGCAGGGGTGTGCAAGAGAGCTCCTAAAACGACTCTTGCACGGACAGGGTTAGTTTATGCAAATTACCTCATTTGCTGCTGAATGCTATGCAAATGAGGTAAATTTGTGATCTAGGAAACACTAACCTGTCCGAGTAAGAGTAGTGTTATTTGCAGAAATGTACTCGGTTGGCAACTGAGTACCGTTCTGCAAATAGCAAAATGGAGCTATGACAGCTCCAAATAAAGGATGCATCCAGTTGAGGAAGCATGCCAATGGCCAGATATACAGTCATTGGCATTTTTATCCGTTGAAAAATAATAAAATAATATTTTTTTTTTCTCAATCTCCGATGTTTAAGTATAGCGCAGCACCACGCAAACGTGCAGTGCTCTAAAAACCCTAAAAACAAAAAATAAAAGCCACAAATAGGGATTTTATTCAAAATATTCACCTGCCATGCAGGTGAATGGCAGGCTGAAGACAACATGGCTACTGAGTAGTGGTTGCTAAGGGGGGAAGCTCAGTCTGAGAGATGTAACCAAGCATTAGTAGGCAATCCTATGAAAATGAGCAAAAGGATAGTGAATCCCAAATTTCCCTGACATGTGAACCATGTCCGTAGAGTGTAAGAGTAGGATTAGGGGAGTAACGGAGTAGAAGATAGGTGACATAAAGACTTTAAGCTTATTGGAGCAGAGTGGCATGTGGTTGCTGTGATTTACTTCGGAATGGAAGAGGCGTGTCTACAGTTGTCTAAAGTGAAACCCAGAAACTGAAGGTGTACGCTGTGGCTATCACTGAAGTTTCTTGCAAAGCTGCTTACACTGTGTGCATGCGTGTGCATGCCTGTAAACCATTCTAAGCCTGTGTGTGTGCCCGTGTAAGCCTTTGTAAGGCTAAGCGTGTATGCACGATTGTGCACCCGCCTAAGCCCGTGTAAGCCTGTGTGCGAGCATGTGCACTCATGTGCACGTGTTTGCGCTTGTTTGCACTGCGCTGCCCCCTCTGGATAAAGAAATGGGAAAAGGAAGGAAAGGAAGTAGTAGGAAGTTAACCAGGGAGAACTAGCAGAGCTGCCAGGTGAAATGAATCAGAATCAGC